>NW_006408677.1:4083635-4091585 GCF_000296735.1 Chrysochloris asiatica | reverse complement strand
GGTCAGTGCGAATTCCTCAGTCTTACCAGTCATTGAGACTCATTGCAGCATGGCAATGTCTCTGTCTTAAGTAGCCGAGGTTCCACGTGATCCTTACCTGTCTCTGGCCACACGTCCAGCATAAACAGCCGCCATCCGAGGAAGGCAGGGACCTTTCCTTAATTTTTAAAATGCAGTTTTAGTTCTTGAATATATTTATAACAATTGTTTTACAGTTTTTATCTATGAAGTCCAATATATTAGCCCCTTCAGTGACATTTTCTGTTGTTTACTTCCCTAGTGTATAGGGTGGTGGTGGTTATGTGCCGTGGAGTCGATTCCAACTCATAGCGACCCTGTATAGGGTTTCCAAGGCTGTAAATCTTCAGGAGCAGAAAGCCTCATGTTTCTCCCATGAAACACCTGGTAGTTTTGAATTGCTGACCTTGAGGTTAGCAGCCTGAGAGGAGTTCCTGGATTACAAATGTCCAATGTATGGATAACTCATGCTTGCCCTTTAATGTTATATCATTTTTATGTGTACTTGTCATCACTTTGAAAATATTGAACCAACCTCTATTTGCAACACAATCAGTTGTTGCAGTTCATTTTTAAGTCGTTGAAAAGGCTTCAAGGCTAAAGTTAGACAAAGTAAGAACCGTATGCACTATCCAAGGAAAAACATCAAAAGGTTTGGGAAAGGAGGAGGAATGGGAAAAAAAGGAACATAAGGAGGCAATGGGGTAAGTGATGTTACATTGAGGGGATTGAAATCAATGAAATGAAATGAACAGTGTATGATTTTTTGAATGTGCAATTGATGATCTGCTCTGTTAACATTCATTCAACTCACAATAAAAAGTTTAAACAAAAAATCTATATGCACCTGTTTCAACTCCCCTACAAATCCCACTTAAAGGTTTTGTAGACATGGTTAGAATGGATCTTGTCTGTAAACCTGGAACCCCTGCATATTTAGTAAATTAAAAAACAAAATAAAACTAGATGGTATAGTAAATATAAGAGTGTAACAACTCCCAGTATAAAATCTTTTCCCCAGCATTTTTCTTGTTTAACAACTTTCCTGGACTAATTTTGTATAGCCTGGCTTCATTTATGAGATAAGTATAATTTAGTGATCAGTAATTTGGTGTGGCGCTAGCACTGGAACTCAGTGTCATTTGAATCACAAGGTCAGCAATTCAAACTCACCAGCACTCGGAAACCTTAGACAGGATCACTATGAGTCACAAATGACTTGACAGCACTTAACAACAACAGCAATCAATTTCTGTATATTCTTTGAGCTAGTAAATCATCAACCTTTTTCCAAGGGCATCTTTCTGAGAAATCACAACTTCAAACTTCATGCAGTTTACAAATCAGCCTTAATTTTTGCATCTTGCTTTCACAGAGGCTTAAAATCATCCAGAGCTGAGTGCCTGGGGACTTCTTGGGCATATGCACAAGTATGTGTACATACTTGTAGAACTCTAAGATAATAGCAGAACCTTTCTAATTTTAGCATGTTCTTATATGCTCCAACTGAAATCATACTATTAGGCAGCTGCGATGTTACCAGGAGACTGCTATTGTTTTCAGTAAGGCCCTGGGGATAAGGCTGTTTTTCACTGAGCTTTAGCAAATCAAGTGAAAGATTTCCCAGGGATTACTAGCATGGCCAAAATGTTTTCTGGAATACTCTGGGGATAAGGCTTTTCAGGAAGCTCTAGAAAGAGATCAGTGCTCTCAGTTGCCTGTGATACGGCTTCCTTTTTATGGCCATCATGCCTCTGAGCTAGGCAAGGTAGGAGACTGGAAATAGCCTCAAGTTCAAATGCCACAGATAGTACTGTTTTTACTAAAGTGTAGTGCTTTTTTCTGAATAGACCGTTTTCAGTTTGTTCTGTGCCTTTCATTAATTTCCAGTGTTCTGAAATGGTATCTTTTCAATGTTTTTCCAGTATTTTGGTTTCTTTTGAGGTGTAATAAGTTTACTGAACTCCTATGAGGCACTGCTTTAATATTCATTATGTATATAGACTGTGGTTTTCAATGACAGATCTAGCAGTAGCATTTTTTCTTCTTGTGGGCATTTTTAATACACATTTGGGACAATTGTATTGTAACTCTCTCTTTCAGGTTACTATTAGTTCTGACTCTACAGAACCATCAGATAATCTTGAGGAGCAATCTGTGACATGTCAGAAAGAATGCAGTAAAACTGTGAACACTGAAGCCTTAATGACGGTGTTTCACCCACAGAATTTGGAGACTCTTAATTCTAAAATGGTAAGATAATGAAATATGCTAAATATATGGCCTAAAACACAACCTAAAATCCACTGACATTGAGTCAATTCCAACTCATCGTGACTGTACATAAAGTTTCTGAGATGGAAGCAGACAATGTCATCTTTCTCCTATAGAGTGGCTGATGGGTTTGACCAGCCAACCTTACATCGCCTAGCTCACAGTACCACCCAGACTCCTGGACTAAAACAGTTGATTAGAGTAGACAGGGATTGGCAACTTGGACATTGGCTACCCAAAATAGGGGGGGCTACATAGGCAAGAAGTGACTGGCTTACAAGCTCTCAAGAGGGAGCCTAGATTCAGAGGCCGTAGAGGAAGGTAGAATCTCCACTGAGTAGTATCCAATCTGTCTAGGCAGGACTGATGAAAGGAAATGTGGATAGGTCTCTTGTGATACAATGGTGAATAATTGTTATCAGGACTGATTGTGAGGGTTGTAAATATAAAGGTAGACATTTTGTGGCAAGGAGGGGAGTGATTAACTTTGCAGTCTAGGAGCGGAGGTCCCTGGGACCATCAAGGGAGACAAGTGGAGGGCGGCACCCTACCCAGAGAAGCAGTGACATCAGAGATGGAGACAGAGACAATGACGTGGAGAGATGGAGCAGCTGGGGACTTTACACCCAGAGAGGGAGAGGGGCTGTGTGCTGACGACCGGGGGACAGGTCTGTAGTGTATACCCTTTGGTTGGTTGATGATGCATGGAGGGGATTGTAACCATGGCAATGAAACGTTATACAATAGGATGAATGTAAAACTAATGTTCTCCCATATAAACTATCACATAATTCACAATAAAACATTAAAAAATATATATGTATTAGAGCAGACTAAAAGGTACTGCAACTTCTTCCTGTGCTTGAAAAAGTTATAACTTCTTTGATTCCTCTATATGCAAGGGATGAAGATAAAAGTTGGATGTTGGGTTTTAATTGCATATATTTATTTATAATAGTCTGTCCTGGAATCAAGATGATTTAGAAAGAATGACAGTTCAAAGCTTTACCTCCTGAGTTTCATAGTTTTCACATTTGTATATGGGTTTGTTGTTGTTGTTATGTGCCGTGGAGTCGGTTCCGACTCATAGCGACCCTGCACAGGGTTTCTGAGGCTGTTAATCTTTATGGGAGCAGAACGCCTCATCTGTCTCCCTCAGAGCAGCTGGTGGTTTCAAACAGCTGACCTTGCAGTTCGCAGCCCGATTCATAACCACTCCGCTACCAGAGCTCCTGTATATGGGTTTAGGTAAAATTTAAAATAATACAATAAAGGTGTGACATTCCCATGGGTTTAAAAGATTTTTGTGATGACAAATGTTCAGTGGTTGACCCCATGTGAATACTGATCTTGACTTTATATGCTCTTGCTATCCATAGATCTATTGTTTCATGTTGAAGAACATGGTCAAGTTATTTTCAAGAAGTTAATTTCTCACCATTTTTAATTGTTCTGATTTTTCTATTAGTTGAAAGAAAAGATGAAGGAACAGTCATGGAACATCCTATTTGCAGAATGTGGGCGTGGTGTTAGCATGTTCCGGACCAAAAAGACTCGCGATCTGGTTGTTAGAGGGATTCCAGAGACCTTAAGAGGAGAGCTCTGGATGCTTTTCTCAGGTACTACATTTATTCACTTTATTCATGTAAAAAGCATGTCCCTGGTAGGAGCATGTAGGAGCAATCTGATGTGGCACTGTAGGATAACGCTGGACTGCTAACCACAAGATTGACAGTTCAAACCCACCAGCTCCTCTACAGGAGAACGATGAGTTTGTCTATTCCCATAAAAAATGTACAACCTCAGAAACTCTATATGGGTGGCTATGATTTGAAACTGACGCGATGGCACTGAACAACAACAATAAATTCATAAAATTATAAGCATGCCGAGGAGAAACTCTTGTCACAATAGTCAAAAAGAGGAAGATAAATCGTTTGTGTACTCATCTAAAGATCTACACATCCATTGTGTGAGCCAATTCATTTATTTGGTAGGATGTGTGTCCTTTAAGGGAAATCTCTCTCTAGTGTCAAAGGAAATTAAGAGGAAAAGCCCGCTCATGAAAATATTCTTCTATTTGATAAGATTAGTGTCCTGATCTTAAGATTCTAGCATGAATTTTTTTTTTCTTTCTGTGTGTGGGTGGTGGTTGTGGTTATGTGCTGTGGAGTTGGTTCCGACCCATAGTGACCCTGCACAGGGTTTCTGAGGCTGTAAATCTTTACGGGAGCAGAAAGCCTCATCTTTCTCCAGTGGAACAGTTGGTAGTTTCAATCTGCTGACTCTGTGATTCACAGCCCAATTTGTAACCACTGCGCTACCAGAGCTCCTTTCTGTGAGTGGGTATTCAGATATTAATTGAACAGAAAGCTAAATCTCAAGGTAATGAAATTTAATTCTTTATGTACATATGAATTCGATTCCTCTTCCTTTGTATGTTAATGCAGTTATATTCATAGGTGCTGTTAATGATATGGCTGCTAATCCTGGTTATTATGCTGAAGTGGTTGAGCAATCCTTAGGGACCTGCAACTTGGCTACCGAAGAAATTGAACGTGATTTGCGACGCTCCCTGCCTGAACACCCAGCCTTTCAGAGTGATACTGGCATATCTGCTCTGAGGCGGGTACTCACTGCCTATGCATATAGGAATCCCAAAATTGGATACTGCCAGGTATGAGTGCATTACAAGTCCAACTAACTATGTACATCTTCCAGATGTAAAATCACATCAAACCCAGCTCTTCAAGTTTGATAATTGTGACAATAAGGATAAAGGTTGGGCTTAGATAGGTAATGGATATTACTAATATAATGATAATGGGAATACTTAAGGGAATTGCTAATCCATTAATTAAATGTACTTTTGCATTTAGCAAATGTTTATTGAGGTCCAGTTCTGTAAAAGAAGTGTTAAAGACTGATAGGTTATTTATAGGAAAACCAAAAAAACAAATGTAAAGTTATATAAGGATTTATAATGGGAAATATTCTGACCTGGGGGAATCAGAGATAGCTTTTGAAGATATTCAGAACTAGTAAATTTTGGGTGTATGGAAATGGAATGAAAGAACATTCCAGGTGAAGGAATCAATTTAACCCAACACGAGAGAGGTCAATTTGGAATGTGTACAGTACTATGTTCTATTTTGTTTAGCAGAGGTATTGTTGTTGTTGTTAAGAGTCATCGAGTTGGTTCCAACCCATAGCGACCCTGTGTAGGGTTTCTGAAGAACAGCTGGTGAGCTTGAACTGTCAACCTTGCAGTTCAAACTGACCCTGCAATCCAGTGCATTATCCCACAGCACCACACCAGGATAGCAGAGGTGTAGAGTAAATAAAATTGGGCTAAGCATTAGGCTGCTAACTGCAAGGTTGGTGGTTCAAACCCACCATCTACTCTGTAGAAAAAAGATGAGGCTGTCTGTTCCTGTGAAGACGTGTAGTCTTGGAAACCCTATATAGAGTCATCATGAGTCGGAATTGACTCAGTGGCACTGGGTTTGGTATGGGTTAAGGATGAATGAAGGAAAGTTGTTGGGGAATAAAAAAACAATGGACTCTAACATCAGAATGATTACAAGGATGCCATAAGACCTAGCAGTGTATGACTCTGTTGTACATAGTGTCACTATGATTCAGAACCAAGTCAACAGTACCTAACAACAGGTTGGAATAGGTCAAGAATTTAAGAGTTATTCTATAGGCAGTAGAGCAGGGGTGGGGAACATCTGGCCTGTGGTCTGTACAAGGCCTGCAAAATCATTTGGTTGGTCCTGCCAAGCCAACCGCAGTCCCAGCCATCATGTTGTTGTTGTTAAGTGCCATTGAGTCGCTTCCAACTCATAGTGACCCTGTATAGGGTTTCCAAGGAGCGAGTGGTGAGCTTGAACTGCCGACTTTGCGGTTCAAACACACCTTGCAGTCCAGTGCATTAACTCACAGTGCCACACCAGGACTCCAGCCAGCCCACTTGTTGTTGTTGTTAAGTGCTGTCAAGTCGGTTCCGACTCATAGTCACCCTGTACAGGGTTTCCGAGGCTGTAAATCTTTACGGGAGCATAAAGCCTCATCTTTCTCCCGCAGAACCACTGGTAGTATGGAACCACTGACCTTGAGGTTAGCAGCCCTACTTGTAAATGTTTGATCAAATACAAATACAGCAGGCTCGTTTTTGAGTTGATAATTTGATAATTTGATATGGTCTGTGAATGATGCTACACATTTTAACAGAAAAAAGTTTCCCCACCCCTGCAATAGTGGAATAATTGGGGGGTGGGAAATCCTTTAGGAGTACACTGTATTGATTAGGGTAAGTCAGATTGCAAATTCAAATAGATAATAGTTGAAGCACAATAGAAGTATTTTGTTTATTTTTCCTAGAGAAAAAGGATTGTTATTCTTATCACTGCAAGCAGCTTTAATTACATGTTCTCACAAGTTTCATTTGACCCCTTGTTAGGGATTTAACTGTGTCCTCCAAAAATATGTGTTGGAACCCTAGCCCCCTATACATATGGATATAATCTAAGTACCCTGTCCCCTTACCTTCTCATCTTTGTTTTAAAGAAATAATTGACTGTCCTGTGACATATAAGTGATTTTTTTAAAGCTTATGAAAATAATTATTTTATTTGATAAATTTACTCATTATTTTTTTTAGCCAATTTGTTATTTAGCTCCAAGGTTACCTCTGCTGCTATTGTTTTCAAGATTATCAGGTTTCAAGAGTATTTTAGGGAAATAGTCTTGGGGAGTCGTCCAGTCTCAACCAGTCCACAACATCTGGATTTTTAAAGAATTTAAGGTTCTGTTCCACATTCCTGCACACACACACCCCAATTCTACTAGGTTCCATCTATTGTGACCCAGATCATGATGGTTGGTAGTAGTAGCAGGGTACCGTCTTGTTCTTCCAGTCCCAGCGTAGATGAGGCCATGGCTCATGTAGACTGCTCTTAACTTCTTCTTTTTTTTTTTTTTTTACGTTAGAATACATTTTATTTACATATTCTAGCTTAGTTTATTAATTCTCAAAGTTACAATACATCCTTTTTAAAATGTACTGTGTTAAATTTCTTATATCTCTGGGAGGCATAATAGACACTACTCCTATTTATTATTAAGAAGTTCTGGTAGCATAGTGGGTTATGAGTCAGGCTGCTAACTGTAAAGTCAGCAGTTTGAAATTACCATTCAATGGTTATTATTATTCCTGTAGTTTTAAAAACAGATGGAAAACTCAAGAAATTTCAAATGACTTATCAGTAGGGCAAACCAAAACCGAGCATATATTTTGTCTACAAATAGTACCACCTTGTTGTTGTTGATGCTGCTGTTAAGTGCCGTCAAGTTGGTTCAGACTCATAGCAACCTGTTTAGGGTTTCCGAGGAACGGCTTTTGATCTTGAACCACTGACCTTTAGAGTCAAACTGACCTTGCTGCCCAGTGTTTATCCTACAGTGCCAGACCACTTTTTTTTTTTTTTTTAAGGTTTTTATTGGGGATTGAGTGAAAGTTTATTGAGGATTGAGGTCACTTCATCAGTTTCACATTCAACCATTCATATAACTTGTTTCATTACATTGATTATAATCCCATCCATATACCATCAGTTAAAAGTATTTCTCTCTATCCACTTTAGCTTTTTAAAA
>NW_006408677.1:4066438-4078847 GCF_000296735.1 Chrysochloris asiatica | reverse complement strand
TTTGGGAAAATGCTTATAATATAATTATTTTTATCTGTTGTTTGGTTCAGTTTGCCAGTGTTCTTTTGAAGATTTTTACATTTATATTCATGATGTATAGTTTCCTTGAGATGTCTTTACATGATCTTTGGCCTCATAGATTTAGTTGGGTAGTTTTTCATCATCTGCTTTTTGAAAGAGTTTGTGATGGATTGGTATTAATTTTTCTTTAAATACTTGATAGACTTTGTCAATGAAACCAGGGTTTTCTTTGTGGGAAATGTTTGGGTACTAATTCAGTCTCTTTGCATGTTATGAATCTATTCAGATTGTTCTGTTCCTTCTTTAATTGATTTTCATAGTTTGTATTTCTATGAGTATTTGTTCATTTCACCTAGGTTATCTAATTTGTTTGCATATAATTGTTCATCACACTTCTTTATAATCTTTTTTTTCTGTCTCTTCTATTTCTGATGTTAAAAATTTGAATCCCTTCTCTGTTTATCTTTCTCTGGTCAGGCTAACTAATGCTATTTCAGTTTTGATTTTTCATTATTATTGTCGTTATTTTCATCTCCTGCATGTGTAGAGTCTCAAGGCTAGTCAGAGGTAAGAGCTTAGGGCCTTTTTGTTTTTTCTTGCGGCTACACACAGCCATGGGTATGCATAAAGCATGACATTCTAAATCCCTAGGAATATATCAGAGCTTTTAAAAAGCCCCCTATGCCTGTGGACCTCTTGGAGTCCTGGTGTGGCACTATAGTATAAGCACTGGACCACAAGGTCGGTTTAAACTACAAAGTTGATGGTTCAAACCCTCCAGTCCCTCCTCAGAAACTCTGTACAGAGTCAGTATGAGTCAGAACTAACTCAGTGGCACTTAACAACAACAACAATATGGACCTTTTAATTCCCAGCTCTTCTTTTTCACCATTATTGTTAGCGTCTCACTATTGTCCATTGCCCCAGGTAGCTGCCATGATCTATCTACAAATACCTCTGATTGCATTTGACAGTTGCTCCTGGGGAAAAGACTTTTTGCACTGGATGAGCTCTGAATCAGGTCAAATACAGAAAGTCTTGTAAATGGCGTCTTCCCAGGAACCACCAGACAAGTCAAATAACGATAATTGTCCAAGAATGGGACTTTGAAGGAGCTCCAATCTCATTCTGTTCCATCCAGTGGCGCTAGGCAGCTGGTTTTGCTGGTATTGGTTTTCAAGACTATTGCAGAGCTGAGAAGAGAAAATAGGAACAGGTCAAACTAAAAACAGTGCTTACTGTTCTTACTGAGATTCAGCCATTAAAAAAATAATGAAAAATAAAGTCTACCCAGATTGCTGTAAATTTTTAGTTAATTACTAGAATTATGAAAAGGTTGATTCAGGCATTTTTTTGCCAGTATTCTCATGAAATTTTAGAGATACATACTCATCCATTTTTAATGATAATTTGCTGCCATAATGGTTTCTTGAACAGAAAAAATGGTAAAGTAAAAGCTGAGCTTGTAATCAGACACTGTATCAAATATGACAAAGAATTTACCTACTTAATATAATGAGCTTATACAAATCTATTGAAAATCACAAAGATATAAAAGTAATTACAGGGTATGAAAATATTAGTTACAAAAGAAGAAAATACAGATTCATAATAAAATCTGAAAAAAAGTTCAAACTCAAAGTTATTCACATTAAAGCAGTATACTATTTTCATATGTACGCTCAATGTTGTCATCAGACGTGGATGTGGATGGGTGTTTTAATATAACCAGAGTGTGGATAAATTTTGACTCAGTGCCATAGTTAAATCCTGGGATGAAAATATATGTACAGATATTCACTGCACTGTTCTATATAATAGTAAAAATTGAAATCACACAAATGTTCAATAATAGTCGTATTTCCGAGGAGCACCTGGTAGGTTTGAAACTTAGGCCTTGCAGTTCAAACCAACCTTGCAGTTCCATTCTTATCCTACAGTGCCACAAGTGATACCCAATTTATTAGATTATTGTAGAGTCCTTAAAAACACTCTTTTAAAAAGACCAGGTGTGCTGGTCAAATAGAGACTGGTGATTGTTGTTTTTAAGTGCCTTCAAGTTGGTTCCGACTCAAAGTGACCCTTGTATAGGGTTTCCAAGGAGTAGCTGGTGGGTTTGAACCACTGACCTTGTGGCTTAAACTGACTGTGCAGTCCAAATTGTTATGCTGGAACACCACACCAGATTTTGGTTGTTGTTGAGGGCCTTGAGTCAGTTCCAACCCATAGCCACCCTGTATAGGGTTTCCAAGGAGCAGCTGGTGAGCTTGTACGACCAACCCTGCAGTTCAAACAACTTTGCAGCCCAGCGCATTAACCCACCAGGACTGGTGGAATCCCTGATATATGGTCCTTAGTCATGCTTTAGGTCTGGAAATGAACTAACCCCCACAGTTCAATTTTAAGCCAAACAATAGACAGTTCTACAGGGGGAACAATATAAGAGGAGGTATGCACACCTTAGAATGCTCAACCATTTGATTTTTTTTAAAGGCAGAATTTACCCAAGGACAAAGTTCAGAAGAGTTTGGAAAGAAGGAGGAATGGAAACAGGAAACAGGGAGGAATTGGGATAAGAGATGTTTTTCATTGTAGGGACTTCAGTCAATGAGATGAAACAAAATGTATATGAATTGTTGAAAAAAAAAAAACTGATTTACTCTGTAAATCATCATGCAGTTTACCCTCCCCCCCAAAAAAAAAGTTTTAGAAAAAATATTTCACAAAATTTGAAATGTACAACCTAATGCTATGTGGGGGAAGAAAATCAAGATTTATTGTACAACTTGATATAAATTTTTTCAGAGGAGAAGGCAAGGACCAAAACTTTTAAAAAGGAAGGAAAAAAATATACATCAACGTGTTAGTGGTGATTGCTGGGTGGTAAGTGGTAAGTGCCATGGAGTCAAATCTGACTCATAGCAACCCTGTATAGGATTTTCAAGGAGAGGCTGGTGGGATTGAAACACCAAAGTTGTAGTTAGAAGTCCAGTGCTTATCTTAAAGTGCCACACCAGGACTCCTATTATTAGGAAGTTGGGATTATATGAGGCTTTTAATTTACTTCTTCGTAGTTTTTCATTTTTTTTAATTCTATAAAATAAGGACTTTTTTTGCCTTTATAACTAGAGATATTATGAAAGTAATGATCTGATTCCATCATTTTTGTTTTTGTAAATAACGTGATGAATATGGGTGTAAATATTTCTATTCATGTTTTTGTTTTGTTTTGTTTTGTTTTCTCGAGGGTTATTACCTAGTAATGGGATTGCTTGATCAGATGGTATTTCTATTTCCAAATATTTAAATACAGTGGTTGTGTCATTTCGCAGTCTCTGTTTCTACACTTTGGCCACCATTTGTTGTTTTCTGTTTTGTTTTCATTCTTTAACTTTGTTCTTCATGCTGGAGTGAGATGATACTCCTTGTTGTTTTGATTTGCATCTCTCCAATAGCTAATGGGGATTCCTGGTGTGGCGCTGTAAGATCAGCACTTGACTGTGAACCACATGGTCGGCAGTTCAAATCCACCAGCTGCTCCTCGGAAACCTTACGCAGTGTCACTGTGAGTCAGAGTCGACTCAGTGGCGCTTAACAGTGGACAGTAGAGTCCTGGTGTGGTGCTGTGGGTTAATGCACTGGACTGAAAGGTCATTGGTTCAAGCCCACCAGCCGCTCCTTGGAAACCCTATACAGACTCAATGGCACTTAACAATACTGGCTAATAGAATCCTGGTGTGGCACTGTAGGATAAGCACTGGACTGTTAACCTCAAGGCTTCAGTTCAAACCCACCAACTACTCCTCAGAAAACCCTATAGAGGTTTGCTGTGAGTCAGAACTAACTCAACTGCACTTAGCAGCACACAACAATTATTATTGTAAAGTTGTCTATTTCTTCAGTTCTGTTAGAGTTTGATTTATGTAGTTTTAAGCTCTTTCATTGGGAGCATTGGTATTTATTATGATTAGGTCCTCTTGTTCAGTTGAGTTTTTAATCATTATATAATGTTCTTCTTTGTCCCGTTTGCTGGTTTTTCCCTTAAAGTCTATTTTATCTAAAATTAGTATTGTTACTCCTGCTCATTTTGTATTACTGTTAGATTGATTATTTTTCCCATTCTGTAATTTTTAGTCTGTTTTTGTCTTTGTGAGGTGTGTCTCTTGTAGACAGCATATTGAAAGATCCTGTTTCCTTATCTGCTCTGCTACTTTCCGCCCCTTGAGTGGTATATTTAATCCATTTATATTCAGTGTAATTATCGTTAGGTATAAATTGATTGCTTTCATTTTGCTAGGTGTTTGTATTTTTTGTATGTGGTGCTGCTGGTTTCTTTGTTCCACATAATTTTCTTTGTTGACTTCACTACTACTGTTTTAATGTTTGATAAATCTTTGATTTTCCTCTTTTTAATTTTGATGAAAACACTTGTTATTTTCTTTTGAGTTTACACTGTCATTTCTTCCCCAGTTTAAACATTATTTTACCCTGATATCTACTTGACATCCTCAACATTTGGAAGTTCTGTAACTATATTATTCCCTGTTTTTACTCTGTTGTTGTTGCCAACTACTATGGAGTCAGTTCCAACTCATAGCAACCCTGTATAAGTTTTCCAAGGAGCAGCTGGTGGATTTCAACTTGTGGGTCATAGTCCAATGCTGATCCTACAGCACAAAACCAGAAGTCCTTATTGATTTGTAGTTGTCTTCATTATAAATTGATGCCTCTGGTGTTCTATTTTCAGCCTAGAAGGTTTGTTTTACTTTGGATAATTCTGTATTTGGGTTGACTTCTAGGTGGTGTTGCTGTGTTTGTTAATCTCAGGTTGTTGTCTGCTGTTGTTGGTTTTCAGTCCAAAGAACTCCTTTAGTATTTTTTGTAAACTTGGTTTGGTTATTACAAATTCCTTTAATTTGTGTTCATCTGGAAGTGTTCTAATTTTGCCCTAGTATTTTGGGGATAGTTTTGCTGGGTATATTATTCTTGGTTGGCATTTTTTTTGCTCTCAGAGTTTTGTATCAATAATCTCATTGCCTTCTTGTCATCTTGGTTTCTACTGAGAAATCAGACCTTAATCTTATTTAATGAATAAGACCTTAATCTTTAATAAATAATCTTATTTATTAAAGGTCTCCTTTGTAAATAACTTTTCATTTTTCCAAAGCTGCTGTCAGAATTTTTCCTTGTCTTTGATTTTGGAGAATTTGATTATGATATGTCTTGGTGTATTCTTTGGGATCTATTCTGTTTGAGGTTCATTCAGCTTCTTGAATGCTTGTCTTCCCGTCTTTCATGATGTCAGGGAAGTTTCCTTCCAACAACATCACAGTTTTCTCCCTCTTTCTCTCTCTTTGTCTCTTCTTCCTGTTCTAGAATTCTGATCACCCTCAATTATTCATCTTTATGGTTTCCCACATAAATCTTAGGCTGTCTTTTTTCTGATTGTTCTTTCAGCAGACTAGCATCACTAGATTTGTCTTCAAACTCACTAATTTCAGCCTTCCATTGATTCAAATCTCTCTTTTGTCTTTTCAATACATCATATACTTCTGAAATCTTAGTTTTAATTAATCTTCTAGACTTCTATTTGCAGATTTTGTATTGTTTCTAATTTTTCATTTATTTTGATCATGTAGGGTTTCCCTATATTCTTTAAAGTTTTTCTGTGTTCTCGTTTCCATCTGCCACTTTCTCCCTCTTTCTCTCATACATGATGAATAAGTGGGTTTCATAAAAGGGATGCAAGGATGGTTCAACATTAGAAAAACAATCAATGTAATCCACCATATAAATAAGAAAAAGGAAAATAACCACATGATCATATCGATTGATACAGAAAAGGCATTTGACAAACTCTAACATCCATTCCCGATAAAAATACTCAACAAAGTAGGAATTGAAGGGAAATTCCTCAACATAATCAAGAGCATATATACAAAACCAACAGCCTACATTACTCTCAATGAAGAGAAACTGAAAGCTTTCCCTCTGTGAACGGAAACCAAATAAGGATGCCCTTTGTTACCACTCCTATTCAATATTGTTCTAGAAGTCTTAGCCAGAGCTATACAGCAAGATATGGAAATTAAAGCATCCAAATTGGTAAAGATGAAATAAAACTCTATTTGCAGATGATATAATCCTATACATAGAAAACCCCAAAGACTGAGTAAAAAAGCTACTGGACATCATTGGAAGATTCAGCAAAGTGGCAGGGTATAAGATCAGCATACAAAAATCAGTTGATACAAGAACAGAAGATACGTCTTGAAAGAAAGACCAACAGGAAAAATGCAAAACAATATAGGCAATCCGACTGATTACTACAAGAACAAACAAGTAGCTCTCCCAGGAGACATCAAGGCAAGTGGTCGGGCCCCCTCAGGGCAAACCCCCTTCCAAGACTACGACTCAATGGGAATACATGCTCTGATTGGTGACCACGTTCATCACCGATAAGGGGAAGTGAGGGAAAAACAGCAATGAAGCTATGAGCTAATCCCTACAACTTTCAATAGACTCTTGTGAACCTGGTGGAGACCTGGTCAGCCAGCAGTGTGGCAAGACCTGGAGACTCTTGGGGCTAGAGTCAGTGACATAGCCACAAAGGCTAGAGTGGAGAGTGAAGCATCCAGCTGATAAGAAGAGAGGGCATATGCATAAGAACACCTATACTTGCAGATAATACCCACTTGACCTGGCTTCAATGACTGCATGATCAGAACTCAACTAGAAGAAGAAAGACGAGGAAAAAAATAATAATCTGATACAATTTGATGAACTTGACCTACACCTATGGATGCAGTAGCTCAAAAGAGGGAACAAATCTTTACAGCGAGGATCATTCCCACCTCCTCCATACACAAAGTAGACAGGGATGGGCAACTTGGACATTGGCTACCCAATGTAGTGGTGGGGGAGGAGCTACAAAGGCAAGAAGTGACTGGCTTACAAGCTTTCAAGAGGGAGCCTAGATCCAGAGGGTGTGGAGGAAGATAGAATTTCCACTGAGTAGTATCCAATCTGTCTGGGCGGGACTGATGAAAGGAGATGCGGATAAGTCTCTTGTGATACAATAGTGAATAATTGTTATCAGGACTGATTGAGAGGGTTGGAAATGTAAAGGTAGACGTTTTGTAGCAAAAGGAGGGGAGTGATTTACTTTGCAGTCTAGGAGCTGAGGTCCCTGGAACAATTAAGGGAGACGATTGGAGAGCGAGACCCTACCCAGAGAAGCAGTGACGCCAGAGATGTAGGCAGAGACGATAACTTGGAGAGATGGAGCGGCTGGGGACTTTAGACCCAGAGAGGGAGAGTGGCTGTGTGCTGACGACCAGGGGACAGGCTTGCCCTTTGCTTGGTTGCTGATACATGGAGGGGATTTTAACCATGGCAATGAAACAATATACGATAGAATGAATGTAAAGCTAATGTTCTCCCATGTAAATTAGCTCATAATTCACAATAAAACATTGAAAATAACAACAACAAAGAGTTTCTATGGAAATTCATGATCAGAGGAGGAGGAGATATGTGAAGTTACCCTCAAAATCTTAAAAAACACATTTTGGCTCAGATGCTATTTTGTCTGTCTCTCTTAGTATTGTTTTAACAAAGTATCATAACATTTTTCATATATGAATGAGCATTCTTCCCCAGGTTTGCCTGACTTCACCCCAAAATATTACACATTAGAGAAGACATCAAAAGGATTCAAGTGGAACCCTCCTAGAATAAAACCAAACTTTGTTGTGTTTAAGTTTAAATACACTTGCATAGATTCAAGGAACCGAAAGAAACACTGATTTGGGACTTGAAACTAAAACATTCTCAGTGGGCAGAAGTAGAGGATGACTATCCCAGGACCATGGACTTTGTGGCCATTGGACTTTGCTCAAATCTCTCTTGCTTTTGAAGTTGTCTGACATTGGAAACTTGGATTTATTATATATTGGCTGTCTGTTTGGAAAAAAAACAACAAAAACAACCAGTTGGATTCCTCTATAATAACAATGACAGCGCTGAAAAGGATATTAGGCAAGCAATACCATTTACAATAGCCACCCAAAGGATGATATATTTAGGAATAAATGTGACCAGAGAAACAAAGGACTTATACAAAGAAAACTACAAAACACTACTATAAGAAACCAAAAGAGACTTACAAAAGTGGAAGAATATACCATGTTCCTTGATAGGAAGACTCCACATTGTGAAAATGTCAATACTGTCCAAAGCAATTTACACATATAATGCAATCCCAATCCAGATTCCAAAGACATTCTTCAAAGAGATAGAAAAAACAGTTATAAAGTTTATATGGAAAGGAAAGACACCCAGGATAAGCAAAGCACTGCGTAAGAAGAACAAGGAGGACTCAGGACCCGGGGAGGAAGAGGGGCTGTGTGCTCATAACTGGGGGGAGTGGGTGAAGCAGGCTTATAGGATGTACCCTTTCGTTGATTGGTGCTATGTGGAGGAGATTGTAACCATGGCAATGAAACAATATGCAATGAGTGTAAAACTAATGTTCTCCCATGTAAACTGTCACATAATTCACAATAAAAACTTAAAAAAAAAAAAGAAGAAGAAGAAGAAGAACAAGGTTGGAAGCCTCTTACTCCCAGATTTCAAAATTTACTACATGGCTACAGTTGTCAAAACAGCCTGGTACTGGTACAATGAAAGATACATTGATCAATGGAACAGAATTGAGAATCCAGAAATTAACCAATCCACAACTAGTTCAACAAAGTGCCTAGTTATATTGCATGGGGAGGAGATAGTCTCTATAACAGATGGTGCTGGTAGAACTGGAAAGCAATATGCAAAAGATTGAAACAAGACCTTTACCTCATGCCCTATATACAAACCAACTCAGCATGAATTAAAGACCTAAATGTCCAAGTTGATTATCCCTGTCTACTCTGTGTATGGAGGGGGTGGGAATGATCCTTGCTGTAAAGATTTATTCCCTCTTTTGAGCTACTGCATCCATAGGTGTAGGCCACGTTCATCAAATTGTATCAGATTTCTCTTTTTTTCCTCTTCTTTCTTCTTCTAGTTGAGCTCTAATCATGCAGTCATTGAAGCCAGGTCAAGTGGGTATTATCTGCAAGTGTGGCTGTTGTGAGATGGAGGCAGAAATGATGACATGGAGAAATGGAGCAGTTGGGGACTTTGGACACAGAGAGGGACAAGTAGACCAGCCTGGAGCAGCTAGAAGAACAGAAGATACTTCATGAAAGAAAGACCAGCAGAAAAACTCAAAAACAATAATGGCAGTCAGATTGACTACTACAAGAACAAGCAAGCTGTACGCCTGGGAGCCATCAAGGCAAGTGGTTGGGTCGGTCCCCTCAGAGCAAACCCCTTTCCAAGACTAAGACTCGGGAGGAATACACGAGCAGGCATGTAGTCTGGCTGTGACCATGTTGGTCACCGGTAGGGGAAGAGGGAGAAAAACAGCAATGAAGTTGGGAGCTGGGTCTGACCACATTCAATAGACTCCTGTGAACCCAGGTGGAGACCTGATTGGCCAGCAGTATTGCAAGACCTGGGGACTCCTGGGCCCAGAGGCAGTGACATGGCCACAGAGGACTAGTGTGGAGAGTGAAGCTTCCAGCTGA
Organism: Chrysochloris asiatica; assembly: GCF_000296735.1. NCBI lineage: Eukaryota > Metazoa > Chordata > Mammalia > Afrosoricida > Chrysochloridae > Chrysochloris > Chrysochloris asiatica. The sequence continues at coordinate 4,069,194 of NW_006408677.1, read as the reverse complement.
TGTGAACTGAGAGGAGATACACAGGAACACCCATACTTGCAGATAGTACCCACTTGACCTGGCTTCAATGGCTGGATGATCAGAACTTGACTAGAAGAAGAAAGAAGAGGAAAAAAGAGTAATCCAATACAGTTTGATGAACTTGACCTATACTTATGGATGTAGTAGCTCAAAAAAGGGAACAAATCTTTACAGTGAGGATCACTCCCACCACCTTGGTACACAGGATTGACAAGGATGGGAAACTTGGACATTGGCTACCCAAAATTGGGGGGCTACAAAGGCAAGAAGTGACTGGCTTACAAGCTTTCAAGAGGAAGCCTAGTTCCAGATGGGGCGGGGGAAGGTAAAAACTCCACTGAATGGTCTCCAAACTGTTGGAACAGGGCTGATGTAAGGAGATGGGGGTAAGACTCCTGTGGTACAATTGTGAAGAATCATTGCTATCAGGTCGAAAATGTAAAAGTAGATGTTTTGTAACAAAAGGAGGGGAGCAATTGATTTTGCAGTCCAGGAGCGGAGGTCCCTGGAATCATCAAGTGAGAAGAGCGGAATGCGGGACCCTACCCAGGGAAGCAGTGATACCAGAAATGGAGATGGAGACAATGACTTGGACAGATGGAGCGGCTGGGGACACTGGACTCAGGGCGGGAGAGGGGCTGTGTGCTGACTGCAGGGGAGGAGGGGCAGGCCTATGGGATGTACCCTTTGGTTGTTTGATTGTGCTGGAGGAGATTGTAATCATTGCAGTGAAACGAAATATGATAGGATGACTGTAAAAGTGATGTTCACATAATTCACAATAAAAACTTAAATAAAAAGAATCTCTTCTGACATCCATTTTGATCTTTTCCTTCTTTTTTGTTTTAATGACTTTTTGCTTTCTTCCTGTGTGACTTTCTTGATGTCATCCCACAACTTTTCTGGTCTTCAGTCTTAATGTCCTTAGAAACTATATAAGTGGATTTTTCAACTTTGTGATAAATGTAACGCTTTACTAATTGAAATCAGTCCAAATTGGTGAGGTTTTACTGATGTTATTTGGTATTCATGATATCCCTGCTCCATTTTCCTTGAATTATACTGTATAAAATACTGCTTAGCAAATGTTAATCTGACTTCACCTTGTTTTTGCTTTGATCTGGCTCAAAGGCTTCATGTTTCCATTTAGTATTACTCTTTTAATTGTTGGTGTTGCTATTGAACACTGCCATATTTGAAGAAATGTATTTCTTTTTTTTTTAATGTTTTATTGTGTATTGTGTGATAGTCTACATGGGGGAACATTAGTTTTACATTTATTCCATCATACATCGTCTCATTGCCATAGTTACCATCCCATCCATGTATCATTGCCCAACCAAAAGGTATACCCTACAATTACCTGAACAAAATTTATTCTTTTGTATTTTTTTTCTGTGAAATCTTAGGCAATGAACATTTTGACCTCAGTGTTGCTTCTGTATGCCAAAGAGGAAGAAGCTTTTTGGCTTCTGGTTGCTGTATGTGAACGAATGTTACCTGATTATTTTAATCGGCGAATCATTGGTAAGAAAATACACATACACACATACATATGGCTATATATTTCTATTCTAAGCAAATGTTGTTACTCTTGTCTATCTAATATCCAGTCAAATTAAAGAACTGATGAATTCTATTTTATAATATATAAAATACAAGCTGTGTTTAAATGTCACTTTCATTGACACGTTCAAGCAAAGAGCTTTTTATGCTCAATGTTTTATGCCATCAAGTCAATTCTGATACATAATTACCATATATGATTGATTAGTACTGATTAGAGTTATAATGACCTTCTATGATTGATTAGTACTGATAAGAGTTTTCTAGGTTGTAATCTTTATGGAAGCAGATAACTAGATATTTCTCCCACAGAATCACTGGTAAATTTCCACCACCGACCTTTTGGTTAGCAGACGTGCGAAAATCATTGTCCTACGAGGGCTCCTTTTAAAAACCAAACGGCCACCACTTGTCTGTCAGTTTGTCGTACTGTGGTGGGCTTGAGAGTTGCTGTGATTCTGAAAGCTATGCCGCCAGTATTTTAAATACCAGCATGATCACCCATGGTGGACAGATTTCAGATGAGCTTCCAGACAAAGACAGACTAGGAAGAAAGAGTGTCGAACTACTTCCGAATATTTAGTCACTGAAAACCTTATGAATAGCAGAGAAACACTGTCAGATATAGTGCTGGGAAATGAGACCCTGAGGTTGGAAGGTACTCAAAATGTGACTGGAGAAGAATAGCCTCCTCAAAGTAGAGCTGACCGTGATAACGTGAATGGAGTAAAGCCCATGGGAGAAAATCCCGCGGGACCTTCATTTGCTGATGGGCACAACTCAAAAGAAGAGAAACAGCTGTAAACATCCATTGAAAATCAAAACATGGAATGTACGAAGTATGAATCTAGGAAAATTGAAAGTTGTCAAAAATGAAATGGAACACATAAGCATTGATATCTTAGGTATTAGTGAGCTGAAATGGACTGGTATTGGCCATTTTGAATCTGACAACCACATGGTTTACTATGACAGAAATAACAAATTGAAGAGGAATGGTGTTGCATTCATTGTCAAAAAGAACATATCCAGATCAGTCATGAGGTACAACGCTGTCTGTGATAGGATAATATCCATGTGCCTGCAGGGAAGCCCAGTTAATACCACTATTATTTAAATTTATGCACCAACCACAAAAGCAAGTGAGGATGAAATAGAAGAAATCTATC
>NW_006408677.1:4050570-4064823 GCF_000296735.1 Chrysochloris asiatica | reverse complement strand
ATGTGGCATCAGGATTGGAGGAAGACTCATTAACAACCTGCGATATGCAGATGATACTACCTTGCTTGCTGAAAGTGAAGAGGACTTAAAACATTTACTAATGAAGATCAAAGAGCACAGCCTTCGGTATGGATTCCATCTCAATGTAAAAAAAAAAATCCTCACCACTGGACCAAGAAACAACATTCTTATCCACGGAGAAAAGTTTGAAGTTGTCAAGGACTTCATTCTTTTTGGATCAACTATCAACACTCACGGAAGCAGCAGTCAAGAAATCAAACGATGTATTGCATTGGGCAAATGTGCTGCACAAGACATTTTTAAAGTGTTGAGGAGCAAAGATGTCAGCTTGAGGACTAAGGTGCACCTGACCCAAATCATGTGGTATTTTCAATAACCTCATATGCATGCAAAAGCTGAACAGCTAATAAGGAAGACCGTAAAAGAATTGATGCTTTTGAGTTATGGTGTTGTAGGAGAATGTTGAAAGTGCCATGAAGTGCCAAAAGAACCAATAGATCCGTTTTGGGCGAAGTGCAGCCAGAGTGCTCCTTAGAGGCCAAGATGGCCAAATTTCCTCTCTCATACTTTGGACATATTGTCAGGAGGGAGCAGTCGCTGGAGAAGGATATCATGTTTGGTAAGGTGGAGAGTCAGAGAAAAAGAGGAAGACCCCCAATGAGATTTATTGGCCAAGTGACAGCATTGATGGACTGAAGCGTGGCAACAGTGGTGAGGTTGGCCCAGGATCGGGCAGTGTTTCGTTCTGCTGTGCATAAGGTCACTATGGGTCGGTACCGACTCAATGGCACGTAACAACAACAACATGCTTGTAAAGATTGTTTAATGTATTTTTTAAATACCATCCCTGATTTTTCTTCACAAAATTGAAGTTTTAAGCTTACTATTCCTGTATTAAGTTCTAGTGTATTGCTAAGGATAAGCATTGGACTGCAATCTGCAGCATCAGTGATTCAAACCCACTAGCCACTCTTCAAAACCCTATATACGGTCACTATGAATCGTAACTTATTTGATGGCACTTAACAACAACAGCATTCCTGTATTGCTAAAAAGGAAGCAGCCCTGTTGGCACTGTGGGCTAGGCGTTGGGCTGCTAACCATAAAGTCAGAGGTTCAAACCCACAAGCTGATCTGTGGGAAAAGGATAAGGTTATCTGCTCCCATAAATATTTATAGTCTCAAAAACCCTATACAGGGATTGTTATGAGTCAGAATTGACTTGATGACAGTGTATTTGGTTTTGGTATTGCTAAAACAATGATGATCTATCTGAAGTTTCTAGACCTCCTGGAAGATTTTTAGTAGTTTCTTTATGTACTTGATCAACTTAAAACTTCCCACATTTATATGAATGATATAAATAATTGCAAAATCAGAAAGAAGGATCAAGTTCTTGACTTGTTAACTGTGTAAAATTTTCTTCAGTCATCAAATGTTTATAGATCTATAATCCCCTACCTCAAAGCTCTCTTGATAAGCCGTCAATGTCTTGATTATGTCATTTATTGTATCCTTTCTTTTGTTACAGTTATTTGTGTATTTATTGTAAGTTGTACTAGATATTAAACTCTTTTAAGATGAGGCATGTCATTAATTGGTATACCTCCTGGAGCGCCTAGATCTCTATACAGATAAAGACTTATAGAGAGAGAGTTTCTGAAATGAATATGCATTGCATGTCTCAAGTGCTTGCTTCTTGATTCATGGCACTTGAACAGCAGCTATGCTGTTGCTCTTAGTACTGTCAAGTTGGTTCTGACTCATAGCAACCCTGTTTTGGGTTTCCAAAGAGCAGCTGGTGAGTTTGAATTGCTGACCTTGTGGTTAGCAGCCCAGTGCTTATTCTACAGTACTGCACCAGGACTCCAAAGCAGCTTTGATGATGATGTTGTTGTTAAGTGCCCTCAAGTCAGTTCTGACTCATAGCAATCTTGTATAATAGGGGTAAGGAACCTTTTTGCTGCCAAGGGCCATTTGGGTATTTATAGCATCATTTGCAGGCCGTACCAAATTATCAACTTAAAAATGAACCTGCTATATTTGGCCAAACATTTAATTAACTCATCTCTAAGGAGTCCTGGTGTGGCGCTGTGGGTTAATGTGCCAGACTGCAATGCGGTTTGAACTGCAAGGTCGGCGGTTCAAACTCACCAGCTGCTCCTTGGAAACCCTATACAGGGTCTCTATGTGTAGGAACCGATTCGACACCACTTCACAAAAACAACAACAAAGGTGATGGTGCTGTGGGCTAATGTATCAGACTGCAAAATCTTTTGAGCTGCAAGATCGGCGGCTCAAGCTCACCAGCCGCTCCTCAGAAACCCTATACAGGGTCATTATGGGTCGGAATCGACTCGACGGCACTTAACAACAACAACAACGTGATGGCTGGATCTGCAGTTGCCTTGGCAGGGCCAGACCAAATGATTTCAAGGGCCTTACACGGTCCACAGGTGGGGACGTTCCTCACCCCTGCTGTATAGGGTTTCCGAGGAGTGGCTGGTGGGTTTGAACCACTGACCTGGTGGTTAGCAATGCAGTACTATAAGCTGTATGAAATATAGAAAAGGCACTGAAGGAATTCACACTTTCAGAAAAAGACATAAGATATGTCTGTACAGTAATAAAAGTAGAAGAACCCTGGTGGCACAGTGGGTAAGTCATTGGGCTGCTAACCATAAGGTCTTTGGTTAGAACCCACCAGTGGGGGAAAGATGAGACAGTCTGCTTCAGTAAAGATTGACAACTTTGGAAACCCTCTGGGACAGTTTTACTCTGTCTTAGAGGGTCACTATGACTCTGAATCAACTCACCAGTAGTGTGTTTGGTTGGCTAGTTGGTTGGTTTTTAGAGAAGTAGGAAGTAAAGTAAATAATTTATTTTGAAAGGTGTTCATTTTTCAACTTCTTTTCGATAACTCTTCAGGTGCCTTGGTGGATCAGGCGGTCTTTGAAGAACTTATCAGGGATCACCTTCCTCAGCTGACAGAACACATGACTGATATGACATTCTTTTCCTCGGTTTCTCTCTCATGGTTTCTCACACTTTTTATTAGTGTGTTACCTATAGAGAGTGCAGTGAATGTGGTGGACTGCTTCTTCTATGATGGAATAAAAGCCATTTTACAATTAGGATTGGCAATACTTGACTATAATTTAGACAGATTGATGGCCTGTAAAGATGATGCTGAAGCTGTGACAGCCTTAAACAGGTACTGTAAGAACCATAGCATTTCAGTCTGGAGGGGAACAGAGATGATGTTCATCAACTCCCTTGTTTTACAGATGAGAACACTGAGCCCTAGAAATTTCAAACAGTTTGCCCAAGGTCACAAAGATAGTTGAATGGGAGAGCTAAATCTATAGTCTTTTCTTCTATGCTCAAGTAGAATATAACAAAGTATATCATTTTGAAGTAAATCACTGGATTATTGGCCTTTTATACTAATAGTGTTGATTTGGTGTGCTGGTGCAGTCATAGTCCCAGTTTTAGACATGGAGTGCCTCTGTATAAACTTAATTGTTGTTGTTAAATGCCATCAAGTTGGTTCTGATTCAGCAACCCTGTATAGGATTTCCAAGGAGCGGCTGCTGAGTTAGAACCGCTGATCTTGTGGTTCAAACCGACCTTGCAGTCCAGTGCATTAACCCATAGCACCACACCAGGACTCCATCAACTAAATATGAGGGGACAAAAGGGAGTTGATAGTGTGAAATGTTCACTTGGGGAAATTGTTGTGGTTTCAGTCAGTTAGATTGAACTTTATGTTCCTAGTAGTTTGTTTGTTTGTTGAGTTTAATTTTGTATTGGAGCACAGTATGTGTGTATGCATATGTTAAATGAATTCATATTTGAACTAATACAAAGTGACTGTTGTAATGGTGCATCTAATTTCATCATGTACAGAATAAAAGACAAACTTACATTCTTGTACTCAAAAGTCTCTGTATTAAAGCCTTTGTACTTTTCTGGACTTTTTGTGTTCTTACATGGCTCTGGTGCACTGTATTTCATTCTGACAGTGCTATGTGGCATTTGCTAAGTGCACGCTGAGCCTGGTTACTCTCCTCATGCTCACCTCTCTCCTGAAATGATTTCTGTTCCATTCCTATTACCTGTGTCCTCCTAATTCCCAACCATCCTCAAATACAACTTCTACATAAGACACCTACCCTTTGTCCTTTCAATTAAAATTAACCGCTAACTTACTAGAGGGGAAATTCGTTGCCATTTTCTAGGATTTAATAATTTTGTTCCCACTAATTATTGTATTAATATCACTTTTGGATAGGTTCTTTGACAATGTCACTAATAAGGATAGCCCACTGCCTTCAAGTGTTCAACAAGGTTCAAATATGAATGATGAAAAAAACAGTCATATTAGAGTGGATATTACAGATTTGATTAAAGAGTCAAATGAGGTGAGTTTTTTTGTGTGTTATAAATACCTAAATTCCATTCCAAACCTATTGTCATTGAGTCCGTTTTGACCTATAGCAACCCTGTAGGCCAGAGTAAAACTGTCCCGTAGGATTTGTGAGACTGTAAATCTTTATGGAAGCAGGCTGCCTTATCTTTATCCAGCAGAGCAGCTGGTGGATTTGAACCACCCACCTTCTGGTTGGCAGCTGAGTGCTTAACTATTGTGCCACCAGGGCCCTTAATAGATACGTTGTTGTTAAGTGCCGTCGAGTTGGTTCCAACCCTTAGCTACCATACATAGGGTTTATACCATATTTTAAATGGCTGCTATTGTAATTATATCTTGTTGCTGTTAAATGCCATGGAGTTAATTCTGAGTCATAAAGATCCTGTATAGGGTTTCCAAGGAGCGGCTGGTAAATTTGAATCACCAACCTTGTGATTAGCAGTCCTGTGCTTATCCTACAGCACCATACCAGGACTCCAGAAGAGGTATCATTTCTAATGATGTATTAAAAGTCAGATGATAATGGAGGACATCATTTAAAATGCAAGTTCACTTTAAAAATGAGTTCTGTGAGCTCTTCCTAGATGTTAAAACCTCCTCTGCCTCATTTGGCTTTTCATTAAATGATACTATATTGGCTAGAGTCCTGGTGGGGTGCTGGGAGTTAATGCTCTGGACTGAAAGGTCGGTTTGAACCACAAGGTCGGCTGTTCAGGCTCACCAGCCACTCCTCGGTAACCCTATACAGGGTCGCCATGGGTCAGAACCGACTCCGGCACTTAACAACATATCAAAAGGTGAGAATTATTCTCTCCTTAGAGACTAAAAATTTTACCAGTGTTCTTGTACTTAGTCCAGACACGTAGTAGATGGAATTCTCTCCAGTGAATATATAGAAAAGCTGAACCGTGGGAGGTGAAAATTTGCATAATCACTGAACAAGTCAAGAAAATAGCTAGAAATAGAACCAAAGCCTCTGAGAATTGAATCTGATGAAATTCAACTATAATAGCAGAAGTGGAGGTTTATTATGAATGAGGATCCACTGTGGTATTTCTTTCAGAAATATGGTAATATTCGCTCTGAAGATATATACAGCTTGCGCTGTCGGAATAGGTTGTATGTGATACAGACACTAGAGGAAACAACAAAGCAGAATGTGGTAAGTATCCTTCCAGTGGGAAAAACCAATTGTAGTAGCATGTTTTTCTTCAGTTTCCTTAAAAATTTATCAAATCTTATAAGGAAAATGCAAAAGACTAAGGTATTGAGCTAGATTCTTGCTAAGGTGTAGTTTAGTGTTAAGTTATTTGGGAGAGAATAAGTTCTTTTCTTCTGATTGCCTAATGCTGGTGACTCCAACATATTGTTATTTGACCATCAACTTCATTCTAGGTCAATATTGATTACCACGATGTAGATATTTAAACATAGCATATTTTTTATGTGTTTCATCAATAAAAAAGATCTGCTCTATGTATTAGTCAATACTACTAATAAACGTTTTTATTCTTGAATATCTAAGGGAAAGGGGAAAGGGCATAAAGCAGTGCTTTAAATACAGGAATGCATTGATAAGGCTTTCTGCCCCTGCCACACACACACCCATGTCCCCAAGATTTACAGTCTTGGAAGCTATGAGACAGGGTAGCTAAGAGTCGGAACCTACTTGATGGTGCTTAACAACAGCAGCAACATGCATTGATTAAGTCTTTTTGGGTAGCATCTAGCTGCATATACATCCTTTGGTTTATAATATCCCCTAATCGTTTTAAGGAGTCTTGGCATGGCACTGTAGAATAAGCACTGGACCACAGGGTGAGGGGTTCGAACTCACCTCGGAAACCCTATACTGAGTCAGAACTGCCTTGACAGCACGTAGCAACAACAAAAATGTTTTTAAAGACCCTGAACTCAGACTCTTATAGCATGAGACCATGGATGGGATGGAGGCAGGTGAGGCAGAAGATAAGGCTCTGAGCTTGGGCAGGCCAGGCCCGTGGGCAGAACAACAGCTGGGGTTGAGTATGCTCTGTTCCCTTGCCACCAGCTTCCCCTTGTTCCACTCAGCTGCCACTGCTGTCACTGTCCTTTCCCCCAGCAGCCCGAGCAGTAACAGTGATGACCAGGACAACTTGAAGCGGGCTTTCAAAAGCTTTTCATCTCGTATTCGTACATTCCAAATCACATAGCATCACAGAACATATTATGGGCATTAAGCGACACATACCTGTACAGTCCTTTTTAGTATTTGAATGGATGCATAAGATGGTGTTAATATTGGTTGCCCCTAGTGAATCTGTACTGTTTGAGCTTTTATTATGAGCATATATTATTTTTTATAACTTCAAAAATGTAATCATTTTTATTACCTGAGTGATTTCATAAGGTAAAATATTCTAAAAGCATAATACAGTCAATTTGTAGTATTATGCCACCTGACAGCTTAAAGGCTAAGTCCTCAGAGATATGAGGTTGAAGTCACTCTGTTGTTTCTTACTCGGTGTGTGAGTTTATGTCAAACTTAGCAATGTCTTCCCTAATTTAACATTACAAAAGTATTTGTTCATATTGGTTTATATCACAGGCATTGCTGTCTTTTTAACATTTATTTATTTAATGTACCTAAATATGTATTTCATACTTTTTACAGTATGGCATGGAACTCAAATGTTATTTTTTCCTTTTTCCAAATGAAATAGCCCATTGTTTAAAAACCATTTATTGACTATCCATCCTTACCATACTCTACTTTTACATACTCAATTCTTATATACATAAGAATTTAGTATAAGACAAGGTAGGTGAATTTCTTTCTGAACTCTGTTTTTGAAACTGCAGCAATACCATGCTATTTTAATTATTGTAACTGTATAGTACATTTTGAAATCTTGCAAGACTGTTTTTTTTTCTCCTTACAGCCTCTGTTTGGCCCCAGTTTACTCTTTTTTTTTAAGTTTTTATTGTGAGGTTTACATGGGAGAGGATCAGCTTTACACTCATCCTATCATATTTCATTTGATTGCAATGATTACAACCCCCTCTGTGCATCATCAAATAACCAAAGGGTACACCACACAGGCCCGCACCCCAGCCGCCAGCACACACAGCCTTTCTCCCTCCCTGAGTCCAGTGTCCCCAGCCGCTTCATCTGTCCACGTCATTGTCTCCGTCTCCATCCCTGGCGTCACTGCCTCTCTTGGTATGGTCCCGCTCTCCGGTCTTCTCACTTGATGGTCCCAGGGACCTCCGCGCCTGGGCTGCAAAATCTCCTCCTTTTGTCAAAAAACATTTACCACTATATTTCTTACCCTCACAGTCAGTCCTGATGACAGTTATTCACTATTGTACCACAAGAGTCTTATCCCCATTTCCTTTCACCAGCCCAGTCCCAACAGATTGAAAATCATTCAGTGGTGATTCTACCTTCCTCCACCCCATCTGGAACTAGGCTCCCTCTTGAAAGTTTGTAAGCCAGTCACTTCTTGCCTTTATAGGTCCTCCATTTTGGGTAGCCAATGTCTAAGTTGCCCATCCCTGTCAACCCTGTGTACTGAGGGGGTGGGGGGGGAGTTAGCCTCACTGTAAAGATTTGTTCCCTTTTTTGAGCTACTACATCCATTAGTGTAGGTAAAGTTCATCAGATTGTATCAGATTACTCTTTTTTTCCTCTTCTTTCTTCTCCTAGTTGAGCTCTGCTCATCCAGCTATTGAAGCCAGGTCAAGTAGGTACTATCTGCAAATATGGGTGTTCTTGTGTATGTCCCCTCACTTCATATCAGCTGGATGCTTCACTCTCCACTCTAGTCCTCTGTGGCCATGTCACTGCCTCTGGGCCCAGGAGTCCCCGGGTCTTGCCATACTGCTGGCCATCCAGGTTTCCACCTGGGTCCACAGAGGTCTATTGAATGTGGTCGGGCTTAGCTTGCAACTTCATTGCTGTTTTCACCCCCTCTTTCCCTTATCGGTGACCAGCCAGACCACATGCCTGCTCATGTATTCCCCTTGAGTCTGTCTTGGAAGAGGGTTTGTTCTGAGAGGTCCCAACCACTTGCCTTGATGGCTCCTGGGCAAGCAGCTTACTTGTTCTTGTAGTAATCAATCAAACTGCCATTATTTTTTCTGATTTTTCTTGCCAGTCTTTCTTTCAAGAAGTGTCTTTTCTTCTTCTAGCCACTCCAGGCTGATCTACTCGTCCTTTCCAGTGGGAATTTCCTACCTCAGTCGGTTCTGGATGGGGTTCTGGATTCCACTTATGGTCTTGTGCAGTGTAAAGGCTGCACAGGAAACCTCTTTCACTGGGCAACTTCTAGCCCCCTTTAATGTATTCCAGTCAGTTATAGGCTGAAGACGGACTTACAAGCTTTCTGTATTGATGTTTCCGGCTATTCCTTTCACCCCCCTTCAAATGTCTATTTTATAGTGGAAGGCAAGGGAAACCAAGGTTCAAAAGACAGCAAGCATCTTAACATTTATTCCCCTCTTTTACCCCTTCAAACCATGTATCCCAGAGCCCTGTTGTTCCAAGGTTGTGCATACATCATAATTTACCTCTGTCCCACTTAGCCCATGCGAACCTGCCTAACTGTTCTCCCATCAGCCTTGTTCTTACATTCCCCTCCCCCTTCTTGTGTATTGCCCCCCCCAAGCTATTTTGTGTCTATTCCCTACCCTGTGCTCTATCTTCCCCTCCCTCCCTCTCCTCCTCTCCTCCCATACATCCTGGTGATCATAAAAAATATATATAATATTCCCCACTTTTAGTGTGGTTCTTTTTCTTAATCTTTTGCAATAATGGTCCTATGCAGTATTTCTCTTTTGTGATGGACTAATTTCACTCAGCATAATGTCCTAAAGATTTATCCATGTTATGTGGTGGCTTTCAGCTTCCTTGTTGTTCTTCAAGGTAGCATAATATTCCCTTGTGTGTATATACCACAGTTTGTTTATCCATTCTTCAATTGATGGGCACTTAGGCTTTCTCCATCTTTTTGCTATTGTAAATAGTGCTTCTGTGAACATTGATGTGCATAGATCTACTCGTGTTATGGCTCGTATTTCTTGTGGGTAAATACCAAGTAGAGGAAATTGCTGGATCATAAGGTATTTCTATTTCCAACCTTCGGAGGAAGTGTCATATTGCTTTCCAGAGTGGTTGGACCATTTTGCAGTCCCACCAGCAATGCAGGAGTGCCCCAGTCTCTCCACATCCTTGCCAGCATTTATCGTCCTCTACTTTTTTGATCTTTGCTGTTATTGCTGGTATGAGATGACATCACATTGTTGTTTTGATTTGCATCTCTCTAATAGCTAGTGGTCATAAGGTATTTGACCTTGAGTATATCCCACCTGAATTTAAGGATCATCTGAAGAACATCTTTGGTACATTAAACACTGAAGACCAAAGACCAGAAGAGATGTGGGATGACATCAAGAACATTATACATGAAGAAAGCAAAAAGTCATTAAGAAGACAAGAAAGAAGGAAAAGGTCAAAATGGATGTCAGAAGAGACACTGAAACTTACTCTCCAGCATAGAGATGCTAAAGAAAATGGAAGAAATGAGGAGGTACAAGACATGAGCAGAAATTTTCAAAGATCAGCTCGAGAAGATAAAGCCAAATATTATAACAAAATGTGCAAAGATCTAGAACCAGAAAATGAAAAAGGAAGAACACGCTCAGCATTTCTCAAGCTGGGGGAACTGAAGAGAAAAATTCAAGCCTCTACTTTCATTATTGAAAGATGCTCTGGGCAAATTATTGAATGAACCAATGTTCATAGCAGCACTAATTACAATAGCAAAAAAAATGGAGACAACCAAAATGCCCATCAATTGTGGAATGGATAAACAAACTGTGGTACATACACACAGTGGAATACTACACTACCTTGAAGAAAAACAAGGAAGCTGCAAGCCATCACATAACATGGATGAACCTTGAGGACATTATGCTGAGTGAAATTAGTCACAAAAGGAGAAAATACTGTATACGACCATTATTGTAAAAGACTAAGAAAAAGAACCCATCCAAATTGGGGTTGGGGGGGAAGGAATCTAAATATATAAGTGCTGATCACTGGTATGTTTGGGATGGGGGTGGGAAGAAAGAGCACAGGGTAGGGAATAGACACAGGAGAGCCTGGGGTAGGGGGAGAAGTTGGCAATACACAAGAAGGGAGAGGGGAAAAAGAAGAACAAAGCGGATGGGAGAAAGGTTGGGCAGGTTCACATGGGCTAGATGGGATAGAGTTAAATGATGAGGTATACACAACCCTGGAATAACAAGGCTTCAGGATACAGGGATTGAGGCATGGCTTGAAAGGGGGAAAAGAGGGGAATATTGTTAGGATGCTTGGCTGTCTTTTGAATATTGGTCTCCCTTTCCTACCATTGTGAAATAGACACTTGGTGGGGGGTGGGAGGGACAGCCAGAAACATCACAATAGAAAACAGGTGGGCCTGTATCCAGCCTATAACTAACTGGAATACCTATGGGGGGGGGGGGGGGCCGCTGGAAACTGCCCAGACCCAAAATGGTGGGGAAACTATGATGACATGGACAGATGGAGTGGCTGGGGACTCAGGGAGGGAGGGGAGCTGTTTGCTGACAGCCAGGGAGCAGGTAGGCCTGTGGAGTGTATATTTTAGTTATTTGATGATGCACAGAGGGGATTTTAGTCATTGCAATGAAATGAAATACGATAGGATGAATGTGAAGCTGAAGTGGGACAGAGACAAAAAATGATGTATGCAAAACCTTGGAAAAACAGGGCTCTGGGAAACAGAGATTGAGACATGGTTTGAATCGGGAAAGGGGGGAGAAATAATGTTAAGATAATTGGCTGTCTGTTGAATATTGGTTCCCCTGGCATATCACTATAAAATAGACAGTGGAGGGGGAGAGAAAGAATAGCCAGAAATACCACCATAGAAAGCTTGTAAGTCCATCTTCTGCCTATAACTGATTGGAATACCTAAATTGGGGAAACAACACGCCCAGCAAAGGAGGCTTCCTGTGGAACCTCTGCATTACACAAGACCATACATAGGTGGAGTCCTGAACCGCATCCAGAATCTTCTGAGGGGAAATTTCCATTTGAAATGACAAGCAGACCAGCCTGGATTGGCCAGAAGAACAGAAGATACGTCCTGAAAGAAAGACTGACAGGAAAAATACAAAACAACATAGGCAGGCTGACTGATTACTACAAGAACAAACAAGTGGCTCTCCCAGGACACATCAAGGCAAACAGTCACATCCCCCTCAGGGCAAGCCCTCTTCTAAGACTGTAAGGCTCAAAGGGAGTGCATGCTCTGATTGGTGACCTCGTTCCTCACTGATAAGGGGAAATGAGGGAAAAACAGCAATGAAGCTGCGAGCTAAGCCCTACAATGCTCAATAGACTCTTGCGAACCCAGATGGAGACCTGGTTGGCTAGCAGGGTGCCCAGGCCAGGGGACTCTTGGACCCAGCGTCAGCTACATAGCCACAGAGGACTAGAGTGGAGAGTGAAGCGTCCAGCTGATAAGAAGAGAGGGCACATGCATAAGTACACCCACAGTTGCAGATAATACCCACTTGACCTGGCTTCAATGGCTGGATGATCAGAGCTCAAACAGAAGAAGAAAGAAGAGGGAAAAAAGAATAATCTGATGCAATTTGATAAACTTGACACACACACCTATGAAAGTGTGGCAGCGGTAGTGAGGTTGGCCCAGGATCGGACATTGTTTCGTTCTGCTGTGCATGGGGTCGCTATGAGTCGGTTCCGACTCCATGGCATCTGACAACAACAACATGGAAGCAGTAGCTCAAAAGAGGGAACAAATCTTCACAGCGAGGAGGATCATCCTCCCCTCCTCCGCACATGGAGAGGACAGGGATGGGCAACTTGGACATTGGTTACCCAGAATGTGGGAGCTACAGAGGCAAGAAGTGCTGGCTTACAAGCTTTCCAGAGGGAACCTTGATCCAGAGGGCATGGAGCAAGGTAGAATCTCCACTGAGTAGTATCCATTCTGCCTAGTCAGAGCTGATGAAAGGAGATGCAGATAGGTCTCTTGCGATACAATAGTGAATAATTGTTATCAGGACTGATTGTAAGGGCTGGAAAAGTAAAGGTAGATGTTTGTGGGCAAAGGGAGGGGAGTAATTAACTTTGCAGTCTAGGAGCGGAGGTCCCTGGGACCATCAAAGAAGAGCGGAGAATGGAGCCCTACCCAGAGAAGCAGTGATGCCAGGGATGGAGGCAGAGATGATGCCATGGGAAGACAGAGTGGCTGGAGACTTTGGACCCGGAGAGGAAGAGGGGCAGTATGCGGACGACCGGGGGGCAGGCTTGCGGGGTATTCCCTTTGGTTGATGGATGGTGCATGGAAGGGATTGTAACCATGGCAAGGAAACAATATACGATTGGATCAATGTGAACTATCACATAATTCACAAAAAAAGCATTTAAAAAAAAACAAACAAAAACTTATGAATAGCAAAGTATAAGGGATAGGCACCATTTATTTATCTGCATATCCCTTTCATTATCTACATGGCCCTATCCATTTACAACATAACCAATATATGTTAATAATTACTGCTCCTTATTAGACCAATAAAAAAGTGCCAATGCTTGCAAAAAAAAATTGAATGATGCAGAAAGCATCAAGAGAAGATTGAAGAAATACACAGTCACTGTACCAAAAGGAAATGGTTGCAAAGTATGAGTGTTCCGGAACACTTACTTGTGCTCATGAGGAATCTGTACCTGGATCAAGAGGCAGTTGTTCAAACAGAACATGGGAACATTGAATGGTTTAAAATTAAGAAAAGTGTACGACAGGGTTGTATTCTTTCACCATAATTATTCAAACTGTATGCTGAGCAAATGTCATGGTCAACTCTACTTTGAGGAGGCATCTCTTCTCCAGTCGCATTTTGAGTTCCTTCCAACCTGAGGGGCTCATTTTTCAGCACTGTATCTGACAGTGTTTGTTTTTTACTGAGTCTTTGGTGTTTTCTATGTATAGAATCATATCGTCTGCAAATAGAGAGTTTTATTTCCTCTTTGCCAATCTGGGTTCCTTTAATTTCCTTATATTGCCATATGTTGTTATTGTTAAGTGCCGTCGAGTCGGATCCCACCCATAGCGACCCTATGCAGGGTTTCCGAAGAGCGACTGGTGAGCTTGAAATGCCAACCTTGCAGTTCAAACGGCTTTGCAATCTGGCGCATTAACCCACAGAGCCACACCAGGACTCTTGCCATATAGCTCTGACTAATACTTCCAAAACAATATTGAAAAGGAGTGGTGACAAAGAGTGTCCTTGTCTAGCTCCCATTCGCAGAGGGAAGGCTTTCAGTTTCTCTCCATTGAGAGTGATGTGGGCTGTTGGTTTTGTATATATGCTCTTGGTTATGTTGAGGAATTTCCCTTCAATTCCTACTTTTTTGAGTGTTTCCTCAGGAATGGATGTTGGATTTTGTCAGATGTCTTTTCTGCATCAATTGCTATGATCATGTGGTTCTTTTCTTTTTTCCTATTTATGGTGGTGGCTTACATTGATTGTTTTTCTAATGTTGAACCATCCTTGCATCCCTTTTATGAAACCCACTTGGTCATGATGTATTTTTTTTTTTTTTTTTTGCTGTGGTGCTGGATTCTGTTGGCTAGAATTTTATTGAGAATTTTTGCATCTTTGTTCATGAGGGATATTGGTCTCTTGTTTTCTTTCTTAGTGATGTCCTTCCCTGGTTTTGGTATGAGGGTTATGCTTGCTTCATAGAATGTATTAGGAAGTTT
>NW_006408677.1:4017887-4049910 GCF_000296735.1 Chrysochloris asiatica | reverse complement strand
TGTTTTCATTCTCATTTGTTTCTAGGAACTTTATGAATTCATATTTAATTTCTTTTTTACCCAGTCACTTTTTAGCAGGGTGTTGTTCAGTTTCCATGTATTTGACTTTATTTCCTTAGTCTTCTTGTTGATGATTTCTAGTTTTATAGCCTTGTGGTCTGAAAAGATGCTCTGTAGTAATTTGATGTTTGTAAATTTATGGAGGCTTGCTTTGTGGCCTAACACATGGTCAATTCTGGATGATGTTCCATGTGCACTGGATAAGAAAGTATATTGTGCTGTTGTTGGGTTGAATGCTCGATACACGTCTATGAGGTCAAGTTGGTTGATTGTGCTGTTTAGTTCCTCTGTAACTTTGTCGAGTTCCTTTCTGTTTGTTCTGTCCCTTTTTGAAAGTGGCATATTAAAATCTCCCACTATAATTGTAGATTTATCTGTTTCTTTCTTCAATTCTAGTAAGGTTTGCTTCATATATCTCGGTGCTTTTTCATTGGGAGTGTACATATTTATTGTAGTTATGTCATCTTGCTCAATTGACCCTTTGATCATGAGGTAGTGTCCTTCTTTATCTGTTATGCTGGTTTTTGTCTTAAAGATTACTTTGTCAGAGATTAGAATTGCTATTCCTCCTTGTTTATTGTTGCAGTTAGCTTGGTATATTTTTTCCATCCTTTAACTTTTAGTCTGATTTTGTCTTTGTGTGTAAGGTGTAGGCAGCATATTGAAGGGTCTTGTTTTCTTATCCAATCTGCCACTCTCAGTCTCTTCACTGGTGCATTCAATCCATTGACATTCAATGTAATTATCGATAGGTATGAATTAACTTCTGCCATCATATAAGTTTTTTGATAGTGCTGTTCATTCCTTTGTTCTGCATGCCTTCTTGTGCTGAATTTGTGGGGTTTTGTGCTATATCTTGTCAGTTTCTTCTTAGTTTTCATGTTTGCTTTTTCTGCTTGGAAGTTCATTTTCAAGGTAAGTTGTGAAGTATTAACTTTCTTTGGGGTTACCTTATAGTCTATTAACTTTTCTCTCCATTTAAGAGAATCTATTGTATCCTGTAATCTACGTGACAGCCTCACCACCCAGATCTCTGTTCCTACATTTATTCCTTCTTTGACATTGATATAATTTTGATCTTTGGTTGACCTCCCAGCTCCTTTGAATTAGTTGTTGTAGTTTTGTTCTGTTCTGAACTCTGCTGTCTGTCGACTGAGTTCCAGGTAGTGTTGCCATGCCTGTCAATCTCTGGTTGTTGTCTGTTCTTGTTGGTTTTCACTCCAAAGAACTCCCTTTAGGATGCTTTGAAGTGCTGGATTGGTTTTGACAAAATCTCTTAGCTTTTGTTTATCCTGGAATGTTTTGATTGCACCATCGTATTTGATTGACAGTTTTTCTGGATAGATGATTCTTAGTTGGCAAGTTTTTTTCTATAAGGGTTTTGTATATGTCTCCCCGGAGTCTTGGTGTGGCACTCTGGGATAATGCACCAGACTGCAAAGCTGTTTGAACTGCAAGGTCAGCATTTCAAGCTCACCAGCTGTTCTTTGGAAACCCTATACAGGGTTGCTATGGGTCGGAACCTACTCAGCGGCACTTAACAACAACAACAACATATGTCTCCCCATTGCCTTCTTGCCTGCATGGTTTCTGCTGAGAACTCAGAGCTTAATCTGATTTGCTTGCCTTTGTAAGTGACACTTCTCTTTTCCCTGGCCGCTTTTAGGATTCTCTCCTTGTCTTTGAATTTGGAGTGCTTGATTACTATATGTCTTGGTGACTTTCTTTTGGGGTCTATCCTTCCTGGGGCACGTTCAGCTTCTTGAATGTTTATCTTCTCGTTTCAAGATGTTAGGAAAATTTTCTTCCAGAAGCTCTTCAACTATCTCTTCTGTGGACTTCTGTGATTCTTCCTGTTCTGGAATGCCAATAATTCTTAAGTTGCTCCTCTTCATGTTATCCAGCATGAATCTTAGACTCTCTTCAGATTTTTTTTTTCCTTTTTTCTGCTTGCTCTTCTGTCTTAGCAGTATTGAGAGATTTGTCTTTCAGCTCACTAGTTCTGGCTTCCATCTCTTGTATTCTGCTCCTTTCCCCTTTCAGTGTATTGTCCATTTCTGATATTTTATTATTAATCATCTGGACCTCTTTTTACAGGTTTTGGATTGTTTCCAGTGCTGTATCCATCTTGCTCTTGTAGTTCTTTCCTGACTTCTTCCTTGTTTTCCTCCACCCCTTTTCAGGGCATTTGAATTTGTTTCCATATCATTCTTCTGAATTCCTTCTCAGGCAAATCCAAAACCTGCTCTTCCTGTTCTGTGGAGCCTTTGTCGATCTCCAGCACATTTATCTCAGTTAGTCTTTTTTGTTTTGGGACATGGTTTGAGATCTTTTGTTGTGTTTTGTTTGTCATTTCCAGTAGTTATGTGGGTTTTTAAATGCTTAAATGGATGTTTGTTGTTGTGTTATTAAGCTTATTGGGTGTCTCCTGGTGGATATGATCAGGAGATGGGCTTCCCTTTTCACATGTAATGCTTAGCAGCTGTTCTTGGCTCTTTTCTCAGTGGTGGAATATAATGGGGTATGCTTGTAGCTTGGCTGTATGGCCATGATAGTCATCTCTTCTTGGGTAACGTAGCGAGAAAAAGCTCCCACCTCCAGGAAAAATGTGTGATCAAAAGGACCAAAAGCAGAAGCAATATAAAAGCACAGACAAAAGCCACCACTTTGAAACAAAAATAAAACTGTGGCCAACTCTCCAGTCACCTTGCTACACAGCAGTGTGTGTGCACCGTAGAAGCCTCCAGCAGTGGGTGGGGGTGTCCACTCACTCAGGCCCCTCCTCTAGTCACCACAGTAGAGGTGCACAGATAGATGTTGAGAAGTTAATGTGAGAATGATTGCTGTTTTTGTCTGTTAAGGTCACCTAGGTATCTGCATGTGCACAGCGTAATTCTGGAGATAATTGTGTCCTTTTATATTGGGGTTTTATAGATTGTTCCTATGGTTTGTCTGTCAGGCCTGATGGGCCTGCTTTTTTCTTGCTAGATAGGCTGGAGTAAAGGGCCCTGCGCAAGTTAATTTTAGGGCTACAACCCCGAGGCTAACGTCATAAGCAGTCTCCAAGCTCTTTCTTTCTGTGCTGTAGGAAAACTGTCGGCTCAGCGCTAGACTTTTTTAGGGGGGTGTGCAACCACCCGCCTGAAGGCATCCGGGTTGGGCAAAGAAGGCATGGCAGGGAAGAGGAGGAAAAAAATGTGTAGAATCCCCCACACCTCCTTTTGCAAATGTCACTGCACCACTTTTATTGCTGGTTCCCTGTGCCAGTCTGGCTGTAGCCCTGCCCCCAGAACTCCACCCGGGTGGGGTGGCCACAGAGGAAGTTCTGTCTCGAGCGATTCCTAACTCACAGTATTTTCCTTTATATCATGAATTTTCCACTTACATGTGCAGAAAACTGACACCCTGCACCATATGCTAGATCCAGAGCTCTGGTGTTGTTCCTTGAGCGCAGTTTCTCTGGGATTTCAATCCCTCGCCCATGGAGCCTTTCCTACTTGGCTGTCTCTACCACCACCAAAACCAGAAATGGATCCAAGATTTTTTTTTAAATGTCCTTTTTAGTGTATTTTTAATTGTTTATTTTAATGTCTTTTAGTAAAGAATTATAGTTTCTTTTACAATCTTATACATTTCTTATTAGAAAGATCTTATACATTCTTATACATTCTCTACCTATGTATTTTATGGTTTTGTTGCTAATATAAATGAGTTTTTTTTCATTACAGATTCTTATTGCTTATTGCTGTGAATATAAAATTTATTGGTTTGGGTATGGTGCTTTTGTAAATGACCACTTTATTATTCTATTACTTTTCAGTTGCATTTCCTGAGTTTTTAAAATATACAAGCCTGTCATTTCCAGTCTTACAGTTTGATCCTTCTGCATATACTTTTAAAAAAAAAAATCTTATTGCTTGGGTAAGACCTTCATTAAATAAGATGGTTTTCTTTTCTTTTTTTAATCAAGATTGATCAATGACTTTTCCACAGCTTGAGTCTGTGTTTTTCTACTTTACTAGTGTAGTGATTTACATTAAAGATTTCCTAATACTAGATTTCCTTTGCATCCTTAAAATAAATCCTATTTGTTCACAATGTATCATTCTTTTACTATTTTCCTTGCTCATTTTGCTAGTAGTTCAGCTAGGTTCTTACATCTTTATTAGGCAACACATTGGTTACAGTTTTCTTTTAGGTATTAGTAACTTTTATTTTCACATCAGAATGAATTTTTGAATAATTCGTATTTTTCTATCTTCTGGATTAATAGACATTACATGAGAATTATCTTTTACTTGAAGGTTTTCAAAAATGAACCTTTTAAAGCGTCTGGTTCTAGTGTCTCTTTGATGGGAGGTAGATCTTTGATTACCTTTCCAGTTACGTCTATTCCATTTTTTAAATTTCTAAGTTAATTTTGGCCATTTATATTTTCCTGGAGAATTATCCATTTCATGTAGACTTTCAGATGTATTGGTATAAACCTTTTGGAATTCGTGTATTGAATACTTAAGGATACCTTTATGTACTGTTATTGGCCTGTGTATTTATGTTTATATTATCCCTTTCCTTCTCAGTGATGTTTACTGCTGATTTCACTTATCGCAGTTGCCAAAGATTTGTCTATTTTATTTTATTTTTTCAAATAGCCAACTCTTTTGTTTATTTATCAAGTCACTGTTGTTGTTGTTGTTGTTAAGTTTTCCCTCTTTAATTAATGATACCTTTTATCATCTTTACCCTTAATTTTAGATTTCTTAAAGTTATAATAATTTTACCACTAGTGCTTATTTTCCATGGAGTAGTATAAAGTTGAATATTGTTTAAGCTTCTTGGGTTATAATTTTTGGCACAGAGAGAGATGTACATCTCCCAATACCTTTTGAAGTAGTTTATCATTGACAGTCCCCACATGATGCCTTGACAAATTGTTTGTGTTAAGAGCAAAGTTTATCAAATGAGACTTGTAAATATTGTTGCTTATTTATAGACTTTAAATGACTGTCTTTGGCAGTGATTTTTGAGGACATGCATAAATTAAGGTCTCAAAGTATGTTTCAGTGCAGAATTGCGCTATAGTCTATGCACATTTTTTAAAACTATAATGAGTGCATTTGCCTATAAAAAGTTAAAAGAACTATAGAGTTTCTTCTAGCAGAAGAGCTATAAATGAACTGAGAGAGAATTTTTAAATTGAAATGTTAAGTTCTGGATTCTAAAACGCTTTTCTTCTTTTAAAAGTTGCGTGTCGTGTCACAGGATGTGAAATTGAGCCTTCATGAATTGGATGAACTTTATGTCATCTTTAAGGTATTGTTATTCTTCTTTAAATGAAAAACAATACTCTTTTAGCAGACTTTGATGACAACCATGTTTAAATATTGTATCTTTAATTATTTTAACAAACATGTTTAAAAGAACAAACTCTTCCAAAATTACCTTTTCTGATGTAATGACTTTTATTTGTTTTTTGTTTTTAATAGAAAGAACTGTTTCTTTCATGCTATTGGTGTTTGAATTGTCCAGTATTGAAGCACCATGACCCCAGTCTACCATATTTGGAGCAGTATCAGATTGACTGCCAGCAGTTCAGAGTATTGTATCACTTCTTGAGTCCCTGGGCTCATTCTGAAAACAGAGACTCACTAGCTTTGTGGACATTCAGATTGTTGGATGAAAACTCTGACTGCCTTATAAACTTCAAAGAATTCTCCTCTGCAATTGGTAGGATGATATCCAATTGTTTTCTTTTTTAAAGTAAAATAAATAGAGAAAGAAAGTCCTATAAATCTTTAATACTGCTCATTATCACCACTTTAGTTCATTATTACCATCTTGGGTTGCAGTGTCTCCAATTTAGCGATAACTGGATCTTTTTCCATGTTTGCTGCCAAATCTAAATATATTGATCTAATTTTATTACAGTCCTACTAGAAAAGTAAGCTGTAGATATGAGTGTTTCAATGAAGGAAGAGAGAATGAGCATAGGTTTTCTTCACACGCAGGTACATGGGCACTATAAACAGATGTTCCACCTTAGTAAAATTCCAAGCTAGAACAGTGGTACAAACAGGTTGTACCTGTTTTATTGTTTATTTCTTTGGTTTTTTAGACCACCAAAGCATGCTTTGCTATCAGGGATTGCACACTAAAGAGCAGTTCTCTCCTCAAATGAGGCTTAAGTGTTCATTCCAGAGAAAAACAGAAATCTGAGAGATTGGGGGGAAAGGAGACCAGCAGGAGAGCATTTTATGCCTCTGATAAAGGATAGTTGCTTAAACTCTGAACTTTTATCATATAACCTCATGTTCCACACCCCTCCTCTGCTGCTTTCCTTTGACTTACATGTTACCCTGGGCTTGACTCCTCTTTGTTTGGGATTTTATATTCAGCTTTCGATCCAAGTTGTTACAACTCAGCATTTTCCCAATAATCTTCTCCAAGGGAAGAATCACAATAGTTTTCTTTGGCTTGTATTTTCTCTAAGCTCTCAAAATTACTGTTTCCCAGATATCTTCCCTGAAGCTTAGAGCATATAAAACAAGAGTGTGTACAAAGAGAAAGTCAACCATTGCTCTTACAAAGCCCAGGATGCATTCTATAATCAAAACCCTAACTTAAATTCATAGAGGGATTTTTTTTCCATTAGTATAGGAAATTTATGCTAAAAATTTATGCAAAAATATTTATTAAATATCTTTAAGTAACCACTGAGCCTTGGAACAATAGCATGGCTCATTCATTTGTCCATTCAATTAACCATTTAATAAACATTAAGTTCCTGAAAAAAATGGAGGGGGGATAGTTGCTTATATACTTGAGGGAGAAGAACTGGCTGTCTGGGTGATTATTCAGTTATTAATTTCAGTAACAGAAGGTTTCTGAATCCTGACTCTTGGCTAATATCTCTATCTTAATTAATCTGTGTTGCTAGAATTAATTGAATGTTCTTTAGATACCTGATTATTTGCCATTGAATTTTATTGAACAGACATAATGTACAATGGAAGTTTTACTGAGAAGCTTAAACTGCTTTTTAAACTGCATATTCCTCCAGGTAAGAATTTAACAGTCTTTAATGATGTAAGGGAATGAATTCTGGTGGCACAGTGGTTGCATGCTTGGCTGCAAGCCAAAATGTCAGTTGTTCAAACCCACCAGCAGCTCTTAAAGATTCTTATTGTTGTTAAGTGTCATTGAGTTGGCTCTGACTCATAGCAACCCTGTGTAGGGTTTCCAAGGAGTGGCTGGTGAATTTGAACTGCCACCTTGAAGTTGAAACTGACCTTAAAGTCCAGTGCTTTATCCTACAGTGCCACACTAGGGACTCCAAAGATTACAGCCTTGGAATTCCTATGGGGGCAATTCTACTCTGTCCTGCTGTGAGTCAGAATAGATTTAGCAGCAATGAGTTTTGTCTAGTTTAAAGATGTACAAAAAGAATATTCTGTTTTAACAAATATAATTACACATACACGTTTAAATATGAGCACTGGAGGGTTAACTCTAGACTGCTGACTATGAGGTCGTTGGTTTAATTGCTCCTTAGATACAGGGTCACTGAGTTGGAACCGACTTGACGGCACTTAACAACTACAACATTGTGGCCAAGAGATCATACTACTTTTACCAATATTGATATAATGAATTCTATGGAACAGATCCTCTGTTAAAAAATGGGTTTACACATTTCCTTCCTATTAGTTACCAGTGCATATATTGAAAAAGTTTGTGTACAAGAACTGTATGGATCATTTGCATATTGGTATAACATTGAAGGGTTTTTGTTGTCTTTTTTATTGTTAGAGAGTAGAATTTAACTGAGACAAACTTCCACAACTACCTTTTTTTTAGCATATTGTTTGTCAGCACATTTCCTTTACATCAGGGCTTTAAATTGGTTCATTCCAGTTTGACGCCCTTGCTAAGAATTTGCCTTTCCACCCTTGATATACTGAATCAACCTACATTTTAACAAGATCCCCAGGTTATGCTTAGAGATCCCCAAGGGATTTTTAAGTACTCATAATGTACAATGGAAGTTTTATGAAGAAGCTAAACCTGCTTTAAAAACAAAAACTCTGTGTTGTAAATTGGATGGAGGTTTACAGAGCAGGTCCTCAATTTTCCATTCAGCAATTCACATGGTTGATTTCATGTCATTGATTGCAATTCCCATTGTAACATCACTTATCCCACTTTTTCCTTGTATTTTGTGTTTCCATTCCTCCTTTTAAACTACTTTGCAAATTGCATACGCCTCCAGATTATAATTTTTTTTCATTTTAAAAAACTTTTTCTTATTGTGAGTTGGGTGAAGATTTCTAAAACAAATCACTTTTCTATCCAATAATTTCTGTTCAATAATTCATACACATTTTGCCTCGTAGAATTGATTGTATCTCCACAATGTAACATCGCTTATCCCACTTACTCCTGGTGTTTACCATTTCCATTCCCCCTTCGCTTCTAATGCTTTGAACTTTGTCCTTGGGTAAATGCTGCCCTTTTGATCTCAAATGGTGACTTCTTCTAACGTGTATGTACCGCCATCATGTTATCAGTCCTTTTATAGACCTTTCTATTATTTGGCTGATTGAACCACAGGAGTAAGTTCAGTTCTAGACCTGAATTAAAACTAAGGGGCATAGTCTAAGGAATTCCACCAGTATCTACCAAATCAGTAAGCTTGGTCTTTTCTTTGTTTCTTTAAAATAATTTTTGTTCCACCTTTACCCTCCACTCTATCCAGGACCTTCTAATGCAATCCCTTTCAGAGCAGTTAGTACTGTTACCTGGTACCATCTAGTTCTTTGGGATTCAGAGTCATAGATGTTCACGGGGTGCATTGGATGAATTGCTTCCATTTATGGTTATATTTGCAGCATAGGTAAATACACATGTAGAAATATCCTCTGTCAAACCTATTTATATTTATAGGTATAATCCCACTTGCCCTCTCACATACATTCAACCTGCATATTGATCCAAGCATTAACTCACAAATCATTGTTATTGCAGGACTGTGTATACAATAGCATTTATCTTGGTTCCCTTTAACTCTTTTTGTTTTTTGTTTTTGTTTTTTAAGTTTTTATCGTGAATTGAGTGATAGTTTACATGGGAGAACATCAGCTTTACAGTCATCCTATCGTATTTCATTTCATTGCAATGATTACAATCCCCTTCATGCCATATCAATCAACAGCATTTGCTTCCATTTCCTCTGTTTGTTGTTGTTGTTGTTTGGAAGTACACCAAAGCACTCAGGAATATATAACCATTCAAACAACCAAAGGGTACACCCCATAAACCTGCCTCCCACCCCCCGCCGCAGACCAGCACACAGCCCCTCTCCCTCCCTGAGTCCAGAGTCCCCAACCACTCCATCTCTCCACATCATCGTCTCTGCCTCCATCTCTGGGAGTCACTGCTTCTTTGAATAGGGTCCTGCGCTCCACTCTTCTCCCTTGGTGGTCCCAGGGTCCTCCGCTCCTGGACTGCAAAATCAACCACTCCCTTCCTTTTGTTACAAAATGTCTGCCTTTACCTTTCCAACTCTCATAGTCAGTCCTGATAGCAATTATTCACTATGGAACCACAAAAGTCTTATTCCCATCTCCTTTAACCAGCCCCATCCAGACAGGTTGGAAACCACTCAGTGGAGATTCTACCTTTCCCCGCACCCTCTGTAAGTAGGCTCCCTCTTGAAAGCTTGTAAGCCAGTCACTTCATGTATTGGAAGCCCCTATTTTGGGTAGCCAGTGTCTGAGTTGCCTATCCATGCCAATCCTGTATACCGAGGAAGTGGGAATGATCCTTGCTGTAAAGACTCGTTCCCTCTCTTGAGCTACTACATCCGTAAGTATAGGTCAAGTTTATCAAATTGTAGCAGATTACTCTTTTTTTTTTTCCTCCTCTTTCTTCCTCTATTTGAGCTCTGATCATCCATCCATTGAAGCCAAGTCAAGTGGGTACTATCTGCAAGTGTGGGTGTTCTTGTGCATCTCCCCTCACTTCCTATCAGCTGGACGCTTAACACTCTGCTGTAGTCCTCTGTGGCTATGTCCCTGTCCCTGGGCCCAGGAGTCATAGGGTCTCACCATACTGCTGGCCAACCAGGTCTCAACCCAGGTTGACAGGCGTCTATTGAATGTGATTGGACTAAGCTCACAACGTCATTGCTGTTTTCCCCCACTTCCCCTCATCAATAGACCAAGGTGGTTACCAGCAAGACCACATGCTTGCTTGTGTATTCCCCTTGAGTCTCAGTCTTGGAAGGGGGTTTGCCCTAAGGGGACCCAACGGCTTGCCTTGATGGCTCCCCAGCAAACAACTTGCTTGTTCTTGTAGTAGTCAGTCAGACTGCCATTATTGTTTTTTATTTTTCCTGCTGATCTTTCTTTCAAGAAGTATCTTCTGTTCTTCTAGCCACTCCAGGCTGGTCGCTTGTCCTTTCAAGTGGAAATTTCCCACCTCAGAAGATTCTGGATGAGGATCAGGATTCCACCTATGGTCTTATGCAGTGTAAAGGCTCCACAGGAAGCCTTCTGCACTGGACAAGTTCTAGCCCCGTTTTAGGTATTCCAATCAGTTGTAGGCTGAAGACAGATTTACAGACTTTCTATGGTGATGTTTCTGGCTATTCCTTTCTTACCCCCTCAAGTGTCTATTTTACAATGGTATGCAAGGGAAACCAAGATTCAAAAGACAACCAAGCATCTTAACATTATTTGCCCTCTGTTACCCATTCAAACCATGCCTCAATCCCTGTATCCCAGAGTCCTGTTGTTCCAAGGTTGGGCGTACATCACTATTTACCTCTGTCCAACTTAGCCCAGGCAAACCTGCCTAACTGTTGTACCATCAGCCTTGTTCTTCCATTCCCCTCCCCCTTCTTGTGTATCAGCACTCCCCTTCCTGCACCCAAACTATCCTGTGTCTATTCCCTACCCTGTGCTCCACCTTCAACTCCTCCCCCTCGTCCCACCCCATATACCCCTGTAACCAAAAAATAATTTTTCCCCCTTTTAGTGTAGGTACTTTTTCTTAAGCTTTTACAATAATGGTTCTATGCAATATTTGTCCTTTTGTGACTAATTTCACTCAGCATAATGTCCTCAAGGTTCACCCATGTTATGGGGTGGCTAGCAGCTTCCTTGTTATTCTTCAAGGTAGCATAATATTCCATTGTGTGGATGTACCAAAGTTTGTTTATCCTTTCTTCCGTTGATGGGCATGTAGGCTGTCTCCATCCTTTTGCTATTGTGAATAGTGCTGCTTTGAGCATTGGTTTGCATATAACTATATAACTACTCGTGTTATGGCTCGAATTTCTTGTGGATCAATAAATACCAAGAAGAGGAATTGCTGGATCATTGTTATTGTTGTTGTTATGTGCCATGATAGCGACCCTGTACAGGGTTTCCGAGGCTGTAAATCTTTATGGGAGCAGAAAGCCTCATCTTTCTCCCACAGAACAGCTGATAGTTTCGAACTGTTGACCCTGAGGTTCACAGCCCGATTCGTAACCACTACGCTACTAGAGCTCCTTTGCTGGATCATAAGGTATCTCTATTTCCACCCTTCTGAGGAAGCACCATACTGTTTTCCAGAATGGTTGAACCATTTTGCAATCCCCCCAACAGTGTAGGAGGGTCATAGTATCTCTGCATTCTCGCCAGCATGTATTGTCCTCTTACTTTTTCGTCTTCACTGTTACTGCTGGTGTGAGATGATATCTCATTGTTTTCATTTGCATCTCTCTAATTGCTAGTGATCGTGAACATTTCTTCATATGTTTGTTAGCTGCCCAAATGTCCTCCTTGGTGAAGTGACTGTCCGTGTCCTGTGCCCATTTTTTAATTGGGTTATTTGTTTTTTTTTCTTGTAGAGATGTTGTAGTATCCTATATTTTAGAAATTAGTGCGTTGTCTGATGTGTCATTGCAAAAGATTTTTTTCCCATTCTGTGGGCTTCCTTTTTACTCTTTTGGTAAAGTCTTTTGATGCACATGATTTTTTTATTTTTAGTATGTCCCAACCATCAATTTTGTCTACTTTGTGTAATTTTCACAGTGTTTGATCGTCTGTGTGTGCACTGTATTATTGTTGTTGTTGGGTGCCATCGAGTCACTACTTACTCATAGCGAACTTGTGCATAGCAGAACAAAACACTGCCCGAACCTGGGCCAGCCTCACTATTGTTACCACACTTGAGTCCATCGATGCTGCTAATTGGCCAATCCATCTCGTTGGGAGTCTTCCTCTTTTTGTCTCTGACCCTCCACCTTACCAAATATGATATCCTTCTCCAGTGACTGGTCCCTCCTGACAATATACTTGAAGTATGAGAGATGAAGTTTGGCCATCTTGGCCTCGAAGGAGCACTCTGGCTGCACTTCTTCCAACACGGATCTATTGGTTCTTTTGGCAGCCCGTGGCACTTTCAATATTCTCCTATAACACAATAACTCAAAAGCATCGATTCTTCTATGGTCTTCCTTATTTACTGTCCAGCTTTCACATGCATATGAGGTTATTTTAAACACCATGGCTTGGGTCAGGTGCACCTTAGTCTTCAAGCTGACTTCTTTGGTCTTCAACACTTTAAAAAGGCCTTGTGCAGCAGACTTGCCCAATTTTGATTTCTTGACTGCTGCTTCCATGAGTGTTGATAGTTGATCCAAGAAAAATGAAGTCCTTGACAACTTCAATCTTTTCTCCATTGATAAGAATTGGTCCAGTGGTGAGGATTTTTGTTTTCTTTACATTGAGATGTAATCCATACCGAAGCCCTGTATTAGAGCCCTCAAATTTGTCCCTATTTTTTCATGTATGGATTTTATAATTCTGAGATTCACATTTAGTTATTTAATCCATGCTGAGTTTGTTTTTGAATATGGCATGAGGTAAAGGTCTTGTTTCAATCTTTTGCATATCGCTTTCCAGTTCTGCCAGCACCATCTGTTGAAAGGACTATCTCCTCCTATTGCAATATACTTAGACCTTTTGTCAAAAATCATTTGGCTGTATGTGAATAGGTTAATTTCTGGATTCTCAATTCTGTTCCATTGATCAATGTATCTTTCATGGTGCCAGTACCAAGCTGTTTTGACCACTGTAGCTGTGCAGTAAATTCTGAAATCAGGGAGTAAGAGGTTTCCAACCTTATTTTTCTTCTTAAGCAGTGCTTTGCTTATCCTGGGTCTCTTTCCTTTCCATATAAAGTTTTGTCATTGTTTTTTCCATCTCTTTGAAGAATGTCATTGGGATCTGGATTGGGATTGCATTATATGTATAAATTGCTTTGGGTAGTATTGACATTTTCACAATGTTAAGTCTTCCTATCCAGGAGCATGGTATATTCTTCCATTTTTGTAAGTCTCTTTTGGTTTCTCATATTAGTGTTTTGTCATTTTCTTTGTGTAGGTCCTTTGTTTCTCTGGTTACATGTATTCCTAGATATTTCATCCTTTGGACAGCTATTGTAAGTGGTATTGCTTTTCTAATGTCCTTTTCAGCATTGTCATTATTAGTATAGAGGAAACCAACTGATTTTGTATGTTGATCTTATACCCTACCACTTCGCTGAATCTTCCAATGAAGTCTAGTAGCTTTTTTTACTGAGTCTTTGGGGTTTCCTATGTATAGGATCATATCGTCTGCAAATAGAGTGTTACTCCATCTTTGCCAATTTGTTGTTGTTGTTAACTACAGTGGAGTCAGTTCTGACTCATAGTGACACTGCACAGGGTTTCCGAGGCTGTAAATCTTTACGGGAGCAGAAAGCCTCATCTTTCTCCCGTGGAACGGCTGCGAATTTGGATGCCTTTAATTTCCCTATCTTTCCGTATACCTCTGGCTAAAACTTCCAGCACAATACTGAATTTGTTGTTGTTTAGTGCCGTCGAGTCAGTTATGACCCATAGCAACCCTGTATAGGGTTTCCAAGGAGCAGCTGTGAGCTTGAACTGCTGATCTTGCATTTCAAATGGCTTTGCAGTCTGGCACATTAACCCACAGTGCCATACCAGGACTCCCAATATTGAATAGGATAGGAGTGGTGACAAAGGACATCTTTGTCTAGTTCCTGTTCTCAGAAGGAAAGCTTTCAGTTTCTCTCCATTAAGAGTAATGTAGGCTGTTGGTTTTGTATATATGCTCTTAATTATGTTGAGGAATTGCCCTTCAAATCCTACTTTCTTGCGAATTTTTTTTTTTAAGTTTTTGTGAATTGAGTGACAGTCCACATGGGAGAACATCAGCTTTACATTCGTTCTATCATATTTCAAGTATTTCGTTTCATTGCAACAATTACAATCCCCTCCACGCATTATCATTCAACAGCATTTGCTTCCATTCCCTCTGGGTATTTTGGTTTTGTTTTGTTTTGGGTGTTGTTGTTGTTGTTGTTTTAATGTACAATGAAGCACTCAAGAATATATATATATATGTAAACATTCAAAAAACAAGCCTGCCCCCTGGCCACCAGCACACAGCCCCTCTCCCTCCCTAAGTCCAGAGTCCCCAGCCGCTCCATCTTTCCATGTCTTCGTCTCTGCCTCCATCTCTGGTGTCACTGCTTCTTTGGACAGGGTCCCGCACTCTGCTCTTCTCCCTTGATTGTCTCAGGGTCCTCCACTCCTGGACTGCAAGATCAGCCACTCCCCTCCTTTTGGTACAAAACATCTACCTTTACCTTTACAGCACTCACAGTTAGTCCTGATAGCAATTATTCACTATTGAGCCACAAGACTCTTATCCCCATCTCCTTTCACCAGCCCCGCCCAGACAGGTTGGAAACCACTCAGTGGAGATGATAAGGAAACTAGAAAAAAGTGAAATAATTTGTGGAAGATTACACAGCTAATAAATCACATAGCTGGAATTCAAACTGAGGTCTCACTCCAAAGCTCAGGTTCCTTTCTATTCTACCAAACGGCCTCAAAGTTACCATACCATTCCTGTTTACTTTTGAGTTTCCCACTGACCTTAAGGGAGCGCGGTAGCTCCATGCAATAAGTACTGGACTGCTAACCACAAGGTCCACAGTTCCAGCCTGCCAGCCACTCTGCAAGAGAAAGATGAGGCTTTCTCCTGTGAAGATTTAAAGCCTTGGAAATTATACTGGGTCTCTATGTGTTGGAACCTACTTCACAGCACTTAACAACAAAGCACAGCATGACTTAATATTTAATGCTTCAAAACTAATCTTTGAGTAGCATGATGATGATATTAAGTGCCGTGGAGTCAATTCTGACCTATAATGATCCTGTTTCAGAGAAACTCCTAGTGAGTTTGTACTGCCTACTTTGCAGTTAAAATCAACCTTGCAGTTAAGTGCTTATCCTACAGCACCACACACAGTCCCTCATTTTGTTAGTGGGGTTTTTTTTTTTGTTGTTGTTGTTGTTTTAATGACTAAGGTCACATTTTCAGACATCTCCATATGCCAGATTTTCTTATTTCAATTTGTAATGGCTTTCTGAAAGCTATTATAAAGTAAGACCAAGTAGTTTTCATTCTTTGTTAGTAAAATGCAGCCCCATTAATACAATTTCTTCATATATGTCCTTCTTATACAGAGACTCTTTGTTTGATTTCCTGCCCCTAGTTTCACTGACCCATGATAACACCCCCATGTTTGTCTCATTAGTAAATGTGGTTTGGGTTATCTGTTTCCAGCTTACACGGATGTGAAGTCTCAGGACCTTTCAAAAGGAGATGAACTTTCCAAAGAAGAATTACTTTATTTCAGTCAGCTGCATGGTAAATTACTATTTAAAAGTTTATCTATATTGATGATTGCTTTCCTAAAGATCTTCCTGCCTAAAATTTTCTTGACCCAACAATGTTGTTGTTTTTGTTAAGTGCCGTCGAGTCGGTTTCAACTCATAGCAACCCTGTATAGGATTTTCAAGGAGTAGCTGATGGGTTTGAACCAGCGACCTAGTGGTTCAAAGTCCAGTGTTTATCCTACAGCACTACACCAGGAGTCCTAACCCAACTATAATTATTAAAATTTGGGTTGATTATACTTCTTTTGTATTGTGATAGCACTTAGCACAGTGTTAAGTTCCTAGTAAGTATTCCCATAAGGAGTGTGATGACTCTGTAGGATAACACTGCACTGCTAACTACAGAGTCAGAAGTTCAAGCCCACCAGCTGCTCTGCATGAGAAAGATGACGTTTTCTGCTCCTGCAACAACTTATAAGCCTCAGAAACCCTTTACAGGGTTGCTGTGTGTTGGAACCAGCTCAACAACACTTACCAACAGTATTCCCATAAATATTTAACTGATTAGCCAAACTGCAGTTTCAGGTTTTTATTTCCAGAATTTCTTGTTTGCTGGATAATTTAAAAGAAAATGAGTTCTGTTTCTACTTTTGATTCAGAAATTTCTAAAATGTATCAGACCATTTTCATCCCTTGCTGAAAAAACAATGAAGACAATAGAATCTTTTGATTTAGGGTCATAGTTATTCAAGCAATGAATACTTTAATTACTGTAGATGTAGAAGACAGAAATGAATCTGTCTCCAAGACAAAATTTGGAAGTGAGATGAGTTTATTTTTGTGCTCTTTGCTTCAGTTTCATAAATATGCAATGCCTCTTGGAGGGATGAGGTCTGATTAATGTATTTTTGGTTACTGTATGTTAAAGTATTTCAACTTAAGTTTGAAGACACCTTACAAATCATAAGACTTTTAGTTTTATATATAAGGGCCCTGAGATCCAGAGAGAAGTGACTTATACAAGATTTCATAATGAGTCAGAATGTCTGACTTCCAGTGTACTTTTCTTTCTTTTGATAGTAAAAGTAATGTGATTCAAATCAAGAAATATCATTAGATGAAAATAACGTCCAGAAATCACTTACTATATTTCATATACTTCTTTCTAGGAGTTTTCAAAATATGGATTCTTCCTCAGTGTTCTTTTTAGTCTAAAAGTTCTTTTTCTTCTAATGACAGAGGTCATATTAGCTACAATTGATTAGTTGGTTTGAAGAAAGTAGCATGAACTTATAATAAGTATTTATATACAGAACATTTTACTTTCACAAGGCCAATGTCATACCAAATGTCTCTTTTCCTCTAGTTTCCATGCCTGCAAATAAGGAGGAGGCAGAATCAGTAAAAAACAGCCCTGAAAAAGGTACTGTGGAATACTGTTTAATCTAGCTTATTAAATGATTGTTTTTGTGAATAGGATTAACTACACAGGGGGAATGTGAATTTCTTTAAAGTCTATTTATTTGTCCTCAGAGCCCTCTCAGTTTCTTTATGTTGGTTTAACTATTTTTTTCTTCTTTTGATATTTAAGTTTCAAAATTTATACAAAATTTAATAGTAAATTATCTATATTCATTTAATTTTATTTTAAAA
This sequence comes from Chrysochloris asiatica, assembly GCF_000296735.1. Lineage (NCBI taxonomy): Eukaryota > Metazoa > Chordata > Mammalia > Afrosoricida > Chrysochloridae > Chrysochloris > Chrysochloris asiatica. The sequence goes on along the minus strand of NW_006408677.1, from coordinate 4,032,455 downwards.
ACCATTTCTTTTTCATTACCAAAGTACTAAATAAGCTTTTTCCAAGGAATTCAAACAGTACGGAAGTACTCGCACCCCCTGCCCAACCCTGCCATGAGGTAAATTCTGAAAACAGGTTGTTTTATATCCTCTTCAGACATGTTTTTAGGCATAAAGGAACACATATAGACATCTCTTTAAAAAACTAATTCCATAGATATTGCTCTATGATTTGCTTGCTTGATTTTTATTTATATCATGGACATTATTTTCATGTCAGTACATTTGAATGATTATTTGTAATGGATTTTAAAGTATTCCAATTTTTGGTTGTGCCATACTTTATCTTGATCATACAGATAAGATCAAGAACTGATGTGATGATATCGAAGGAAGAAATTCAAGTTGCCTTGAAGGCATTGGCGAAAAACAGGGCTCCAGGAATTGACAGAAAGCCAATTGAGATGTTTCAACAAACAGATCCAACACTGGAAAACTTCACCAATAAATCTGGAAGACAGCTACCTGACCAACCAACTGGAAGAGATCCATATTTGTGACTATTCCAAAGAAAGGTGGTTCAACAGATTCAGAAATCATCTAACAACATCATTAATATCACAGGCAAGTAGAATTTTGCTGAAGATAATTCACAAATATTTGCAGCAGCACATTGACAGGGAAATGCCAGAAATTCAAGCCAGAATCAGAAGACCTAGAATAAGGAATATCCATGCTGTTGTCAGATGGATCTTGGCTAAAAGCAGACAATACCAGAAAGATGTTTACTTGAGTTTTATTGCCTATGCAAGGACTTCAACACAACAGAATACGGAGGTCATTGTAAAAAATGGGAATTCAAGAACACTTAATGCTCATGTGAACCTTTTGCATAGACCAAAGAGGCAGGCCTTTGACTAGAACAGGATATAGCGTGGTTTAAAATGTTTAAATGTGTTTGTCAGGGTTTTATCCCTTCACTATACTTATTCAATCTGTATGCTAAGCAAATAATCCAAATAAATGGATTAGAAGAAGAAGGTTGTGGCATCAGGATTGGAGGAGGACTCATTAACAACACGTGATACGCAGATAATACAACCTAGCTTGCTGGAAGCAAAGGGGACTTGAAGCACTTACTGATGAGGATCAAAGACTACAATCTGTACTATGGATTTTACCTCAACAGAAAACAAAAATCCTCATATTTGAGGATGTCATTTAATGTGGATTCACAATCAATACCCATGGAAGCAGAAGTCAAGAAATCAAACAATGTATTGCATTGGAAAAATCTGCTGCAAAAGACCTCTTGAAAGTGTTAAAGAGGCCAAGATGTCCCTTATCATCTCATATGCATGCATAAGCTGGACAATGAATCGGGAAGACCACGGACAATTGATGCATTTGAATTCTGGTGCTGTCAAAGAGTCTGTGTTGGAAGAAGTAGTATAGCCAGAATATCCTTAGAAGAAACCATGGCAAGACTTATCTCATGCAGGAGGGACCAGTCTCTGAAGAAGTGTTATGCTTGTTAGAGAGTCAGCAAAAAAGGAAGACGGCCTTCAATGCAATAGACTGGCACAGTGGCTGCAACAGTGGTGTCTTAGGCTGGGTTCTCTAAAGAAGCAAAACCAGTGAAACATACATGCATATATAAAGAGACGCTTACATCAAGGAGATGGTTAACACAGTTGTTGAGATGGGCAAGTCCTAAGTCCATAGGTCAGATGTCAGGCTAGAGGCTTCTGACTCATGTACCTACAGGGCTGATGACCAAGATTTGCAGGTCAGATGGCAGGCTAGCAGGTCAGGTAGGTAAGATGACAAGCTTCTGATGACTCCTAGTATTCTCAGGCAATAGAGTAGGCCACTGGCTCAAGTGCAAACCAAAGAGCTGGAGGTTGGGTGACAAGCCAGATGCAGGATCCAAACCCAGCAGAAAGCAGCAAGCTTTGCCCGAGTGTCCAATATGCTGGAAGCTGGTCACACCTCGGTGGAAATCTCCTTTCAGTTGATGGGCTGCTTATAGCAGATTTCATCATAGAAGTGATTACATTATATTAGTTCTCATCATGGGGAATGACTGCGTCTCAATTGCCAAACCACTGAGAATCCTGGCCCAGTCAAGTCGACACAAAACCTAACCTATCACAAATGGGCTCAAACATAACTGTTGTGAGCATGGGCAGTGTTTCCTTCTGCTGTACATATTGGTCACTATGAGTTGGAATCAACTCTGTGGCACCTTACAATAAAAACCATAATTTATTGCAATAAGTAGGTCTATCTATATAAGCATTTGACTACTAACCACAAGGTTGGCAGTTCAAACCTACCAACTGCTCCTTGGAAACCCTATTCAGGATCACTATGAGTTGGAACCAACCCAATGGCACTTAACAACAACAATATGTTGATGGACATTTAGATGTTTTTCTAATTATTACTCCAAATGATACTGCAACAAACACTTTTGTACTTATATTTAAAGATACTTTTACAAATATGTCTGTAGGACATAGTGTGGGAAGTCTGGGCCAAAGAATGTGAATATTTAATATTTTGTTGATGTTGTTAAGTGCTGTTGAGTCAGTTCCCACTCATAGCAACCCTGTATAGAGTTTCCAAGAAGCGGCTGGTGGATTTGATCTGATTTGAAGTCCAGTGCTGATCCTACAGTTCCACACCAAAAGTTCAATTTTTTGATAGTGGATTGTCAAATCACACTCCAAAACTCTATTATTATTTTGTTAAGTAACATTTATTTAGACAATAATTGCTGTTTAGGAAGCATTGAGTTTGTTTATGGTAATGGGAAATTTGGCAGCAGATATTGGTCATTGATGTCACTAAATTGTGCCTGTGAAAAACATTAAATTGACAAATATGTTACATGTATTTTACAACAATAATGTTGTTGTTGTTGTTGTTAAGTGCCATCAAGTCTGTTCCGACCCCCAGTGACACCCCTCCCTCAGTATAGTGTTTCCGAGGAGCGGCTGGTGAGCTTGAATCGCTGACCTTGCAGTTCAACCGACTTTGTAGTCCCAGCGCTTTAACCCACAGTGCCACACCAGGATATTATTAGAAAAGAAAAATAGTTGCTAAGGAACTGTTCAAATATTACATATTCCCCTGGTCATTCAGTTCAATATTTCCACCCATTTTTCCAAGGAAGCCTACAAAAAGTATTAACAAATCAATACCAGCAGCATCTTGCTTTAACCCTTCTGAGGAATGGGTAAATAATAGTGTTTGAGTTTTTTACAAAGACCTGCTATATGCATAATAAGAACATAATATACAAGCTGTTTTTAACTTAACTTTGTAGTATGTATTGGAATGGACTCTTGGTGTGTCACTGTAGGATCAGCACTGGACTTGGAATCGCAATGTCAGCAGTTCAAACCCACCAGGCCAGCCGCTCCTTGGAAACCCTATACAGATAGGTCACTGTGAGCTGGAACAGACTCGACCCACTTAACAAAACAATATGCATTAGAATGTCTGCATGAAATTCAAATTGTTAAGCCACAATGTTCTGCTTTGGTATAAATACATCCTTTCTCCCTTCCTACTCACATTATCTCTGTTCCCAACTTTCCCAAACAAAAGTCTTAGTCTGAATGGAAATAGGAAACTTTTCTGGGAGCCAGTGGGTGAAATAAAAAGAGTACATCCAGGTATCTGACTGGATTCATTTTAATGGACTCTTATGTCTCGGTGAAATTTATTTCAGTCATGATTATTCTCTTTAAAATTCAGAAAAATGTCACAGGCTGTTCATTATGAAATGGTTTTATTCCTCTCATTTAGGCAAAGGCAAAGTTGATATTCAAGCATATCTGAGTCAGTGGCAAGAGGAACTTTTCAAAAAAGAGGAAAGCATTAAGAATTTACCAAGAATGAATCAGGTATAGTATTTTCAAAGCAAAAATTCTAGGTTCTCAGTGTCTGTATGAATTTGGGTTAATTCAACCTTAAAGTAGTTAACATCTTATTACGAAAATAGTTCAGTACTCTGTATTGTCACTCTAACTTTCAGATGAGCACATAAGAGTGGGAACAAATTTTTTCAAAGTTTTATTTTAAACACATAAATGCATCTTAATGTTTTAGTATAATTCCTCGGTTATGAACATTTGCACTTAAATAGCAAAGATGTATAACATAGATTTTGATGCCTTCTCTTCCAACTGTATTGGAAATGTTCACTCATTCAGTAACATTTTTAGTGTCTACTAATTGCCAACCCCCAAACTAGCTACTAGGGATACAAAATCACTGAAATAGATCCAGTCAGTCCTAGTGTGGCGCACTGTAGGATAAGCACTGGACTGCTAACCACAAAGTAGGCGGTTCAAACATACCAGCTACTCCTTGGAAACTCTATACATGAACACTGTGAGTCAGAACCCATTCGATGGCAGCTAACAACTAGTTGCCAACCCCAAAGCTAGCAACTAGGAATACAAAATTGTGAAAATAGGTCCAGCCCTGTTTCCTAGTGAGCTTATATTTAAACCTACTCAGGCAATACAGATGACTACTATTGACACAATTCTAAATTCATCTATTTTGTACCATTATTCAGTGGACTCCTGGTGTGGATCAGCACTGGACTGCGAACCACAAGGGCAGTCGGCAGTTCAAACCCACCATCTGCTACTTAGAAACCCTATACAGGGTTGCTATGAGTTAGAACCGACTCAATGGCACTTAACAACAACAACATTCATTCAGAATTTTTTTTTTACATTTTTATTGTGAATTGAGTGATAGTTTACATGGAAGAAACAGCAATTTTACACTCTTCATTGCAATGATTACAATCTCCTCTGTGCATCATCAACAGTATTTGCTTCTATTCCCTCTGGGGTTTTGTTATTGTTGTTGTTGTTTTGTTTGTTTTAAACAACCAAAGGGCACACAGAATATAATCTTAAACTTAAAAAGAAAAGATCTGGTTGACATAGGTACCGTGGATACCTAACACTTTACCCTTATGAGAAGTATCAAAGTACTTGGTATTTCTCAATGTACTAGATAATTGACAATTGATTAAGTTCTTTATAAAATGAGTTAATATGGCATATCTATTTTCAGTTTATTGTGAATGAACAGCTTAAGGAAGAAAGGGAAATCAAATTTACAAGTTTGTTACAATATCAGGTTGCTTCAAAAAGTTTGTGAAACAATTCCATTATCTTCACATTCCATTTCCCATAAACTTTTTTCCCACAAATTTTTTAAGCCCCCTCGTGTATTTTTTATAAACTATATCCTGTATATTTGCTGTTTATTTACAGGTAAGCTTTTTGATGGGATGATTGATTTATTAGGACACTTTTGTGTTAGAATCATTTTTATTAATTGACAAAATGGCACACAAATATCTTCCAGAATTATCTATAGATTGTTGTTACGTGCTGTCAAGTCAGTTCCCACTCATAGCAAAGAGCGGCTGGTAGATTGAAGTACTTACCTTGCAGTTCAAGTGACCTTACTGTCCAGTGCTTTATCTTACAGCACCACACCAGGACTACAGATTATCTAAGGAGCTCTGGTAGTGTAGTGGTTATGAATCGGGCTGTGAACCTCAAGATCGGCAGTTCGAAACTACCAGCTGTTCTATGGGAGAAAGATGAGGCTTTCTGCCCCCGCAAAGATTTATAGCCTCGGAAACCCTGTGCAGTGTCACTATGAGTTGGAACCGATTCCACAGTACTTAACAACAACAAAACAACAAGGGCAATTAGCTGACAAACCAGTTTGCATCTCCACCTCAGCCTTTAAAGAAGAGTATACCCAAATGAGCTTCTTAGATCTACTAGTCGTCGTTGTTGTTGTTAAGTGCTGTCGAGTTGGTTCTGACCCATGGCGACCCTGTATAGGGTTTCCAAGAAGCCGCTGGTGAGCTTGAACTGCCGACCTTGCAGTTCAAATGGTTTTGCAGTCTGGCACATTAACCCACAGCGCCATACCAGGATAGGTTCCAAAAGTCTGTCCTTCCTTTAAACAATCCTAGCTGAACTGCCCACTTCAAGCCCTTTGTAGAGATTAGGTGGAACTCATTGTTCATCCTTTCAATAAATTTGGTTAATGATCGAATGATTTCCATGTAGGGAAATATGGGAAAGTACCTGATTTAAAATACCACTTAACGTTGCAGTAATGCTGGCAGGTAAAGTCTCAGGAATTTGTCAATACTGATATATCGTGCTACTATTAGAAAATTAATGAGACATTCTTCCTTCTTTCATAGTTCAAACCCATCTTTCTAGAACTAATCTTTATCTGGGGATTAATCATCAATTCTTGTGGCTTTTAGGATGAAGATTATTACGTAGTACAAATTTTGTAAAGGAGACTATTCACTTCTAAGTTCTCTTTATACTTGCTAAATCTGACATTCAAATGTGAAATTTCCAACTTGTGTCTTTTTCTAGTCACAATTTATTCAGTTTTCAAAGACCCTGTATAACTTATTCCATGGTGATCCTGAAGAAGAGTCATTATATCAAGCCATTGCTGTTGTAACCAGACTTTTACTCAAGATGGAAGAAGTTGGAAGGAAACTACATAGTCCTACATCATCAGCCAAAGGACTTTCTGGGACTGTCAGTGCTTCTGAAGGAGCAAGTGAGGGGACAACAGAGAGCCACTGGCCTGAGAAAGATCCTTCCTCTCTCAAGGAGGACCCTCAGTGGTCATTCGCATTTGAACAGATTCTTGCCTCTTTGTTGAATGAACCTGCATTGGTGAGGTTTTTTGAGAAACCCATAGACATAAAAGCCAAGCTAGAAAATGCAAAAACCTTTCAGTTAAGGTCTAGAACCAAGAAGTAAATTTCTTAACAGGAATTGCCAAGATTCCTGCAGCTACCAGCTTGACTCCTGGGAGTATGGCACAGAGATTTAGCTTTATCTTGTTACCAATGTGTTTGAAGGCCAAAAAAAGATATTCTGAAGCACAGGGATTTTTTTTTCCTTTGTGGTGATCCTCAAATTTTCAAATACAAATATTTGTCTCTTTATTTCGCAAGATAAACCCTGTACAGGGTCGCTATGAGTCGGAACCGACTCCACAGGCCACATAACCACCACCACCACAGTGTCAAGGGGAAATGCTAAATATGACCACCAGAGGGCACCACCATATCACTTTTAGTATGTAAATAACTAGATTGTGCTGCTCTTTACATATGAATTACTGATGATTTTCAAAAGATGGTGTTGTGTTTGAGTATCAGTAATGGTGGTATGTAAGATGGATAAACCCTAATTTCCAAGTTGTTTCAGATCTATGAAAATGCTGTAGAAGACTGAACTCTGAAGTATATAGCCTTATTTACCTGGAAATTTGCCATTTGGAAGGCCCCATTTTCAAGTTACATAATTGAAATATTGTTGATATTTTAAAGTTAACCTAATTTTGTCTTCTAATAATAAATGTGTGGGTGTTTTTGTTTGTTTGCTTTTTAGTAGCTTCTGCATTTTCCTTACCTGAAGCTGCTGAGTTGCATTTCTATCTCTGTTATGATTTTAAAATAAGAAAATCAAGAACTTTAGACTCTAAGCTGATAAAAGGAAAAATAATATTGAATTTGGATGTAAGCCTTTTCACAAGAGCTCATAAGAAAGTTTCATTAACTCTATGTATCTCAAATTAGACTAAGAAATTACTTGAAATTCTTCTGAGCATTACTTTTGTGGCATTTGTCTTAGAATAGTTTGGGACCACTTTGATTCTAGCTTTAGATCTTAGATTTTCAGCACTCATATTTCAAGTTACATAAAGAATAGTTACACTAAGACTGAAGTATTCGTCTGGCAAGTTCATCAAGTATACTGTGTATAGTGATTGTCAAGGTAATGTATAGAATTGCCAGAATCTAGCTAAAAATGTGTGACAATCTGATTTAGCTATGTAATCTCGATATGCTATATACTGCTTGTAGCTTGTATTCAGTCATTACAACGAAAGCCCACGTAGAATGGGCTTCCTTAGCATTGGAAAAAAATCAAACAACAGCAACAGCAAAAAAAAAAAAAAAACCAAAAAAGCAACCCACACCTGTCCTATCTTCCCCACTGTCTCTGGCAACAGCAATTTATTAATTAATTTAGTAAATTGAACTCATCCAACGTAATTCTCGTTCTTCAAGCCCTTTGACTTAAAATGTGGAACAGTGAAAGGGCAAACAGCCTTCAAAGTCACCTGAAAAGTCCACCTTCCTGGGAAGAAATTTGCACAGCCTTTGATGAGGCCAAATATAGAAGACTTTGTCACCAGAGACCTTTTTTTGTTGTTTTTCAGTTTCACGAATTTTCAAGCTAATCCTCAGAAAATTTCATGAATTAGGCATAGCCAAACTTTTACTAAGCAGTGTCTTTAAAATGATGTGGTCAACCTTGTCTTTTCAAAGAAATTGCTACATGAAGAGATAGTTGGGTACCTAGACATCCTTTTTTCTCAAAAATGACATTCTGAAATATATCTAAATGTTAAAACCTAGTTAATAGTTTATATGGAAAGTATCACATAAAAATCTTGAATTACTATTATGCAATGATTGTTAAATAATACTACAGTAGCTCCAGAAAGACACAAAGCTCTGTGCTTATATGCAAAGGAACTATTATACACACTTTGTTGAATATTTTGTCAATTGTCTTTACAAAAGAGATAATTTCTTAAGAATATATGTTCATATTTGATAAGATTTTAAAGTCAGAATATTAAAGATTACTGAGTATTGTATTTTAGCCTAGATTAATTAAAATTTAATACTTAAAAGACATTTTATGAATAGCAAAAAAGATTATAATTCCAAGTTAAAAATACAACTTTATTTTCTGAGTCTACAGAAGAGAGAAGTTGAACACATAGTTTTATAGTTATTGCTTGTTAAACTCAATGGGTTGTTCCTAATACTAAAAATCTTACGTAGTTGTGTCAAACTGAACCAATATATTCATTATATATGTTCATTATATTGAAGTTGTAAGGTGTCTTTACCTGTCTATAAAAATAAATATTACAGATCTGTTATATTGCACATGAAAATTGTTTACTTAAATATATGAATATTATTTACTGTGATGTGTTTTCTTGTTGTTTATATTTAACTCATATATCAGGTAGGTTTCAACTGCAGAGAACAGAATTTACTCTAATTAGTTTTAGCAGGAAAGGATTAATCACTGCATACTGAAAACTTGGGAGTCTTTGGGTGGTACAAATGGTTATCGTATTTGACTGCTAATTGGAAAGTTGGAGGTTCGAGTTCCCCTGACACCTTGCAAGAAAGGCCTGGCAATCTACTTCCCAGAAAATCACCCACAGAGAACCCCATGGAGCAGTTTTACTCTGACAAACATGGGGCCTGTTTGTCAGACAGAGTAATACTGATCATCAGAATAGACTCGATAGGAACTGGCTTAGGTTTTTGTTTTCAATTAAAGATTTACAGAATTTTCAGGAGGGGCAGCTGACTTTAGAAATTGGTCAGAATTTGGTTAGAAATTAACCTGTCAAGAACACCTTACAAACCATAGCACAGAGCCAGACAACCCTAATTTTTCTACAATTTGGAAATTAGTACTTCCACTGCCATAAAGAGAGACCAGTGCTATTACTGCTACCTCTATATCATACTCTGCTTGTTTTGGTTTACACATTTATACCAGCAAAAGAACAGCCATGTATCCTGCCTCTTGGCACTCACAAGCTAAGGACTAAATTGCAATGTTGTTGTTAGGTGAGTTCAAGCTGATTCCATCTCATAGCGATCTTGTGCACAACAAAAGGAAATACAGCCAAAGTCCTACGCCATTCTGACAATCTTTGCTACTGCCACTGTGCCAATCCATCTCATTGGGGATCTTCCTGTTTTTCATGGACCCTCCATTTTATCAAGCATGATGTCCTGCTCCAAGGACTGGTCCCTCCTGATAACGTATCTAAAGTATGAGAAATAAAGTGTGGTCATCTGTTGCAGACCATGTAGGCCTGGTCAGAAGTTCAAGGCCCTATAGGCCCGAGTGTTACAGGTCACAGGCTCTGAGGAAAAAATTCTGGCCACTTGGCAGTTAATGGCAAATTGTTTTTCATCTTAGTGTTCAGTTATATTTATTAATTCCAAACATGAGCCCTTAATGTCCACAGATAAATGTGATATTTTCCTAAAAGCCCGACTGTAAAGGTTGCAAGGTCAAGTCTTTCTCCAAATGATTAACTGAAAATAGTTTAGCTACTTCCCAGTTCTTTGTTCTACAGACAAAAAGGCCATCTTCCCTAAATCTGTTCTAGGTGTTAGCTTTTCAGCCAAGTTCCTGAAAACCTGGCTCAGGAAGCCGAAACAGCGGGACTCTGCCCAAGCCTTTTGTCCTTACCTCTCACCTTCTCTCAACTGAGCTCAGGGGCTATAGATATGTTAATTGAGCCTGAGAAACCAAGTTGTGGGCCTGGGATTCGAACCAGCGAAGTACGATATAAAGTTACCTGAATGTCTGGAAAATTACTGATGCTAGCTGTATCCTGTTTTAGTCCCTCCCAGCTTGGTGTGAAGCTCCTCCCCTAAATAAAACCGAGGCGCACGCCGTCCCAGGTGTGCATTACAAGTTGGAGGGCATGCAGTAAAGATTGCAGGGCAGTGAGTTGCTGCCTGCAGAGGCCACGATGCCTGTAGTCCCAAATCTGCCCACCAGTGATGCATCCACCCTGGTTTCTGGGTGCCTCCTTGTCTCCCTCCTCCTGTCTGTCTGTGTATTCTTTCGCTATCTCTATCGCCGCTGGATCTCCCCTCCTCATGAACCAAACACTTGTGAACAACACAAATATGTCAAGGTCAGTCCCCGACAGTCATCTGGCTTCTAAGGAGCATTCTAGCTGTTGTACTTCTTCCAACTCAGATTTGTTGTTTTTCTGATAGTCCATGGTGCTGTTAACATTCTCCTCCAACATTATAACTCAAATGCATCAATTCTTCTAAAGTGTTCCTTATTCACTGTCCAACATTCACATGCATATGAGGCTATTGAAAATACCATGATTTAGGCCAGGCACACTTTAGTGATCTTTAAAGTGTTGCTCTTCAACACTTTAAAGAGAACTTGTGCAGCAGATTTGCCTAATAACGTCGTTTGATTTCTTGCCTGCTGCTTCCATTAGTGTTTGATGGTTGATTCGAGCAAAATGAAGTCTTTGGCAACTTCAATATTTTCTTCATTTAACTTGATGTTATTTATTGGTCCAGTGATGAGAATTTTTTCTTTACGTTGAGGTGCAACCCCTACCGAAGGCTGTAGACTTGATCTTCATCAGTAAGTATTTTAAGTACTTTTTATATCCAGCAAGCAAGGTTGTATCATCTATATATTGCAAGTAGTTCATGAGTTCTCCTCCAATCCTGATGCCATCTTCCTATTCATATAATTCAACTTCTTGGATTATTTGCTCAGCATACAGATTGAATAAATCATGGTGAAAGAATACAACCCTGGCACACACCTTTCCTAATTTTAAGTCATTCGGTGTTTCCTTGTTCTATTTGAACAACTAACTGCCTCTTGGTCTATGTACAGGTTCTTCATTCCTCCACAGTGGTGTCCATAGCTTGTCATGATCCACACAATCGAAAGCCTTTGCGTAGTCAATAAAGCACAAGTAAAAATCTTTCTGCTATTCTCTGCTTCCAGCCAAGATCCATCTGATGTCAGCAGTGATATCCTTTGTTCCACATCCCCATCTGAATCCTACCTGAGCCCCTGAAAGCTCCTTGTTAATGGTTGCAGCCATTTTTGTATTATCTTTAGCAACATTTTACTTGTATGTGATATTAATAATAGATGATTTTTGCATTCTTTTGGGTCACCTCTCTTTGGAATGGGCACAAATATGGATCTCTTCCTGCCAGTTGACCAGGTAGCTGTCTTCCAGATTTCTTGGCATAGATAAGTGCTTCCAGTGCTGCCTCAGTTTGTTTAAAGATTTCAATTTGTACTGCCAATTCCTGGAGCCATGTTCTTTGCCTGGGTCTTTAGTGCACCTTGAATTTATTCCTTCTGTATTATATGCTACCTCTTGGAATGGTTGAACATCGAGTATTTCTTTTTGGTTCAGTGACTGTATTCCTTCCATCTTCTTTTGATGCTTTCTGCATCATTCAATTTTTTTTTTTTTACATCTGTGAAAAGAGTGGAAAAGCTCTCCATAGCATCAGTCAAAACAAGACCAGGGGCAGACAATGGAACAGATCCTCAATTGCTTATATGCAAGTTCAGGCTGAAGCTGAGGAAGATGAAAACAAGTCCATGAGAGCCAATATATGATCTTGAACATATCTCACCTAAATGTAGAGGTCATCTGACCAACAGATTTGATGCATCAGATAGTAATGACTGAAGAGCGGAAGAATTGTGGGATGACATTAACAACGCCATACAGGAAGAAAGCAAAAGGTCATTAAGAAGACAAGAAAAAGACCAAAATGGATGTCAGAAGAGACTCTGAAACTTGCTCTTCAGTGTAGAGATGCTAAAACAAATGGAAGAAAGGTAAAAGAGCTGAAAAATAATTCTAAAGGGCAATTGGAGAAGACAAAGTCAAATATAATTAAAGACTTGGAGTTAGATAACCAAAAGGGAAGAACATATTCAGCATTTCTTAAGCTGAAAGAACTGAAGAAAAATTTCAAGTCTCGACTTGCAATATTGAAGGAACCTAGATTGCAATAGACCAACCAAACATCTTCACAATCCTACTAGCAGACATGGCCGAAGCATAGCCTGCACCTTCCTTCTATCACTTAAGCTTCACGTGGATGCATCTGATTGGCCTGTAATAGACAGAGAATTCTTGTTACAAGGGAATCTGGGAAATGTCTTTTTAGCTTTCTAGCCTTTTCAATACAGGAAGACAATTTTATCCTCGTGTAGCAAATTACCTCAAACTTGTTCATTGCTGTTGGGTGAATTCCAACTTGTAGTGACCCCATGTGTACTGTACAACTGTGTTTTCAGGGCTGTGTCTTTTCTAAAGCACATTTCCAGGTCTGTCTTCCAAGATGCCTCTGAGTGGGTTCTAACCACCCACCTTTCAGCTGGCAGTTGTGAACTTAACTCATATTTATCATTGCCGTTTCTGTGACTGAGGAGTCTGATTTCTTAGGGTCATACATGGCAACAATCTATGTGTCAGACTGGTTCCAACTCAAACTGTTGGCAGAATTCATTTCCTTGTGGTTGCAGGATTGAGGTCCTCAGCTCTTAGAGGCTGCCTGTAGTTCCTTGCCAGATGGGCTTCCCCAAACTGGCCACTTATTTCAACAAGCCAGTAAGGAGAATCTCTGGAGTGACTCGACTAGCTGGGTGGTATCTTACATAAGTAACATAATCACAGTCGCAGCATCCTGTTCCATTCTTCTGATTAGAAGTACATCATAGGTCTCACCCACACTAGAGATGGAATGGGAATGGGGGCCACATTAGAGCCTTAGCCTTGGTTTACCACAGGCATCAACCAGCGTTGTCCACCTCTTTTGCCATACAACACACCCTCTTCCCATAATCTGAATGACAATTAATAGCAACCACAGCGGTTCCTGCCTGTTAGGTGCCATCAAGTCCTTTTGACCCATAGCAACATGCTACAGAGTGTTACACTGCCTGGTCCTAGGCTATCCTCACAGTTAATGTTTGAGCCTATTGTTATTTACTGCCACTGTGTTACTTCATCTGGTTGGGGGTCTTCTTTATCGCAGACTCTGCACTGGTGCTGGACAATAAGCACTGAACTGCTGCCCGCAAGGTCGGCGGTTCAAAACCACTCCTTTAAAACCCTCTACAGGGTCACTATGAGACAGAACCAAATCGATGGCACTTAACATGTAGAGTGAATTATAAATTGAATTATCACATATCAACATAGTGGCTACCAATCGGGTTGCTAATCTCATGGTCAACAGTTCAAAACTACCAGCTGCTTCGCGAGAGAAAGATTCGGCTTTCTGCTCCCATTAAGATTTACAGCCTCGGAAACCCTATGCAAGGTCCCTATGAGTCGGAACCGACTCCACGGCACATAACAACAATATCAAACAATGGTATCCTGGTGTGGTGGTGTGGGTTAATGCGCTGAGCTCCAAAGTCGTTTGAACCTCAAGGTCAGTGGTTCAAGCTCACCAGCCGCTCCTCAGAAAAACTATACCAATTGGATGGCATCCAACAACATATCAAACAATAGAGGAAAGGTGGTGGTGGTAGTGTTAAGTGCCGAGTCAGTTATAACTCTCAGCAACCCTGTATAGTGCTTCCAAGAAGCAGCTGGTGGGTTTGAGCTGCCAACTTTGTGGTTCAAAACTACTTTATGGTCCAGTGCTTACCCTGCAATGCCACACCAGAACTCCAGAGGAAAGGTAGGGAAATACATTGATTATATATAAATATGAGACAACTTCAAAAATTGCAATCTCTTAATTCCGTTTTTCTATGAACTTTTTGAAGCCTCCCTGTATATACTTCAATGATAAACCACAAGACTGTGGGTAGCTACTACAGTCCTCATTTCTGCAACTGGTCATGA
>NW_006408677.1:4010007-4017787 GCF_000296735.1 Chrysochloris asiatica | reverse complement strand
ATATAATTATATAATATGCAACTTGTTTGATGTATTCTATGAATTTTAATGGAAGTATAGATTCGTGTAATCATCACCCCAAAATCTTCCCCTTGCTATTCCTTTATAATCACACTCTTCTACACCTGACTCAAAGCAATCACTGATCAATTCTTTATGACTGTAGCTGTAACTTTCTGAGACTGTCATATTGTTGGAATCAGATAGTATGTGACTGTTTGAAACTCTCTTTTCACAAAGCACAATGCCTTTGAATTGTGTCTACGAGTGGGTTTGTATTACTTCCTTTTTATTGCAGAATAGTATTCTATTCTATGGATGTACTTCTATGGATGTACCATAGTTTATATATTCACCCACTGAAGGATATTTGGTTGTTTCTAATTAGTGGCAATTATCAATAGAGGTGCTATTAACATCGATGTACAGATTTTTGTATGAACATAAGTCTTAATTTCTCTGAAGTAAATCAGTATCCAGGTAAGTGCATGCTTCAAATAAAAGTGTTGGTACTATTTTAAATTTCAACCAAAACTGTATACACATTTCATTTTTCATATCTTCTCTAGCAAATAAAATATTGTAAGAATTTTGTTTTATTTTGAGTTGTGTTTGCCTTCTAATGCACAGCGATATCTCATTTGCTTTAATTTGCATTTCCCCTATTAGCCTATAGGAGTTTTGGGGTGGCACAATGGTCCACATGCTCCGTTGCTAACTGAAAGGTTGGCAATTTGAGCCCACCCTGGCTTTGAGCCTGGCCATCTACTTCTAAAGGTCGGCCATTGACATGTGAGGTCACAAGGAGTTGGAATCAGCTACAGTGCAACTGGTTTGGTTAATAACTAATGATGTTGACCATCTTTTCATGTGTGTGTTGGTTTTTATTCTGGTCATCGCTATAGGTTCTTCACCAGCTGCTCAGAGGGAAAAGATGAGGCTGCCTACTGCCATAAAGATTCAGTGTCTCAGGAAACCCTATATAAGGTCACTATGTGTCAAAATGTTGTCCATAGCTTGTCATGATTCACACACTTGAAAGCCTTTGTGTAGTCAATAAAGCACTGGTAAACATCTTTCTGATATTCTCTGCTTTCAGCCAAGATCCATCGGATATCAGCAATGATATCCTTCATTCCGGCTTGAACCTCTGGAAGTTCTCTGTCAATGTGTGCTTGTAGCCATTTCTGTATTGCAAAGTATGAGTATTCCTGAACACTTAATTGTGTTCATGAGGAATCTGTACATGGACTAAGAGACAGTTGTTTGAACAGAACATGGGAACGCTGAATGGTTTAAAATTAAGAAAGGTATGCGACAGGGTTGTTTTCTTTCACCATACTTATTTAACCTATGTGCTGAGCAAATAATCCAAGAAACGGTTCTATGATGAAAAACGTGGCATCAGGATGGAAGAAAGACTCATTAACAACCTGTGATATGCATATAATACAACCTTGCTTGTTGAAAATGAAGAGGACTTAAAATATTTACTGATGAAGATCAAAGAGCACAGCCTTTGGTATGGATTGCATCTCAATGTAAAGAAAACAAAAATCCTCACCACTGGAACAATAAACAACATTCTTATCAACAGAGAAAAGATTAAAGTTGTCAAGCACCTCATTCTTCTTGGATCAACCATCAACACTCATGGAAGCAGCAGTCAAGAAATCAAACGACGTATCCTATAAATTATAAGCAGACCCTACACCCAAGGAAACTTCCTTTCAATTAATTGGCTGCTTATAGCAGATGTCATCGTGGTGTTGATTACATTATATTAAATATCTTCATGGGGGATTATCGTTGTTATATGCTGTTAAGTCGGTTCAACTCATAGTGACCCCATAAAGGGTTTCCAAGGAGTAGCTGGTGGGTTTGAACTGTTTACCTTGAGGTTCGTAGTCCAGTATTTACCCTACAGTGCCACACCAGGAGTCACATCATGGGAGTTACTGTGTCTTAACGGCCAAACCACTGAGAACGCTGACCCAGTCAAATTAATACAAAACCTTAACTATCACACTATCAGACCATTTCTTCATGTACTTGTTAACTGCCTGAATGTCATCTTTGGTGAAGTGTCTGTTTCTTAAGTTGGACTGACTTTGTTGTTGAGGTGTTTAAGTTTTCTTAGAAATTAGTCTCTTGTCAGATATGTCATTGCCAAAAATTTCCCCCAGTCTATAGGTTTTCTTTTTACTCTTTTGGAGATGTCTTGTGACAATCATAAGTGTTTAAGTTTTTCCCACTTATCTAGTTCATCTTCTACAGTTTGTGCATTTTAAATTATGTTTGATATCCTATTTATGCCATCATTTACGGCCCCTAGCATTGTCCCTATTTTTTCCCATAATCTTTGTAGCTTTAGGTTTTGATTAGGTTTGATCCATTTTGAGTTACTTCTTGGGTATGGTGTGAGATATGGGTTCTGTTTCATTTATCTACAAGTAGACATCCAGTTGTGCTGTTCCCATTTGTTAGAGACTGTCTCTTCCTTATTCATTGGACTTTGGCCCTCTGTTGAAGATTAGTTGTCCATAGGTGGATGGATTTACATCTGGAGTCTCAATTATGTTCCGTTGTTGTGTGTGTTGTACCATTACCAGGCAGTTTTGAATACCATGCCTGGATAGTACACTCTGAGATCAAGTAGTGTGAGGCCTCCTATTTTTTTTTTTTTAAGTTTTTATAGTGAATTTTTGTGACAGTTTACATGGGATAAGCTTTACATTCATCCTATCTTATTTCAGTTCATTGCAATGATTACAATTCCCTGCATGCCTCATCAAATAGCCAAAGAGTAGACCCCCTGGCCATCAACACACAGCCCCTCTCCCTCCCAGAGTTCAGAGTCCCCAGCCACTCCATCTCTCCACATCATCATCTTTGCCTCCACCTCTGGAGTCGCTGCTTCTCTGGATAGGGTCCACTCTTCTCCCTTGATGGTCCCAGGGTCCTCTGCTCCTGTACTGCAAGATCAGCCACTCCTCTTCTTCTGTTACAAAACATCTATCTTTACATTTGCAATACTCACAATCAGTCCTGATAGCAATTATTCACTAGTGAACCACAAGAGACTTATCCCCATCTCCTTTCACCAGCCCGTCCAGACAGGTTGGAAACCACTCAGTGAAGATTCTATCTTCCCCTGTACCCTCTGAAATTAGGCTCCCTCTTGAAAGCTTGTAAGCCAGTTACTTCTTGCCTTTGTAGTCCCCCCACCATTTTGGGTAGTCAGTGTCTAAGTTGCCCATCCCTGTCAACCCTGTGTACCAAGGGGGTGGGGATCATCCTCACTGTAATGATTTGTTCCCTCTTTTGAGCTACTAAATCCGCAAGCAGATTACTCTTTTTTCCCTCTTCTAATCAAGTTCTGATCATCCATCCATTGAAGCCAGGTCAAGTGTGGGTGTTCTTGTGCATCTCCCCTCACTTCATATCAGCTGGATGCTTCACTCTCTGCTCTTGTCCTCTGTAGCCATGTCACTGTCTCTGGGACCAGGAGTCCCCAAGTCTTGCCATACTGCTGGCCAACCAGGTCTCAACCTGGGTTCACAGGGGTCTATTGAACATGGTCGGACTTAGCTCACAACTTCATTGCTGTTTTCCATCAACTTCCCCTTATTGGTGACCAACAGCAGCAAGACCACATGACTGCTCATGTATTCCCCTTGAATCTTAGTCTTGGAAGGGGGTTTGCCCTGAGGGGACCTGACCACTTGCCTTGATGGCTCATGAGCAAAGGACTTGCTTGTTCTTGTAGTAGTCAATCAGACTTCCATTATTTTTTTGTTTTTCCTGCTGGTCTTTCTTTCAAGAAGTATCTTCTGTTTCTTCTAGCCATTCCAGGATGGTCTGCTTCTCCTTTCAGTGGAACTTTCCCTCCTCAAAATGTTCTGGATGAAGATCAGGAGTCCACCTATGGTCCTATGCAATGCAAACGCTCTGTAGGCAGCCTCCTTCACTGGGCACGTTGTAGCCCTATTTTAGGTATTCCAATCAGTTACAGGCAGAAGACGGACTTACAAGCTTTCTATGGTGATGTTTCTGGCTATTCCTTTCTTTCCCCCTCAAGAGTCTATTTTACAATAGTAGGTAAGGGAAACCAAGATTCAAAAGACAGCCAAGCATCTTAACATCATTTCCCCTCTTTTACCACTTCCAACCATGCCTCCTACGTTTTTTTGTTCTTCTTCAATAATGCTTTATTTCAATAACTCCATATAAAGTTGGTGATTTGTTTTTCTAGCTTATTAAAGAATGCTGTTGAAATTTGAATTGGGATTGCATCATATCTATAGGTCAATTTGGGTCATTGCGACATTTTCACAATGTTAAGTCTTCCTACCTATAAGCACGGTAATTTTTTTTTCCTATTTATGTAAGTCTATTTTGGGGGTTTCCTCTTTTTTTTTTTTTGTCTCCAATTACTTATTGAAACATGTTCATTTATTTAACATATATAAATTATATTAAGAAAGCAAACAAGCCCTCATTAGTGGTAAATGCTGAACTTTGGGTGGAAGTCAATTTCACTCTTGCCAAAGTGGCAATTTTATGCAGTGAGACCTGGGAGAGCTGGCATTCAGCAGGACTGCCTTGTTTTTCCAGGTCCTTCAAGCTTTCTGCCTTTGATAGTGTGGTTACCACTTTTCTATTCCAGTGGAAACTATGTAAGTTTTCCTTCTCTGACAGGTTTATGTCTTATACAGGTTCCAGTTTTCATGGGTTTTACTGTATTTCTAGATAAAAAAAAGTTTGCTTGCGAGTAGGATCTCTAGTGCCCTCTGGTGATGTTTCATGAGATTGGATAATTCATCCCCTACAGCAAGCAACTGAACAAAGTAGCAAAATGACTACCTATTCAAATTTGACAAGTTGGGATTTGCTGCCTTCCCCTCGCTCACTGACATCCAGTGAAGAGCATAAGAAAAATACTTTCTTACTTTCTTCCTAAGTTTTTATTGTCATCATCTTTAAAAAAACAAAACAAAACATACTTGTCAACATAAGCAAGGTAAATAATATGAAAAATATCTAAGTAAATCAAGTTGTAATCCATACCAGAAAAAAAAAAAAAAAGGATTAACAAGGCAATTTCGAGACGAAGAAAAGCTTTCTTAGCGGTCCCTGATTCTTCATCCAGCTAGCTTCATAATAATGGAAACCACTACTCGGGTCAGCACTATGTTCACAGCTTCTAGGTGAAGATGACCTTTTTCTCAGGTTTCAGGAAGTAGAGCTCTTCCAGATGCAACCGCTTCGGAAAGCAGATAGCAATAGAGTCTAAGTTCATTCTCCAAACCAAACACTTTGAACTTCAAGTTCTTCAGTTCTCTTTGTATCTTATGTGTCCGTCTATTGCTGTTCCAGACCTCACACAGAATGGCAAGGCCCTTATCTGTACAAGCATTAAGTGCTATCTTATACAGCATCTGCTCCAAGTCTTTAAGTTTCTGCCAGAGAGCCTTAATATGTTCTATTTCCAAGAAATGTCGGTTCTCCAGGGCCTCATAACATTTTGTCATTACCTGTAAATGCTTCCCCATCTTGTTAGTGAGATCCTTGAAGATCTCTCTCATCATGCCTTCTTCCTCACAAATTCGGGCAAGTACTAGCAAAAGTTTTTTCTCTTATATTAATTTATCCTCAGTGTCTTAATATATTCATTTTGATTATGACTCTGGTGTACAACTAGCCAAACTTTTCCAGCTTTATCTTCTTTTGTCTTACATTGCAGCTTGTATTGTTTAATCTTTGACACCAAACAATCCTTTTCAAGCATCCATGATTCTCCTTACGTTGGTTTTCAAATCTGAGTTGCAAAAAGTCTTTGGTGCTCTCATAGAGCAGTTCGTGGGTGTGATGGAGACTTTTGGTTAGCGCTTTGATTTTCTCCTGGTTTCTCTGATGATGCACTTGTATTTCCTCAATGTGAATCCTTCAACTTGTTCTCTAGAAAGCTTGGTCTGTTCTTCCAGCTGAGCCTGTGGTGCTTTCACCTGTAGGATAAGCATTTGTATGTCTCTTTGGTATTGCTCAGTATTTTCTTCTCTCTCATTTCTGGTCTTCTTTTGCTTACTTTGTTGTTGTTGTTGTTATGTGCCATCGAGTCGGTTCCGACCCATAGCGACCCTGTATAGGGTTTCCGAGGGTGTAAATCTTTACGGGAGTAGAAAGCCTCATCTTTCTCCCGCGGAGCAGCTGGTAGTTTCGAACCGCTGACCTTAAGGTTCGCAGCCCGATTCGTAACCACTACGCTACCAGAGCTCTGCTTTTAAAGTTGAAGAATCATTCTGTTCATGTTTATTTAAAATCTGGATAGTCTTTTGGGCAATGGTGACTTTGTGGGGAGGCTCCTTATAAAAATAGGTCTCATCTCTAGTATCTGCTCCCACAAGAGCCAAGAGATTTTGAATCTTTTTCTTATCTTCTACCTCCCTGATTCTCAGTCGATTGTTTTCTTTGTAAAGGCATAAAACATTCTCATTCCTGGAAGAGGCAGATCTGCATGTCACTTAGCTCTTTCTGCAATTCAGCAATCTCTGCCTCCACTGTTGCAAATCCCATTCTTGTTCATGCTGCCCTTCACACACTTCATTGTACAGTTCCAGTTTCTTCAATAGGTCCTTGTTTTCTGTCTCACACTTGGCCATCTTCTTTTGAAAATACTTAGCTCCTGAGAACAGAGCACAGCCAGGCAGTCTTCAGTGGAAGGCAAGGGTGAATCTGAATCTGGGAAAGACATTCCCCTTCACGTGGTGGAACCACTGAATCCTGAGGAAACATTTTTGCAAACGGGTGTGTGTAGGGGTAAAGTTCATGCTTTCTTTTTCACACCTTTGTATACTGCAGAAGACCAAGCATAATGTCTTTGTTTTATAGACAAATGAACAGGTTTCAACTAGTTCCTACTCCTCCATCTCCTTAATATCCTAGTTTAGATACATAATACCTACAATTAACATTTGTTTAGCACACTGGCATTATTTCTTTGTTCCCCAAGCTCTGAATTTATTTTAGTCCCTTATTTTACAAATGAGAAAACTGAGGCTTAGACTAACATGAGATTAGGGAATATTGGAACCCTGCTCCATGACATCCAAATCCTGTATTGTTTTTCCCATTTCATCTCATTGCTATCACTTCCCATTGCTCTGCACTGCTGAGGTAATCTCTTTACAGATTGTAACTTTCCTTTTTTGTTGTTAAGTGCAGTGCAGTCAATTTTGATTCATGGCAACCCTGTATAGGATTTCTGAGGCTTTAATACTTACCAAGCAGAAAGCCTCATCTTTCCCCGGAGAGCAGATGGTGGGTTTGAACTGCCAACCCTGTGCTTAGCAGTCCAGTGGTCCAGTGCCCCTCAAAACCCTCCATATTTCAGGCTCTTGTTTCTCTCTCTTTTTTTTAATGTTTTATTGTGAATTATATGATAGTTTACATGGGAGAACATTAGTTTTACATTCATTCTATCATATATCGTTTCATTGTCATGGTTACAATCCCCTCCATGCATCATCAACCAACCAAAGGGTATACCCTGCAAGCCTGGCCCCTACCCTATCCACCCCCCCTCCCCAGTCTTCAGCACACAGTCTCTCACCCTCTCTGGATCTCAAGTCCCCAGCGGCTCCATCGCTTCACTTCATTGTCGCTGCCTCCATCTCAGGGATCACGGCTTCTCTGGGTAGGGTCCCGCTCTCCGCTCTTCTCCATTGATGGTCCTAGGGACCTCTGCTCCTAGACTGAAAAGTTAATCACTTCCTTCCTT
>NW_006408677.1:4008129-4009339 GCF_000296735.1 Chrysochloris asiatica | reverse complement strand
TGGTTGAGCTCTGATCATCCAGTCATTGAAGTCAGGTCAAGTGGGTATTATCTGCAAGTGTGGGTGTTCTTGTGCATATGCCCTCTCTTTTTATCAGCTGAACGCTTCACTCTCCACATTGTAGGGCTTGGCTCACCACTTCATTGCTGTTTTTCCCTCACTTCCCCTTATTGGTGACGAGCGTGGTCACCAATTAGAGCATGTATTCCCATTGAGCTTATTCTTGGAAAGGGGTTTGCACTGAGGGAACCCGACCACTTGCCTTGATGTTTCCTGGGCAAGCAACTTGTTTGTTCTTGTAGTAACAGTCCGTCTGCCTCTATTGTTTTGTATTTTTCCATAGGTTTTTCTTTCAAGAAGTATCTTCTGTTCTTCTAGCCACTCCAGGCTGGTTTGCTCGTCCTTTCAAGTGGAAATTTCCCATCTCTGGAAATCTAGATATGGTTCAGGCTTCTACCTATAGTCTTATGTATTGCAGAGGCTCCACAGGAAACCTCCTTCACTGGGCATGTTGTAGCCCCATTTTAGGTATTCCAATCAGTTATAGGCAGAAGACGGACTTACAAGCTTTCTATGGTGATGTTTCTGACTATTCCTTTCTCTCCCCCTCCAGTGTCTATTTTATAATATAATGCAAGGAAACCAAGATTCAAAAGACATCCAAACATTTTAACATTATTCCCCCCTTTACCCCATTCCAACCATGTCTCAATCTCTGTGTCCCAGAGCCCTGTAGTTCCAAGGTTGTGCATACATCATTCTTTACCTCTGTCCCACTTAGCCCATTCAAGCATGCCTAATTACTCTCCCCTCTGCTTTGTTCTTCCATTCCCCTCTCCCTTCTTGTATATTGCCCCCCTCCCCAGCACCCAAACTTTCCTGAGTCTAATCCCTGCCCTGCGCTCCACCTTCCCCTCACTCCCCTTACCCATCCCCAACATCCCAGCAATCAACAAAGAATTCCCCCCACCCCCATTTAGTATGGGTTCTTTTTCTTAGTCTTTTACAGTAGTGGTCCTAGGCAGTATTTCTCTTTTTGTGACTGACTAGTTTCACTCAACGTAATGTCCTCAAGGTTCATCCATGTTTTGTGGTGGCATGCCGCTTCCTTTTTATTCTTCAAGGTAGCATAATATTCCATTGTGTGTATGTACCACAGTTTGTTTATCCATTCTTCAGTTGATGGACACTTTGGCTGTCTCCATCTTTT
>NW_006408677.1:3984856-4000756 GCF_000296735.1 Chrysochloris asiatica | reverse complement strand
CTTTCACAGGTGTTGTCTGTTTCCCTGGTATATGGCAGCTGGTATTGGTTCTTGCCTGGGTTTTGGTGTTTTATAGAGTGTGATTGTAGCTTGGCTATACGGCAGCAGTTGCTGACTCTTCTTGTGTAATATAGGGAGGCAAAGAGTCTTCCAAAGGCAGAAGGGGGGGGGGGGAATATATAACAGCAAAACAACATCAGTGGAAAAAAAATGAGAGAAAAAAAAAATGCAGCACCAACAAAAACAAGACTCTAATCACAGAAAAGGGAGAGAAGAAAAAGAAGGAGAAAAAAATCTGTAGCTTAATATGAATATGGCTTTAATGTCCAAAGTTCCTGTCTTCAAAGCTGCCCGAGAGATTCCAAGTTGCCAGTGTTGGTTGTTATGCTAAACCTAAGGCTCCAATCCAACCTTTGGCTATCTTTCTCTCTCCCTTCTACTCTTTCCCATGATAAAAAAAAAAAAAAAAAAAAAAAAAAAAAAAAAAAAAAAAAGAACAAAAAGGAAACAGATATTAAAAGTTCAGAGCCTCCGCTTGGGCTGAGTACCTGTGCACATGCATGGCAGAAGAACCCACCAGCGGTGAGGGTGGGGGGTGGCCACTCGGCTCAAGCTCTCCCTCTATTTACCAGAATGGAGGTGGGCAGTGAGCACGCCAATTACCAGATACCAAAGAAAAAAAGAAAATCAGAACAAAGCAAAACTGACAAAGTATATTGTCCACCTTTTTCCCAAGGTTCCCATGGCGTTTTTCTGTGGTGTTTCTGCTCCCCCTGTTTCATCTTGCCGCTTGGTTTTGCCCAGGATGTTGGCTCAGTCCTCCGAGCCCAGCCCGGCAGATTCAAAAGTACGCGATTTTTTACTTCAGCTCCAAACTCCACAAGCTATAAGCCTTCAAACCTTTAAAATGTTCCTATCTCTGTGGTTCCTAGTTTTGGAGCTCCGCCCTGGATCTGCTTTTCCTGGTATTCTGTGTTATTGCTGACAGTGACCTTCACTGCACCTCCTCCCTAGCTGCCATCAAGCCCCGCCTCCTGTAATCCTCTTGTTTCTCTTTTATGCAGTTATTTTTTTCCTTACAAGATGTTCTTAGCAAGGTCCTAAGCCAGTCCACTTTAAACCAGAAAGTCCATAGTCACTTCACACAAAGCCTCAGAGTCTTTCTTTGGGTTTCTTGCAGTAGTGTTTTGTTTTTCTTTCTTTTTTTTTTTTTAATGTTTTATTGAGAATTATGTGATAGCTTACATGGGAGAACATTAGCTTTACATTCATCCTATCACATATCATTTGATTGCTATGGTTACAATCCCCTCCATGCATCATCAACCAACCAAAGGGTATACCCCACAAGCCTACACCCCGGTCATCAGCACACTGCCCCTCTCCCTTTCTGGGTCTAGAGTCCCCAGCTGCTCCATCTCTCTACATCATTGTCTCTACCTCCATCTTTAGCGTCACTGTTTCTCTGGGTAGGGTTCCGCTCTCTGCTCTTCTCCCTTGATGCTCCTGGACTGTAAAGTCAATCACTCCCCTCCTTTTGCTACAAACGTCTATCTTTACATTTTCAACCCTCACAATCAGTCCTGATAGCAATTATTCACTACTGTACTACATGAGTGCTATCCCAATCGCCTTACATCAGCCCCACCCAGACAGATTGGATACTACTCAGTGGAGATTCTACCTTGCTCCGTGCCCTCTGGATCTAGGCTCCCTCTTGAAAGCTTAAAAGCTTCTTGCCTTTGTACCTCCCTCCCCCCATTTTGGGTAGCCAATGTCCAAGTTGCCCATTCCTATCTACCCTGTGTATCGTGGGAGAGGGGGAATAATCCTCGCTGTAAAGATTTGTTCCCTCTTTTGAGCTGCATCCATAGGTGTAAGTCAAGTTCATCAAATTGTATCTGATTACTCTTTTTTTCCTCTTCTTTCTTCTTCTAGTTGAGTTCTGATCATCCAGTCAAGTGGACATTATCTGCAAGTGTGGGTGTTCTTGTGCATATGCCCTCACTTCTTATCAGTGGGAAACTTCACTCTCCACTCTAGTCCTCTGTGGCTATGTCACTGACTCTGGGCCCAGGAGTCCCCAAGTCTTGCCACACTGCTGGCCAACCAGGTCTCTATCCGGGTTCACATGAGTCTATTGAATGTGGCAGGGCTTAGCGTGAAGCTTCATTGCTGTTTTTCCCTCACTTCCCCTTATCAGTGACCAATGTAGTCAACAGTCAGAGCACATGTCTGCTTGTGTATTCCCATTGAGTCTTAGTCTTGGAAAGGAGTTTCCCCTGAGGTGACCCAACCTTTTGCCTTGATGTCTCCTGGGTGAGCAACTTGCTTGTTCTTGTAATAGTCAATCAGATTGCCATTACTGTTTTGTATTTTTCCTGTTGATCTTTCTTTCAAGAAGTATCTTCTGTTCTTCTAGCCGCTCCAGGCTGGTCTGCTTGCCCTTTCAAGTGGAAATTTACCACCTCAGAAGATTCTGGATGGAGTTCAGGATTCCACCTATGGTCTTGTGCAATGGAGAGGCTCCACAGGAAGCCTCCTTCACTGGGCAAGCTGTAGCCCCATTTTAGGTATTCCAATCAGTTATAGGCTACAGACGGACTTATAAGCTTTCTATGGTGATATTTCTGGCCATTCCTTTCTCTCCCCCTCAGTTGTCTATTTTATAATGGTATGCAAGGGAGACCAAGATTCAAAAGACATCCAAGCATCTTAACATTATTTTCCCCCTTTTACCCATTTCTTGCAGTTGTATTTTGTAGTTTTCTTTATATCGTTCTACTTTGCTCGATCCAGTATTTCATTTTCTTGAACTATTTTTAGTGGTGAACCAACTTGACAGCACTTAACAACAATGGAATTGTTAGTAGTATTGTTTGTTTTTTATTTAAATTTTTGGTTGTACATTGCTTGTATATATTTTAAAAAAAAAACATTGCTTTTTGTCTGTTGACCTTATAGTTTGTGACCTTACTAACCTCATTTAGCTTTAGGAGGATTTTTTTTTTTTTTTTTTTTTTTTGGCATCTGTGTACACATATCCCCATGTACGCAGATTCCAAGGGATTTTTTCTATATGAACAACCATGTCATCTGAATAGGAACAATTTTACTCCTCTTTTCCAATTTGTATGCCTTTTTTTTTTTTTTTTCCACTTGGTACTCATGATTTTAGGAATCTATGGAGTCCTAGTGTGGCATTGTGGGTTAATGCGCCAGACTGCAAAGCTGCTTGAACTGCAAGGTCAGCAGTTCAAGCTCACCAGATGCTCCTCAGAAACCCTATACAGGGTCGCAACTGACTTGACGGCACTTCACAACAGCAACAACATTGTCAAAAACAAGATCTTGAATATTTACCCTATGTTTTGTTCTAGTAGTTTCATGGTTTTAGTGCATTTATGTAGATCACTGATCCATTTTGAGTTAATTTTTGTATGTGGTGTGAAGTATAGGTCCAACTTTGTTACACTTCATTTTACTTGACCCAGCATCATTTGCTGAAGAGAGAAAATCAAATGAAAAATTGGGCAAAGGATGTGAATAGACATTTCTCCATAGAAGATATACAAATGACTAACAAGTACATGAAAATATGCTCAATGTCATTAAACCACAATGAGGTATCACTTCACACCTACTAGGATGGCTATAATTAAATAAAAAGAAAAACAACAGGTGTTAAGGATGTAGAGAAATTGGAACCCTTGTGCATTGCTGGTGGGAATGTAAAATAGTGCAGCCACTGTGAAAAACAGTTTGGCATTTCCTCAAAAAGTTAAATATAGAATTACCATTTGACAAGCCGAGACTCAAGCCAATATTTGCACACCAATGTTCATTGCTGATTATCCAATCATAGCCAAAAGGTGGAACGACCCCAGAGGCCATCAACAAATGAAAGGATAAATTAAATGTAGTGTATACACAGGATAGACTATTATTCGATCATCATAAGAAATGAAGTTCTGATACATGTTACAACATGGATGAACCTTGAAAATATTAGGGAAAATAAGACACAAAAGAACAAATAGTGTATGATCTCACTTGTATGAAATGTATAGAATAAGCAAGTGCATAGAGAGAAAAGTTTATTGGTGGCTACTAGGGGCTGGATAGGAGCAAATGGGAAGTTATTTTAAAGGTACTGAGTTTCTGTTTTGGAAGTCGATAGAGGTGATGAGTACACAACATGATGAATGTAATTAATGTTACTGAACTGAACACTTAAAATGGTTAAAATGAGAAATTTTGTTACATTTTACCATGATAAATTGTAAGAAAAATCAATTGGTCATATTTTTGTGGGTCTATTCACTTTTATTTTTGAAAGTTATTTTTCTGTTGGACACTAAATTATAGCTGGCCCCAACCCCCCACTCCCACTCCCATCTCCACCCCCAGAAATTTGACAAGATCATACCATTGTGTCCTGGCTTCTGTCCATTTTATTGTTGTTTTGAGTCTATTCTGTCTCTCCCTGCCCTTTAATTTAAGAAGTGTCTAAAATACAATATAAATATTTAAAGGCATATTTGGAAAATAGACACAATAAAATAAACATAACTTATGCTACCACTGTAACACAACCACTGCCTTGCACATTTCTGTACTATTTCCTGTATGGTTTTTTTTTTTTTTTTTTTTTTTTTTAATCCTCTGTTTCTCTCTTTTCTCTGGTTTCAGCTGTGGTGTACCCACCTGCATGTGATTGTCTCCAATTCACAAAAATAGATATAAGAAATTGTTACAAACATCTGCTCTTACAAATCTTACCTTCTACTCAAATAACAAGAGCAACATTTTCCCTACTAACTTCTCATGTGCCCATTTATGCATTGGAAAAGTGTACCAAAAATAGTACATTACACAAGATCAGTATCTCCACCCTTGCTGTTCTTAAACAACAACAAAAAAAATTCTCCTACCTTTGATCATTTTTATTTTTATTCCCATGACTGCCTTCATTTTCCTTTTTATATTTTAATTAGCATTTTGGTCCGTTGGAATTTCTAGGTAGTTCTTGTGCCTGTGGTAATTCTTTTATGGATTATTTGTAAGACTTTCCACCGTTTTGAGAAAAAATTGGAAGCTTCCAAAGACCTTTTTGGAGTTTAAATAGTATGACTCCTTGAAGTAGTTTCCAGGAAGAAAAAAAAAAAAAATTCCATTCCCTAATATGCTGAATGCAGTCTGCATGGCATAATATTTTCATCTCTCTCCAGTTCACAGGCAGCCTAGCTTTGGAGGAATAACATGAACTACAGATTTTAAATCACCTGAATTACAGTCATTCCCAATGGCAACCAGCAAATGTCACTAGTTCTAGCAATTCATGCACAACTCCTACTCATCCACAGCTTCACAGTCACATTATCGTGGGCAGCTTCCCCACATTGATTAGGAGATGGGGTGTCCAGAAAAGGTGGGCAGAAAAAGAAAAATGGCGCTACTGCAGCCACCTCTAGGAGTGAAGCAATGAGATTTCGCTTTTCTAGCAAATGGTTTTATGCCAGTGTTCTCAGGGCTTCTCCCAGAAAATTCGATGCTGTGTCTATGTTTTGAAAGGCTGACTATTTTGCTGAAGTTCCTTTCCTGGTGCTTATTAAAAACCAAATGTTCATATAGCATTTTTCCATTTTCAGAGTGTTTTTCTCATATGGTGACCCATTTGAACCTCATTTCCAACAGACTTATGTAGTTGATAAGCTAGACGGTCCCCACTTTAGAGGTGACGAAATGAAATGATTTGTCCCAATATTCCAGATAATAAATGGCAGAACCTGAGTCAATTCTCCTAATCCCATGCTCTTTCCTTCCCACCGCACTGCATCCATCACAGAAAGTATATTACGTATTTCCTTAAAGAATCATCTAAGATTATCTGTATTTTCATCCTTCTTTACCTATGAAAATTGTTATCAGTTTTCCAAAAATATTTTGGTCATTAAACACGTTTCTATGATTTTGTTTTTTTAACTTTTAAAACGTTTTTGTTTCCATCATTGCAGCAACCCCTTCCTCATTTACCTTTTCCATTATCTCTTTTATTTTCATGGGTGTTTCTGAGCAGGCAAATAATTCATTGTAAACCCAAAGCAATTTCACATACATAACTGAGTCACTTCTTTTTTAAAAAATGTTTCATTTTGGGTGGCATTATACACAACCAAACATACATGCTTTCACATATTCTGCATGAACAGTTCAATAACTTTGTTGTTGCTGCTAGGTGCCACTGAGTTGATTCCAACTCATAGCTACCCCGTACACAACAGAAGAAAACACTGCCCAGTCCTGCGCCAATTTTCACAATCATCGTTAAGCTTAAACCCATTGCTGCTGCTACTGTGCTAATCCGTCTCATTGGGGGTCTCCCTCTTTTCGCTGACCTTCTACTTTACCAAGCATAATGTCCTTCTCCAGGGACTTGTCTCTCCTGATAACATGTATGAAGTATGAGAGATGAAATCCTGGCTTCTAAGGAACATTCTGGTAGTACTTCTTCCAACACAGATTTGTTTGTTCTTCTGGCAGTCCAGGGTATTTTTAATATTCTTCTCCAACACCATAACGCAAATGTTTTCATTCTTCTATGGTCTTCCTTATTCAGTATCACCATTCATTTAGGCTCTTTGCCCCTTAAAGTTTTCATCTGTGCCTTAGACGAACCATTGTGAGTTTAAACTCATATGTTGTTGCTGTTGAGTGCCATCGAGTCAGTTCCAACTCACAGTGATTCTGCAGGGCTTCCAAGGAGCAGCTGGTGAGTTTGAACTTGTGACCTTTATAGAAACTTCTTTATTAGGGTACTAATGCCCCAGACCCACATTATTAATTGGACTACACTATAAAGAGATCGTTTCAGTTCAAGGTTTAAAGAGGATTTCCATGCATAAGATTCAGGGCTTCCCCCCAGTCACTGGATCCAGTAAGTCTTATTTCCATTATTAGTTTGAAGTTCTGTCCATGCCTTTCCTCCTTGTGATCAGGATTCATCTATTGAGTCCTTGACCAAAAACAATCAGTAATGGTAACCAGGCACCATCCATTTCTTTTATTCTCATGTAATGGTGGTGCTGGTGCTGGTGGCAGTGGTTGTGTGCTACCGAGCTGGTTCTAACTCATAGCAACCTTGTGTAGGGTTTCTGAGGCTGTAAAGCTTTAAAGGAGCAGAAAGCCTCATCTTTCTCCCACAGAGCGGCTGGTAGATTCAAACTGCTGACCTTGCAGTTAGCAGTCCAACTCAATCCATTACACTACCAGGGCTCCTTTGTGATAATGGAGGTAGTAGTTTATGGAGGCAATCAAGCCTGCAATTCCTTACCTTTGATTCCTGGCTCTCCTCCTGCTGTTCCAGATGAATAGAGACCAACTGATGAACCACTTGGTGGCCACTCACAAGCTTTTCCGACTCCAGGCATTACCAAACTACGAAGTAGAAAAGTAACTTCAAAAAAAAGTGAGACCAATTAACTGAATAAAACCATGAAGCCATGGCCCTAAACCTTCCAGCCCAGACAACAAATCCCATGAAATGTTTAGTTGTACCTAAGTAGTAAAGTCTTGGTGTGGTGCTGTGGGTTAAAGCGCTGGACTGCCAGGTTGGTTTGAACCACGAGGTCTGCAGTTCAAGCTCACCAGCTGCTCCTCAGAAACCCTACATAGGGTTGCTATAGGTCAGAACCAACTCAACATCACTTAACAACCACAACAACACCTAAGTAGTATCACCAGGTGCAGCTTTTTCCTGCCCTCTTGACTGCTGTTGTAATTGTAAAAGAATATCAACCACTTTGTCATTTCACCTGGTTTTTCCCCTAGTGTATAGCTAAATGTTGGAGTGCTGCAGCTGTATAGGATAAGCACTGGACTGCTAAGCACAAAATCAGCAGTTTGAGCCTAGCAGCCACTCTGAAGGAGAAAGATGAGGCTTTCTGCTTTTGTAAAGATTTACAGCCTCATGATGTGGCACTGTAAGATAAGCACTGGACTGCGAACCACAAGGTCAGCAGGGAAACCCTATACAGAGTCACTCTGAGTTGAAACCTATTCCATGGCACTTAACAACAACAAAATCTATACAGACTTTCTATGAATCAGAACCAACTCGATGGCACTTAATAACAACAAACCAGAGCTAAATGGCAGCAACTACATTAGTCTGATTGCCTTGTTGACGGTAACAATCTTTCCACAAACCATAGACAAAATTTCACAACTTCCCAGAGAGTGAGTTCCCCTCCCTTTCCCCTGCCCCCTGGTAACCACTAGTACCCATTGGTCTCTATACTCATATAATTACTTCTTGTGATTTCATATAAATGAGATCATACATTATTTATCCTTTTGTGATTGACTTATTTCCTTCAGCATAATGTCTTTGAGGTCCATCCATGTTGTAGCACGTATCAGAATCTTATTTTTCTCTAATGCTGAGCAGTGAGTTCAAGTGTATGTATAGACAGCATTTTGTTTACCCATTCATCTCCTGATGGACAGTAGGGCTGTTTCCGCCTTTTACTGTTGTGAACAATGATGCAAAGAACACCAGTGTTTATATCTGCTCATACCATTGCTTTTAGGTTCCTAAGAGCTCTGGTAGCGTAGTGGTTACGAATCGGGCTGCTAACCTCAAGGTCAGCAGTTCGAACCTACCAGCGGTTCCACTGGAGAAAGAAGAGGCGTTCTGTTCCCATAAAGATTTACAGCCTTGGAAACCCTGGGCAGGGTCACTATGAGTCGGAATCAACTCCATGGTACTTAACAACAACAACAACAACAACAAGGATATACCTAAGAGTAGAGGGGCAAGGTCACTTCTGAATATTCCATGAAAGAGCTACACTCAACTGGAAATTCAATTTAGAAAAGGAATTTAAATTGAGCTTGCTCCTCAGGTCCTCAGAGATTCATGGAAAGCGAGGAAAAATTGAACACATATGTCCACTCTACCTAGTGTCAGCATAGGCTGGGACAAGACTGAATCTGGGCAAACCTTCCAAGGTGCTGGAGGTTCAAGATGAAGTGCCTGAATGACCTTCTTCCTCAAGGCTTCCAGCTGGGGACACTATACATAAAAGGAACAGTAAAGTATCATTAAGAAAAGCTTAGTTTCAGGATAGGCTTGGTAACCTCGCCTTCCCTTCTTTCCATCTTTCTGTTGTGGGTTCTTCCCCGACAAAAACCCAAAAAATATGGGAAAATGCAGCTTAGGCGACTCCCCTCTGAATCTAAGTAGCTAAGGTTTTTCAGAACAAAGTTGGCCTAATCTGATCATGAAAACCAAACCAAACCTGTTGCCATGGAGCTGATTGCAACTCAAAATAGAAATGTTCCAAAGAGTTTCCAAGGCTGTAATCATTACGGAGGCTGACTGCCGCATCTTTCTCTCATGGAGCTGCTAGTGGGTTCAAGCAACAGACCTTTCAGTTAGAAGCCAAGCACTTAACCACTGTGCCACCAGGGCTCCCTTAATCATCCAGCAGTTGGAGTGTTGTTAAGTGCCATCGAGTTGGTTCTGACTCATCGCAGTTTCCAAGGAGTGACACTGGTGAGTTTGAACTGCCAACCTTGTGGTTCAAACCAATCTTGCAGTTCAGTGTTTAGCCTGCAGCGCTGCACCAAGACTCCAGCAGCAGGTGAAGTCAAAACCCACATACACGGCTAAGTCAAAAAATTTTTCTGCTAGAGTTCCAGTTCATACATGTATGGGTTTTTTCCAAACAAAAGATATTTAAAGATGTCTCTGTAATTAGTTGATGCCTTAATCTCTTGAGGATGCCTTGAAAAAAAAAAAAAAGTCCAACCAAAACAGTGGTTTCCGAGGAGATCTGCTGGGCCAATTAAATTCAAAGCAGAAAGGTGAGCACACAAGGTTATGGCTACTGTTTGAGGGGGACTCCAAATGGCTAATGACAGATTTTCTTGAAAGACACTGCAATGGTGAGAAAAGGGCCAGGGAACTTGTGCCAATGACTTTTTACCATCACGACAATGCACCTGCTCATTCTTTGAATGTAGCCAGGGCTGTCCTATGAGCATTTCATTGGGAACCCTTACCCTATCTACTCTCTAGCCCTGATCTTGCCCCTTTAGACTTCTTTTAATTCCCCAAACTTGTTATTGTTGTTGTTAAATGCCGTTGAGTCAGTTCCAACCCATCGCGACCCTATACAGGATTTCCGAGGAGTGACTGGTGTGCTCGAAACACCGACCTTACAGTTCAAACGGCTTTGCAAACTCATAGGACACTGAAAATACAATTTGATTCCCCCAAGGATGCCAAAGCTGCCTTTTTGACAATGTCAATTGAAGAGTACAGAATTCTTTGGGGAAAGGTTTGTTGTTAAGTGCCATCAGGTCGGTTCCGACTCATAGTGACCCTGTATGGGGTTTCTGAGGAGCAGCTGGTGGATTTGAACTGCCAACCTTGTGGTTAGCAGTCCAGTGCTGATCCTACAACGACACACCAGGAGTCCTAGGGAAGGGTTAGAGAGCTGGAAACACTGCCTTCAGTAGTGTCTAGACATAGATAGCAGAAATGATAAGGGACAATAGCTTCACATTTTGATATTTTTTACAATAAAGGTCTCTGTGATTTTGTAGCAATACTTTTTGATGTAACCGTGTGTGTGCATTGCTTTTCACTGGGATGACCAGCTTACTAATGAGATGTAATTCCATGATGGATCTCAGACCAATCAGCTAGTAATGTCCATGCAGAAATGGAGTAAGTAGATCAAGTGCCTAGAATTATGGGTAGAGGGAGTGTACTCTACACCGTGGAGCAAGGGCTCCAAATATTCCACTTCTTAAACATTACAGAAAAAGTACACTTGATTGTTCCACATATTAAGGAAGGGTTGATTGCAAAGCTGGCTCTCTCTTGGGTCACCATGGTGATGAGAGAGTTAAGAGCAAGTGACAGCTGAAAGACATTCAATGTCACTCTGAGATCAGACACTCCAGGAGGAAGTAACAAGCTTTAATTGTCAGCAAAACCAAGCTGGCCAGGGCTTCTGTGTTCCATAAGGTTTAGGGAAGGAATCTTTGGCCTCAAGGACCTGTTCTCTCTGCAGTGCTGGTAGTATTACCAACATTTTATTTTATTTTTTACTTCTGGCATTCTCTACTTCCAGTCATGGGAAGTGACACGGCAAGCTTTGAGCTGTCATACTCCACTCCTCGGTGCCTGCAAACAGGTGCTATGGTCAAGAACTCCTGCCAATAACACATATCAACACCTCCCAATCTTTGTACTGATTAGGTCAGGGTTGTTTCGAGCTGGCTGAGAGTACAGAACAGAAGCTAATTCCACAGTAATGCATATTCAGCTTGGCTGGGGGTGATAATGTGCATGTCTCCTTGGGCTATCATCCAAAATGTCATTGCATTCGGCCATATTTTGAACAGGTGGCTGTTCTGGGCCACCATTTCTGACAACATGCTGCCATTTCTGTTAGGCAAATAATCATGATTGGATTGTTTACTGGGGGTACAGTCTTGGCCTCAGTAGAAGCAGGGAACTGGTTGTTGGAGTGTAGTAATGTAACCTTCAAGTAGTAAGCAGTGTCCTGGACTACAAAGGCATTGTATTTAGCCAGAGTCCTGGGTCCTTGGTGATTGTAAGTGTTGATGGAAATGGCATCGGAATCTATGTCCAGATTCTGGGGTCTCATCTTAACTCTTGCACTGAATTGCTTTGCATTCTTAAGCAAATCACTTCCTTTCTCATGATCCTCAATTTCCTCAATGAAAACTGGGAATAGCTCAGTGGGCATGTTCAGAGATTCAAATGAGATTATTGATGTCAAGTTGCTCTAAAAGAGAAAGAGCCTCTCACCTCGTAAATTAGTTTATTTACATGCACAGGATTTTTTTTATTATATTTTTTTAATTTAAGGTTGTTTTTTTTTTGTGGATTGAGTGAAAGTTTACAGGGCATATCATCAGTTTTACGTTCAACAAATCGTACACCTTGTTTCATTACAATGATTATAATCCCCTCCATGTACCATCAGTTAACAGTATTTCTCTCTATTCACTTTAGCTTTTTCAAAACAAACAACAACAACAACAAAAAAAACCCACTCAGGCATATATAATAATTTACATCTCCAAAGGGCACATTCTGCAAGTCTGCCTCCTGGCCACCAGCTCTCAGTCCCTCTCTTCTTAGTCCATGAATCTAGAGTCCTCAGCAACTCCCCCTCTCCATGCCCCCATCTCTGGTGCCACTGCTTCTCTGGATGTTGTTGTTGTTGTTGTTAAGTACCGTAGAGTCGGTTCCGACTCATAGTGACTCTGCACAGGGTTTCCGAGGCTGTAAATCTTTATGGGAGCAGAAAGCCTCATCTTTCTCCCTCAGAACCATTGGTAGTTTTGAACTGCTGACCTTGAGGTTGGCAGCCCGACTCGTAACCACTACGCTACCAGAGCTCCTTGCTTCTCTGGATAAGGTCCCACATTCTGCTTGTGCTCTTCTATCTTGATGGTCCTAGGGTCCTCTGCTTCTGGCTGGACTGTAAGATTAATCACCCCCCTGTTTTTGTTACAAAACTTCAACCTTTACAATTGTGACAGTTGCAATTAGTCATGATAACAATTATTCACTATTGAATCATATGAATCTTATCCTCATCTCTTTTCACCAGACCCATCTAGACAAGGTGACAGCTATTCAGTGCGGACACTTTCTTTCCCCCCATACTCTTAAACTAAACTCCCTCTTGAAACCTTGTAAACCAGTCACTTCGTGTCTTTATTGCCCCCTCATTTTAGGTAGCCAATGTCTAAGTTGCCCATCCCTATCTATCCTGTGTACAGAAGGGATAGCATTGATACTTGATGTGAAGACTCTTTCCCTCTCTGTTGGTATTTAGAGTAACAACCTCTCTGAGTATAGCTCAGGTTCATCAAATTATAGCAATTTAGCCTTGTTTCCTTTATCAAAAAAAAAATTATTTATTTATTTATTTTGCACCCTTCCTCTAGTCGAGTTCTGATTATCAAGCCATCGAGGCTAGGTCAAAAGGGTACTGTCTGCAGGTTTGGGTGTTCTTGTGCATATCCCCTCACTTCATATCAGCTGGATGCTTCACTCTCAGCTCTAGTGCTCTGTGGCTATGTCCTTGTACATGGGCTCAAGTGTCCTTAGTTCTCACCACACTTTGGACCTTCCTCTTCTCTCTCTCATCTCCAGGTCAATGGGAATCAATGGACTGGGGTTGAACTCAGCCCATTTCTTCATTGCTGCCTTTCCCCTCTTCCACTCACCATAAGGTTCTAGATGGAACTCAGGATTCCTTCCACCTAAGGTCCTATATGCTACAAAAGGTTTGCAAGAGGCCTATTTCACTGGGCAAATTCTAGAACCGTTTTTAGGTATTCCAATCAGTTATGGGCTGAAGATGGGCTTACAAGTTTTCTCTAATCATGTTTCCCAACATTCCTTTCTATCCCACTCAAGTGTCTGTTTTACAGTAGTAGGCAAGGGAAACTAATATTCATAAGACAGTCAAGCATCTTAGTATTATTTCCCCTCTTCAAGCTATACCTAGATCCCTGTATCAGAGCCCTGTATTTCCAAGATTGAGCATGCATCACTATTTACCTCTGTCCCACTTAGCTCATGCAAACCTGTCTCAGTGTTCCCCCATCTATCTTTTTTTTCTGCCTCCTTCCCCCTTGGCACAGGATATTTTTAAGCTTTTTATTGTGAATTAGAGTGAAGGTTTACAGAGAAGATCATCAGTTTTACATTCAATAAATCACACAATTTGTTTCATCTCAATGACTGTGATCCTCTCCATTCCACTTCCTTCCTGTGGTTACCCATGTACAAATATCCTCATTCAAACTCTTTTGTATTTGTGGTATATATATCCCACTCTTCCTTCCTCACCCATTCAGCCTGTATCTCTATCCATGTTAGAACACTGTTGTTCCAAGGTTGCGTATATATCGCTATTTACCTCTCTCCCCTTTAGCCCTTCATAACTCCATGTGTCTTCACCTATCTTCAACATTTTTCTACCAACCTCCCCCTTCTTGTGTATTTCCCTCCCATCACCCAAGTGGATATGTGTCACCGTCTAGGCAATGAATTACTCTCCCTTCCCTCCCACCCCTGGTAACCATCAAAGAATGTTTCTTTTGGTATGAAAACCTTATTTTGAGTTTTTAAAATAGTGGTCTCGTATAATACTTGTCCTTTCGTGACTGATTAATTTCATTCAGCATAATGTCCTCCAGGTTCATCCATGTAACAAGGTGTTTCACAGAGTCGTCATTATTCTTCAACATTACATAGTATTCTATTGTGTGTGTATGTTTCAAAGTTTGTTTGTCCACTCTTCCATTGATGGGCATTTAGACTGTTTCCATCTTTTTGCTGTTGTGAAAGGTGCTGCTATGAACAGTGGTGTACATATAGCTACTTGTGTCCTGGTTCTTATTTCTTGTGGATCTATGCCAAGCAGAGGGATTGCTGAGTCATAAAGTATTTTTATTGCCAACTTTCTGAGGAAGCCCCACACCATTTTCCACAGTGGATGAGCCATTTCACAGTCCCACAAGCGATGTAAGAGAGTCCTAGTCACTCCATGTCCTCATCAGCATTTGTTATTTTCTGTTTTTTTGTTGTTTTTTTTTTAACTTTGCTTTTAATGCTGATATAAGATGATATCTCGTTGTTTTGATTTTCATCTCTAATGGAGCCCTGGTATGGTTCTGTAGTACAAAGCAACATCACTGAGCAACATCAGTGGTTCAAACCTACCAGTCGCTCCTCGGAAACCCTATATAGGGTTGTTACGAGTGGGAACTGACTGCAAGGCACTCAACAACAACTATGGCTAATGGTTGTAATAAACATTTCTTCATGTTTGTTGGCTGCCTGAATGTCTTCCTTGGTGAAGTGTCTGTTCATGACCTGTGCCAATTTTTCAATTAGGTTGTCTTTTTCTTGTAGAGGTGTTCTAGTTTCCTATAGATTTTAGAAATGAGTCCCTTGTCTGATTAGTCATTGCAAAAAAAAAAAAAAAAATTCCCAGTCTGTTGGCTCCCTTTTAACTCTTGTGGTGAAATCTTTTGGTGCACACAAGTGTCTAATTTTTAGGAGGTCCCAGTCATCTATTTTGTCTTCTACTATTTGTGTGTTTTCAGCAATATTTGGTAGTGTGTTTATGCCATGTATTACAGCCCCTACATTTGTCCCTATTTTTTCATTAATGATCTTTATAGTTCTAAGTTTTGCATTTAGGTCTTTAATCCACATTGAGTTTTGTTTTTACATATGACTGAGATATGGATCTTGTTTCAGTTTTCTGCAAAAAGATTTCCAGTTTTGCCAGCACCATTTGTTGAAGAGACTACCTCTTTCCCCATTTAGTGACATTCACAAGATATTAAAGGGTTAAATGTACAGTACAAGAAAAAGCAAGTAGCTTGGCCTATGTCTTGCTTCCCTTGGGGTGCCAATGACTAGTAGAGCTAGAAAGGAAAGTCAAGAGAAGTAAAAAATGTACTCACTAATATCATTAGTTGTTGTTGTTAAGTGTCGTTGAATCAGTTACAACATAGCGACCCTGTATAGGTTTTCCTAGGAGCAGCTGGTGAGCTAGAATCACCTACCTTGTGATTAAAACCGACTTTGCAGTCCGGCACATTAATCCACAGCACCACACCAGGATATGATGGTAGTGGTTATGTGCCATGGAGTTGGTTCCGACTCATAGTGACCCTGTACAGGGTTTCTGAGGCCGTAAATCATTACGTGAGCAGAAAGCCTCATCTTTCCCCTGTTTCGAACTTCCGACCTTAAGGTTCGCAGCCCGATTCATAACCACTATGCTACCAGATCTCCATGGTTCAGATAAGAACAATGAAAAA
>NW_006408677.1:3942295-3984486 GCF_000296735.1 Chrysochloris asiatica | reverse complement strand
GAGGCTTTCTGCTCCCGTAAAGATTTACAGCCTCGGAAACCCTGTGCAGGGTCGCTATGAGTC
This sequence comes from Chrysochloris asiatica, assembly GCF_000296735.1. Lineage (NCBI taxonomy): Eukaryota > Metazoa > Chordata > Mammalia > Afrosoricida > Chrysochloridae > Chrysochloris > Chrysochloris asiatica. The sequence continues at coordinate 3,984,423 of NW_006408677.1, read as the reverse complement.
GGAACCGACTCCTCGGCACATAACAGCAACAATATATATATATATATATATATATAATCACATGTATAACGTGACAAATACTTTGCTAAATCCTTTATATGCATTATCTCATTTAATGCTTATAATAACCCTATGAAATTGATATTATCATCATCTCTATTTTATAGATGAAGAAACTGAGGTTTAGAGCGGTTAACTAATTTGCCCACAGCAAGGAGCAAAACTAGTATTTAAAGCCATATCTAGTGTGAGTCCAGAGCCTGTGTCCATAATCTCTAGACCCAAAATCCTGACCAGAGAATCCTTCTGTTCAGTAATTTAGTCGATGGAGAGGCCTTCTGAGCCCATGCTTACTGTTAGTCCCTACTGTAGTCCAAATTTAGTTCAAAATCTGGCCACCAGGGGGAGCTACCTCTCCTGCAGTTAATGGACACCACGTGAATTGTTAGGGACTTGTGAGAACCGACAGTGCTGTATGGTAAGCACTGGACTGCTGACACACGTCAATTCAAACTTACCAGTCTCTCCGAGGGAGAAAAATGAGGATTTCTGCTCGCTTTATGGGCTGTAATTAACTCAATGGCAGTGAGAGTTTTTGTGAGAGCTTGAGGTTCCTGCCCAGGCATAGAAGCGTGGAAGATGTTCAAAAGAAGCCTGAGCCTTAACTCTGGCTCGATCTTGGCCCCTTTCCTTAGTCTCTTTTCGCCTCTCTCTCTTTTTAGCTTTTTATTGTGAATTTGGATTCCTGGTGTGGCCGTAGGAAAAGCACTCGACCTCAAGGTCAGTGATTCAAACTCACCAGCTGCTCCTCAGAAACCCTGTACCGGGTCCCTATGAGTCGGAACCAACTCGACGGTACTTCACAACAACAACATTGTGAATTGGGTGAAGGTTTACGGAGCAGACCAGTTTTCCCCTCAACAATTCATACACATTTTGTTCTCTCTCATTAATTGCAATCGCCACACTTATCTATCCTACTTCCTCCCTGTGTTTCCTGTTTCCATCTCTCCTTCTTTCCTAACCTTTCTGAACTTGTACTTGGGTAAATGCTGACCCAATGGTTGACAATGCTGTCTCAAATGGTTGATTATTCTAAGATATGCATACTTCCCTGGTGTTATTTTTCTCTTATAGACCTGTCCATTTATTGTTTGTCTGAAACTTGAGCCTTGGGGGTGAGTTACTTTCCAAACCCGAAAGTGAGTAAGGGCCACAGTGTCTGGGGTTCCATCAGTGTCTATTCAACGCTTTTATAATTTTGAGTTTTGTTCCACATTTTTCTCCCATTCTATTTAGGACCTTCTAATGTGATCGCTTTCAAAGTAGTTTGTAGTGGTGGCGGAACACCATCTAGTTCTTTTGGTCCCAAGATCCGTTGGACTAATTGCTTCCGTACACCTGCAATTTTCTTCACTCGTCTTTCCTCCAAACAGGGAGAGCCCAAGAGTTGCACCCTTATGGCCACTCGGGAGTTTTTAAGATCCCAGTCACTAATGGCCAAATTAGGATGCAGAACACTGTCTTTGTGGACTATGTTATACCAATTGACCATGGTGTCCCTCCAGACCATGGTCCTGAGTCCCCAGACCCAACTTATTCATTCCTTCAAGGTGTTTGGTTATAGCTAAGAGGTCTTCTTAAATTTGCCCCGGTGTGCTCCACTACATTCACGGATGTAGTTGCAGCATATGTAAATACTCATGCACAAATATTCTCTGTCAAATCTATATATATTTGCGAGTAGTCTCCCAATATCCTTACCCCCATCCATTCAGCCTGTGTATCTATCCATGTGGTGTTGTTATTATTGTTGTTGTTGTGAAGTGCCCTCGAATCGGTTCTGACTCATAATGACCCTGTATAGGGTTTCAACGGAGCAGCTGGTGAGTTTGAACCACCGACTTTGTGGTTCAAACAGGTCTTGTGGTCCAGTACTTACCCGACAGTGCCACACCAGCACTTCATGGATCTACCCATAAATCACCATTATTGCAAGATTGTGTATATAACAGCATTGATCTCTGTTGCCTTTAACTCTTGCAATGCCCTTGATTTCCCTGCCTCCTGCATTTTTTGCTGATCTCCCTCTTATTGTATGTTACTTTCCCCTTCACCCAAGTCAACATGTGTCTACGCAAAGTTGGTTATTCATGCCCACTAGACTCGTAGTGGGAGAAAGATAAGGCTTTCTGCTTTCACAGGATTTACAGCCTCAGAAACCCTTTGTAGGGTTTCTATGAGTCAGAACCGACTCAACAGTACTTAAAAACAACCCTCTAGCCAGTAACTGATCCTCCTTCACCCTCCCACCCCTGGAAACCATCAAAAATCATTTATGTTAATGTGAAAACCTCTTCTGAGCTTTTTATAACAGTGATCTCATACAATATTTGTACTTTTGTGATTGACTAAGTTCACTCAGCAGAGTGCCCTTTAGAGTTATAAGAGTCCCACCCACTACCCTTCTGGGGTCTTATGAGGCTCAATCAGGATAAAGCATGTGCCTAGCCTAGCAGAGTGCTAGGCTCACTCTGTGTGAGATCTCACTCTCAGTATGAGACCTCAGCAGCTCCTCCCCCTGGACCCAGACTTTCCAGTCAGAGCAAACCACTTCTAGAAAATCCAGTCAGGGGCAACATCCCTGAGGAGTGGGAACAGAAGTCTCTCTTCAGCCTCACCTCTGATAGTCCTATGCCCGCTGCCCAGGTTCTGTGAGAGCCTGCCAATACCAGGCTGAAGGCCCTCAGATGCCCTTCTCTCGGTGACCAGTTTCAGCTGTCCTAGCCATCCTTCCAAACTTCTGACTCATTTCCCTGCAGTCAGAACAGAACCCCTTTTTCCCCACCCTCCCACAGATTTAAGTGCTGTAATCTCCCAAATTCTGGCTCAGCCACAGGTTGTGTAACATTGAGCAGAATCCTTGACTTCTCAGAACCTTCTCTGAGATTTCTCATCTATAAAACAAGGATAAGAGTAGGTAGGTTTTATGGGTACAGATTTAGTGTAAGGATTAAGCGAATATGTATGTGTAAAGTGCCTGGCACTTAGAATGAGCCAAGGATTGTAAATTAAGCGACTTGGGGCAAGATTTTTTTAACCATTCTAAGCCTCAGTTTCCCTAACTGTACCTATCCCTCATGGTTGTTATATGAAAGGAGTGAACACACGTATGGATGCTAGCCAAGTGCAGGTGCTCAATAAGAATTGGGTCGTTTTCAGCGGTTATAGTCCCAGCGTGGTACTATAGGATAAACACTATACTGCAAGTTAGTTTAAACTGCAAAGTCTGCAGTTCAAATGCACCAACCGCTCCTGGGAAACCCTATACAGGGTTACCATGAGCTCAAACCAACTCCACAGCACTTAACAATAATAGCTATTATTCTTCTAGCTACTCAGTTGCCTAAGGTTTTTCAGTGACTAAATATTCAGAAATAGTTCATCTCTCCTTCTTCCTAGACTGTCTTCATTTGGAAGCTCATCTGAAACCTGTCCACCGTGGGTGACCCTGCTGGCATTTAAAATACCCAAGGCATAGCTTTCAGAATCACAGGACCTCACAAGCTACCACAGTACAACAAACTGACAGACAATACCTGCAATATGCAGATGATACAGCCTTGCTTTCTGAAAGTGAAGATGACTTAAATACTTACTGATGAAGATCAAAGACCACAGCCTTCAGTATGGATTGAATCTCTATGTAAAGAAAACAAAAATCCTCACCACTGGACCAGTAAACAACATTTTTATCAATGGAGAAAAGATTGATGTTTTCAAGGATTTCATTCTTCTTGGATCAACCATCAACATTCATGGAAGCAACCGTCAAGAAATCAGACAAGATACTGCATTAGGCAAATCTGCTGCACAAGACCTTTTTAAAGTGTTGAAGAGCAAAGATGTCAGCTTGAGGACTAAGGTGCACCTGATCCAAGCCATGGTATTTTCAATAACCTCATATGCGTGCAAAAGCTGGACAGTGAATAAGGAAGACCATAGAAGAATTGGTGCTTTTGAGTTATGGTGTTGGAGGAGAATATTGAAAGTGCCATGGGCTGCCAAAAAACCCAATAGATCCATTTTGGAAGAAGTACAGCCAGATTGCTCCTTGGGTGCCAGGATGGCTAAATTTCATCTCTCATACTTCAGACATATTGTCAGGAGGGTGCAGTCACTGGAGAAGGATATCATGTTTGGTAGGGTGGAGGGTCAGAGATAAAGAGAAAGGCCCTCAGCAAGATGGATTGGCAAAGTGGCAGCATCAGTGTGCTCAAGCGTGGCAACAATTGTGAGGTTGGCCCAGGACTGGGCAGTGTTTCCTTCTGTTGTGCATAGGATTGCCATGAGTCGGTACCAACTCAATGGCACCTAACAACAACATCTCAGTTGCCTATTCTCCTCTGGACAGGAACAGCCCCCTCTCCCACTTCACTGAGTTGACCACTCCCTAGTCATCAGCCTCCGTTCCCCTCCCCTCAACTACCCCTGTGCCTGTGCAGTTATCTAATGTGTAGACGTTTTGTCTTCTTTCCTCCCTACTCCCTTGTAAACTGGTGGCCTGTGTTCAGTGCTTTGACATATTAGTGGGCTCATGTTGGTTACTGTCCTTTGGCTTACTCTCAGCTGGCAGGGCTTGTAGCACACAGTCCAGGTGGCCTTACTTCATAGCCCAGCTCAAACGCAGCCTCAACCTTAACAGATGTGTTCATTCCCTGTTACTATGGGGAAGGGGGTATGGCAGATAGCAGTGCTGACTTTGGAAATTTTTGAACCCTTGATTGAGTGGCGCTAAAGGACTTTGAGTTTGCTGATACTTGCTCCTGAGTTTGTACACTAGAGTTGAAGTTGCTACAAAAGGTGGATAAATTCATTACAAAATAACTCTTAATGGTGTATTAAAATTTCCCACTATTATTGTAGAGTTGTTTCTTCAATTCTATTAGAATTTGAGTTATATATTTTGAGGCTCTTTCTGTTGGGAGCATAGATATTTATTATGGTTATGATTAGTCAAAACAATGAATTGCAAGCACTTAGCAACAGTGTTTGAGGAAGAGGTCTGGAAGCCATTTCAGGGGAGGAAACTGGGAGAACGGAGATGAAATGTCTACGCACTAAAAATGTCTACCCACTAAACACTGTAAGGGGTTAGGTGGCACTCAGGAAAGCCAGGAGAGTTCATTCTGAGGTAAGAGTTTTAGGGTCTTTAAACCTCTGGGGATTTAGGATTTGTAAGTCTGTACCATATAATGCCTTAAGGACTCAAGCAATTTTTGAGCTAAGAAATGCTGTGAATTTAGGGCCCCAAACCAAGAGTTTAAAATAGAATACTGTTGTTAAAGTGTTGTCAAGTTGGTTCCAACTGGTAGCAATCCTGTATAGGGTTTTCAAGGAGCAGCTGCTAAGTTTGAACTACCAATCTTGAAGTTAGCAGTGCTGTGCTTATCTTACAGTGTCACACCAGGACTCCAAATAGAACACTGAACATGTTCTTCTGAGTTTAAGCTTACTTTGCTAGTCTTTTCTCTAATTGTTGAAGATGTTGTGTTAATGTGTTGATTTTGGTTCTTTCTTCTTTTTGTATGTGTGAATTGACTGCCCTAAATTGCCCTCTCTGAACTGCTTTTGCGTATTCAGTCCTGCTGTGGCACTGCTGGATAATGCACTGGACTGCAAGGTAGGCTTCAACCACAAGGCCAGTGGTTCAAGCTTACCAGCCACTCCTGGAAACCCCATACAGAGTCACTATGAATCAGAACTGACTCTACGGTACTTAACAATGACAAAAGGTTTTGGTATGCTGTGTTTTCGTTCTTATTTGTTTCTAGGAATTTTTTTTTTTTCATTTTTTATTTGTTCTATTACCCAGTAGCGTTTAAGCAGGGTATTATTCAGTTTCCGTGTATTTGATTTTATCTCCTTGATCTTCCTATTGTTGATTTCTAATTTGATATCATTGTGATCTGAGAAGATGGTTTGTAGTGTTTTGATATTGTAAATTTATTGAGGCTTGCTTTGTGGCCTAACACATGGTCTATTCTGGAGACTCTTCCATGTGCACTGGAAAAGAATGTGTATTGTGCTGTTGTTGGATTGGGTGCTCTGTGCAATTCTATGAGGTCAAGTTGGTTGATTGTGTTGTTTAGTTCCTCTATGTCTTTGTCGAGTTTCTTTCTGGTTGTTCTAGCCTTTTTCTAAAGTGGTATATTAAAATCTCCCAATAATATTGTAGAGTTGTTTCTTTCTTCAATTCTATTAGAGTTTGATTTATATATTTTGAGGCTCTTTCATTGGGAGCATAGATATTTATTATGGTTATGTCACCTTGTTCAATTGTCCCTTTAATCATGAGATAATGTACGTCTTTGTCTCTTATGCTGGCTTTTGTCTTAATGTCTATTTTATCCAAGATTAATATTGTCACTCCTGCTCATTTTTTATTGTCCTTAGCTTCATACTTTTTTTTCCATCCTTTAATTTTTAATCTATTTTTGTCTTTGTGTGTAAGTTTTGTCTCTTGCAGACAGCATATTGAAGGATCCTGTTTTTGTTGTTTTTTTTTTAATCCATTCAGCTACTCTCTGTCTCGTGGCTGGTGCATTTAATCCATTGATATTCAGTATAATTATTGATAGGTATGAATTGATTGCTGTCATTTTGCTGTGTGTTTTTTATGTATGTATGTGTGGTGCTGCTGATTTCTTTGTTCTGTATGCTTTCCTGTGCTGCATTCTTTTTTGTGTGTATGCTTTTTCTTGTCAATCTCTTCATAGTTTTAATGTTTCCTTTTCTTGATTTTATATGAAGGTGCATTATTTCCTTGAAGTTATCCTGTACTTTATTAGTTTCTTCCCTATTTTAAAGCAGTCTGTTTTATCTTGAAATTATCTGACCTCCTCACCACCTGGAACTCTGTAACTATACCTCTCCTTCTCTTCACTTCATAGTTGTCCTGATCAGAGACTGACATCTCTGAGTCCCTATTTTTAGTCTTGTAGTTTTGTTCTACTCTAGAAAATTCCATATCTGGACTGAATTCTAGGTAGTGTTGCAATGTATGTCAATCTCTGGTTGTTGTCTACTCTTTTTTTTTTTTAATTCATAGAAGTATATTTATTTTCTCTTTTTAAAAGGACAGTACAATATTAATTGTGAAAATATATATCATAAAACATACGCCAACTCAACAGTTCTTACACATACAATTCAGTGACATGGATTACATTCTTCTGGTTGTAAATGAAAAGTATACTTTTTATGTAAATTAGATTATATAAAAAAGTATGCTTTACAATCACATTCAATATTATAGCCATAGAATCTTTCAAAAGTACAAGTCGAGCTTTGAATATTTTTTATGCACTTTCTATGACACCAGATGCAGATAGCATCAAAAGAAGATGGAAGGAATACACAGTCACTGTACCAAAAAGAAATTGTTGATGTTCAACCATTTCAAGAAATAGCATATGATCAAAAGTTCCTTCAGGACAATCTCCCCTCTAAGACTGAAACTCAAAGGGAACACACAAACAAGCATGTAAGCTTGCTGGCGACCACATAGATCTACTGGTGAGTGGAAGAGGGGGAAAGACAGCAATGAAGAAATGGGCTGAGTTCAACCACGTTCCCTAGACTCCCGTTGACCTGAAGATGAGAGAGAGAAGAGGAATGGCTGGTTGGTCCAAAGTGTGGTGAGACCTGGGGACACTTAAGCCCATGGACAAGGACATAGCCACACAGGGCTAGAGCTGAGAGTGAAACATCCAGCTGATATGAAGTGAGGGGAGACACACAAGAATGCCCAAACTTGCAGCTAGTACTCATTTAACCTAGCGTTGATGGCTCGATAACCAGAATTCAACTAGAGGAAGATTTTTATTTTAAAAAGTTTTTTTGCTAAAGGAACAAGTGTAATTGCTACAGTTTGATGAACTTGACCTATACTTACAGATGTAATAGCTCAAAATACCAACTAAGAGGGAAGGATTATTCACATCAAGGATCAATCCTATCCCCTCTGTATACAGGGTTGATAGGGACAGGCAACTTAGACATTGGCTACCTAAAATGAGGAGGCAATAAAGGCACAAAGTGACTGACTTACAAGTTTTCAAGAAGAAGTTTAGTTTAAGAGTGTGCAGGGGAAGGTAGAGTCCCTACTGAATAGTTTTCATCTTGTCTAGATGGGTCTGGTGAAAAGAGATGGAGATAAGATTCTTATGATTCAATAGTGAGTAATTGTTATCATGACTAATTGTGGCTGTTGCAACTGTAAAAGTAGAAATTTTGTAACAGAAATGGTGGAGTAGTTAATCTTACAGTACAGAAACAGAGGATTTTAGGACCATCAAGGGAAACAAGCACAAGCAGAATGTGGGACCCTATCCAGAGAAACAGCAACACCAGAGATGGAGGCAGAAATGAGGACATGAAGAGAGGGAGCAGTTGAGGACTCTAGACTCATGGAAAGAGAGAGACTGAGTAGTGGCGGCCAGGAGGCAGGCTTGCAGAATGTGCCCTTTGGTTTTTTAAATTATTATATATTCCTGAGTGTTTGTGTGTACATCCCCCCTATCCCCCCCACCCCACCCAACCCCCCCCCAAAAAAAACAGATGGAATGGAAGCAAATACTGTTGAATAATGATGCACAGAGGAGATTGTAATCATTGCAATGAAACGATGGTGTAAAGTCGATGTTCTCCCATGTAAACTATCGCTCAGTTCACAATTTAAAAAAAAAAAAAAATCAATGGTACTGAAAGAAAAAGTTCAAGGTGCACAGAAGGCATTTGGAAAAAGCAAGGCTCCAGGAATTGATGGAATACACATAGAAATATGTCAACAAACTGATGCAGCACTGGAGGTGATCATTCATCTATGCCAAGAAATTTGGAAGAGAGCTGCCTAGCCAACTGAATGGAAGAGATCCATATTTGTGCCCATTCCAAAGACAGGTGACCCAATGAAATGCAGAAATCATCAGACAATATCATTAATACCACATGCAAGTAAAATTGTACTAAAGATTAATTCAAAAACAGCTCCACAGTATATTGATAGGGAACTGCCAGAAGTTCAAGCCCAATTAAACACCAGGACATGGAATGAGGTATATCATTGCTGATTTCAGATGGACGCTAGCTGAATGCAGAGATTACTAGAAAGATGTTTATCTGTGCCTCATTGACTATGCAAGGGCTTTTGACTTTGTAGATCATATCAAGCTATGGACAACATCATGGAGAATGAGTATACTGGAACACTTAATTGAGCTCATAGAATAGAACAAGGGAACACTGAATAGTTTAAAATCAGGAATGTTGTGCATTGGGGTTGTATTATTTTCCATACTTATCCAACCTGTATGCTGAGCAAATAATCCAAGAAGCTGGATTCTATGAAGAAGAATGTGGAATCAGGATTGGAGGAAGATTCATTAACACCCTGTGATATGCAGATGATACTACCTTGCTTGCTGAAAGCAAAGAGGATTTAAAATACTTGCTGATAAAGATCAAAGACCACAGCCTTCAGTATGGGTTGCACCTCAATGTAAGGAAAACAAAAGTCCTCACAACTGGACCAACGAAAAACATCATGATAAATGGAGAAAAGATTGAAATTGTCAAAGACTTCATTTTGCTCCGATCTACTATCAACACTAATGGAAACAGCAGTCACGAAATCAAGTGATGTAGTGCATTAGGCAAATCTACTGCACAAGACCTCTTTAAAGTGTTCAAGAGAAAAGATGTCAGTTTGAGGACTAAGGTGCACCTGACCCAAGCCATGGCATTTTCAACAGCTTCATATTTGTTGTCTACTCTTGGTTCTCAGTCCAAAGAACTCCCTTTAGTATATTTTGGATAGTTGACTTTGCTTTTATAAAGCTCTGAAATTTCTGCTTTTCCTGAAGTGTTCTAATTTCCCCATCATATTTATGGACAGCTTTGCTGGGTATATCATTCTTCGTTGGCAGTTTTTTTTCTTTCCAAATTTTATGTATGTCTCCCCATTGCCTTCTCACTGCATGATTTCTGCTGAGAAATCAATGCTTAATCTTATTGGTTTACCTTTGTAGGTAACATTTTGTTTTTCCCATGCTTTCAGGATTCTTTCCTTGTGTTTGATTGTGGAAAGTTTGAATATGATATGTCTTTGTCATTTTCTTTGGGGGTCTATACTGTCTAGGATTTGTTCAGCTTCTTGAATGCTTACCTTCTCGTGTTTCATGATGTTAGGGAAATTTTCTGTCGGCAGCTCTATCTTTTCTGTACTTTTCTTTGTGTCTTCCTGTTCTGGATTTCCAACCACCCATAGGTTATTTCTCTTCATGTTGCCCCACATGAATCTTAGACTTTCTTCAGATGTTTTTCATTGTTTTTTCTGATTGTTCTGCTAACTTACTAGTGTTGAGAGATTTATCTTCTAGTTAACCAACTCTGGCTTCCATGGATTCAAATCTACTCCTTGGCCCTTTCAGTATATTGTCCATTTCTGATATATTTAGTATTAATCTTCTAGATTGCTGTTTGCAGGTTTTATATTATCTCCAACCCTTTATCTACTATAATTGATTCTTCCTATAACACTTTTCTGAATTCTTCCTTTTCTCAGCCTTTCTGTCAATAGTGTTTGTTGTTGTTGTTAAGTGCCATCGAGTCACTTCTGACTCATAGTGACTCTGTATAGAGTTTCCAAGGAGCGGCTGGTGAGTTTGAACCACCGACCTTGAAGTTCAAACAACCTTACGGTCCAGTGTGTTATCCTACAGCGGCACACCAGGAGTCTGTTAATAGTTTGGAGATGCCTAAATATCATTCTCCTGAATTCTTTTTCGATTAGTTCCCATATCTCTTTTTCCTCAAAAACATTTTCTAGCTCTGCTTCTTGGTCATCTGTTTGAGCTATACTGTCTTGTTTTTGTTTTTTTATGTGAACAGAGATTGTCTATTGCTTTTGAGGCATTGTGCTGTCGTTGTATTTGTATTAAGTTAATGAATTTACGTTGGTCTTCTTAGGCACTCACCAACTGCCTTCTGGTGGATGTGATCAAGAGATGAGCTTGTGTACTGTTATCACTCACCAGCTGCTCCTTGGACACCCTATACAGGGTCGCTATGTGTCGGAAATGACTTGCTGGTACTTAACAACAACAACTGTTCTCTGGTATTTGCGAAGTTCAGTTCTGGGTGAATTTAGCTGACATTGGTTGTTGTTAGTCCAGTGTATAGCAGCTGGTATCGATTCTAACACAGTTGGTGGAGTTGAAGGGGACATGACTGTGGTTGGGCTATATGACCTCAATTGCTGTCTCTTGTTGAGTGAGGCAAGAAGAGAAAACACTCTTGCAAGAGAGAAGGGGGCCAAAGGACAAAGATATAAAACTAAAACCGAAAAGCAGGAGAACAAAAAATAAAATGGGGAAAATGCAAAGAAACCAACAAACAACAGCAGAAAATTAACTGTGATTTGCAGCACCACCTAATGTACTCTTGCCTTCACAGCTGCCTGAGAAATTTCAAGATGGTCCTTCTCTGCCTCTCTGACCTATCACCAGTCTTTTTTCTTTCCCCCTTTTCTCCCCACAGTCTGTCCAGCTGCTTCTTCTAGTGAGAGCTAGCCCAAGGCTGGCCAAAACTAATTTAGAGCAGAATTTGCTGGTGCGGTCTGTTTCTGTTGTCTCTTCCTTTTCAGTTATGTGCCCAACCATGGGGTCTGCACCGAACCTTCCTTGGGGGTGTCTACTCGTACAGGTCATGCCTCTGGTCACAAGGGGAATGCAAGGAACCAGAGAGGAAATGAATAAAAAGAGGGGGGTAAATCACACCCTTGTCTCTTCTGCAATGGAAGTAATTTCTTGTCTCTCAATCCACTCATACCTGTTCAAACTGGCTGCAGTGGGTCACACTGGCCACCCCAAATCAGAATTCACCTCTGTTCTTGTATCTGTTCAATTCTTTCTCCCAGAAAGCAATTGATCCACTTATTTATCACTCTATCTGAAGCTCAGAGTTCCAGGACCACCCTCTGAATCACTTTCTCATAGCTTTGCTGCAGAGGGTCTGCAAAGCCTTTCTACCTAGTCTGCCATCATTCTTCCTTCTCCCAAACACTGGACGTGTTAAAACACTAAGCTCCCTTTGATTTCAAAGACATCTTCATTTAACCCTTGAGATAGTAGTTTCCAAACTCTTTCCCTCAGACTAGGGATCTCCGAAGCTTCCTCTCAGAAGGAGATGGAGATAGTTCATTTACAAGAGAAAGAATACCAGGGTAGGAATTTTGGACTCCTCAGTGTAGCTGCCACCAGTGAAATTTGATTTATCTATTGAGCTTCTATATTCAATGTAATTCAAATGAGGGGTTTCCTTGCTAAAGCACAAAACATAAGTTTTAACACGTCTGTCCTAAGAAAACTGAGTCTTCGTGGTGCTGTAGGATAAGCACTGGAATGATAACATCAAGGTCAGTGATTCAAACCCACCAGCTGCTCTGTGGGAGAAAGATGAAGCTATCTTCTCCCATAAAGATTTACAGCCTTGGAAACCCTATATCGGGTAACTGTGAGTCAGAATAGATTCGATGGCAGTGGGTTTGGATTTGTTTGGTTTGGGTCCTAGGAATTCAAACTGGTCCAGGAAGTCACATTTGACCTCTTTTTAGCCTGTTTTGTCTTTGAATGTGGCCAAACACTGGCAAAGATGCTTTGACTGTTAAATAATCAAATGATACCGGAGAAATCAGGTGCAGACAGTGGAGATTGATGCTTATATGTTCATTTCTGCTATAAAATCATTAATAGAAGGAAGTCCTGGTTTGATACTATAGGATAAGCACTTGACTGTAAGGTTGGTTTGAGCCATAAAGTCAGTGGTTCAACCTACCATCTGCTCCTTGGAAACCCTATACCAGGTTGCTATGAGTCGGAACCGACTTGACAGCACTTAACAACAATAACTACTACCACTACTACCATTTATTGAGTGATATTTGTGTGTGCCAAGGACTGTATGTACTAAGTACTTTATATATATTATTTCATTGACTCCGCACAACCCTGGGAAATATTAGCCCCATTTTACAGACAAAGGAAACTGGCACTCAAATAGGTGCTAAGTAACTTGCTCAAGGTCATAAGGGTTTGTTGTTGTTAAGTGCTGTCGAGTCGATTCCAACCCATAGCAACCCTATATAGGGTTTCCAAGGAGCCGCTGGTGATCTTCAACCACCAACCTTGCAGTTCAAACAACTTTGCAGTCTGACGCATTAGCCCACAGCGCCAGCAGATGATAAATCCCACTTTACTTATAAGCAGTAACACAAACTGAAATAAAGGAATGAAAATGATCACAGGCCTGCCAGCCTTAGAAGAGGAACGCTCTTAAAATTTGACCAATAGATGGCACCAGTGAGTGTTTAGGGGCCCCCTTAAGGTTGTGTCCAATTCAGGGAAGTCCCACATAGGGCTCAGATCTGAATCACCCTCTCACAACTTGAGGGAAGAGGGAAAGAAAGATGGCCTGCGTTTTGCTCCTGCACAAGAAACAATGATGTTATCATGTCCGTTTGTAGCTGAGCAAAGATACAAGCAAGCCAGCAAGAAAGGAGATAGAGGTGGTTCTGCCAAGAACTGCTTAAGATGACTTGGAAATCCTTTTCTTTCCGTATTACTGAGCACGTCTTCTGTGCCAGACACTATCCTGTGAAACAAAGACACAGGTATATCAAACACAGCCTAGGGAAGCAGATGGCTGATCGGGGAAGTGCTGTAGGATAAGCCCTGGATTATTAACCACAAGGTCGGCAGTTCAAACACACCAACTGCTCCTCAGTAACCCTTTATGGGGTCATTGAGTCAGAATGGTCTTCTGGTGTGGTGCTGTAGGATCAGCACTGGACTTCAAACCACAGGGTTGGCAGTTCAAACCCACCAGCTGCTCCTCAGACGCTCTCTATAGAGTTGCTGTGAGTCGGAAACAACGATGTTTAACAACAACAATAACATGAGTCAGAATTGACTCTACGGCACTCAACCACAACCTGCATTTAAGGAGCCCTGGTGGTTCAATGGTTACACACTCAGCTGCTAACTGACAGGTCAGGGGTTTGGACCCACCAGCAGCAACCCCAGAGCAAAGATCTGACCATCTACCATAGTAAAAAGAACAGCATAGAAAAGTCTATGGGGTAGGTCTACTCTGTCACATGGGGTTGCCAGGAGTCAGAATCAACTCAATGGCACCTAATAATAACAACAAACCCACACTTGAGGGTCTACAGAGGCTTCCCATTTGAGAGGTGCCTGGACTCATCCTATTGGATGAAAGAGCTTACTAGGCATGCAAAAGTGGAGAGGCATTCTAAAAGAAGTAACAGTATGTTCAAAGACACACAGATGTGAGGCAGCATGGCACATTCAAGGTCAGACAGCATAGATTAATTGTTGAGAGATGGCGTTTGAAGAAACAGGCAAGTACCAGATGATTGGGAGGCCTAGAATATCAATTTAAGGGCTTGATTTTGTGAATAGATAGCACTGGATATGTGTGTATACATGTGTGATTTTCTGGGGAGAGGAATCACAGATTGCCAAGAGGATCTGGCACACCCCTCCCGCCTCCAAAAAAAAGTTAAGCACAATTTTGGTAAGGGAATGGAAAGCACATTGTCTGATCTGGTGGCCAGTATGGAAGATGAATTACAAAGTGGTGGAGGCCAGAAAATTCATTGCAGAATAATTGGGACAGAGGTAGATATGGGGGCCTGAGCTGGTGTAGGTGCAATGGGCGTTGTCTACATACACACATTCATCTCCAAGGCTTAAGTGACGCAGAGCACCATCCCCTTTGGTATCTTATCCCAGCTCCCAGCTTTTAAACTGTCATTTGGGGGCCCTTTTTGTTCCTTTCCATGGTGTCCTTGAAGTGTTATCAAGCCCGATTTCACAATTTGACAGAGAGGACTTGTGCCCCATGCTGGCGCCCCAGCCCTATATCTCCATGGAGAAAACTGTCAACTGGCCTCAGGGTAGAACAATGAATTGGCCTTGAGCAGGTCTCTGACCCCTCTGCCCATGGCTTCACAACATGGGCAGAGTTCAGTTTAAGAAATCAGCACAGTTCCAGGAAAAAGGCAAACATCGTCCAGTTTATTTTTCTCCTGATTCATCTCATGCCAACACACAGGCCCCAGTGGATAACAGGGAAAATGGGGGAGTGAGAGGGCTGATTCACTAGGTGTCCCCTTTCCTTCCTGTAAGATTCATCAGAAAGGCACTGCAACTTTGCAAGGATCTGGTGTTGGTGCCCCTGGAGGCAAAGCCAGACATCTCAGTCTTCGAAGAGGAGGCAGAATTATTTGCTGCCTGGGAGGCTGGGGAGTCAAAGGGCCCTGAAGGATGACTGCTTCCCTCTCCATAAGATTGTGCTATCCTGATCTGCTTCTTGGGGGCTCTGGAACACAGGTCTTCTTTTCCCCAAAGTTCCTAGGACCTTCCCACTGTTCACACCATAGTAGCCCAAGTAATGAACCATCCAGAGACCTGGACTCAGGACAGTTGGGTATAACCAGGGTAAGCTGGAAGCTCAAGGACCCAACTTTCAGTCCAGAGAACTGTGCCTGGAGACTCCTAGCTAATCGATGCCCATGGAGTCATGTCAAGGGTACTGATCCCCAGTGTACCTCTGACCAGTTCAGTTTAAACAGGTGAGAGATGGGGAGAGGGGAGGAGCTGTGGCTCTGCATGGTACAGACCCTAGTACCCTCACACACTCTTCTGGGGTCTTTATATCTGCCTCCCCTTTCTCTTCTTCATCCTCTTCTTCTTCGTCTTCCTCATCTTCAGTGTCAGAGTCTTCATACAAGTTGATGGTTGCTTGGACAGGGAAGTTATGCAGTAAAATCTGCCCATCACTATATAGGTAGTCAAAGGAGCGAGATTTAGGCCAGAAGAGCCTGTGGACAGAGGAGAAAAAAGCCCCTGATGTACACAGCTCTCGTCTGTACAAAGGGGCCAGTAGCACCAAGGAGAATGCCAGCCCCTGAACGCTTTCTCTTAGCTGCAGGAATGGGATCTGAGGGAACAGGAAGACAGAGAGAGCTTTGTACTGCCTTCTAGCTTCTCACAAAATGGTCCCCAGCAGGAAAATAGCCACCAGTGGGCCTACAGATAGGGGAGGTCTCAGCCCCAGCATCTATCAGTTCGGGCACTGAATCCAATCCCAGAGGCCGCTAGTCGAGAATGCTCTAGTGTTGTGTCCCATTTTCTTTTTCGACTGGGTTCTCCTTCCTTCACTGACCTGCCCAAAGGATTAATTCTTAGGGGTCATAGACAATGCCTCTAAGGAAGGCAAACTTTGTCAAGTCCCTTCACCCTTCTGGGCTTCAGTTTTCTTGGGGTCATAACAGTGCCTCCCTCCTCCCACTTCACAGGACTATTTTGAGGATTAAAAGAACTAATGGATGGATCTCTGTCAAGTTCTGAGTTTGGTGCCAGACGCTTACCTGACGGGGTGATGGAATTTGAAGTCAGCCTTGGTGACCTCAGCAGCGGTTGCCCCACCAGCGGCCTGTCCAAAGCAAATGTAACATATTGGCTCAAAGTACATGGCCAGCTAATTACCTCCACCCGATCAGAGATCAAAAACCCGCAGGTGAGATGATCTAAAAGAGCCCTTCGAGATCTCTGAGCATCAGCCCCTCTCCACCCCAACAAGGGGGATATTGGTTCTGGTTGAAAAAGTAAAGTGAGTCCTAGGGGTTGTTTCCTTCCCCCTGTTCCAACATGTTGTTTGAGGCTGTCTAAGGCACAGAGTTTTACTAGAGCAGCAAAGATTCAGGTCCACTGAAGACTAGTTGTGAGACTCCCCCAAATCCCTTTCTGGCTGAGTCTCTGTCTCTTCATTTGTCATTTTGTCAAAGAAATCTCAGGTCTGCTCTTCTCCAAGATTAGCTGTGGAAATTGAATGTGGGCAAGGTTGCGAAGATGCTTACCCACATCTGTAGCCCTGGACTGAGGTCACAGGGTCTCTCTGGGAAGGGATCTGGCTCGTGTGAATGCACGCAGCTATGTGAGGACCCGAACACACGTGTATATACAACGCAAGCTCACACTCACCAACTCCATCAGTTTCCTCACCTGTCTTGGGGGGTCATCTGTGGAGGACAGCCAAGGTCTCCAAAGACAAGCTCCTCTAAGACAAGGAGAGAGAAAAGATCAATCAGAGGAAGAAGAGGCTGGAACTTGAGCCTCTTTAGATAACAAAAGAGTTCTCCAGAAAGCTGGGTTCAGATGCCATCTGCTCTCAGGAGCTTTCCCTCATATCCCTGAGCCCAGGTGGGACAAATGCCCCTCCTCTCTACTTCAACAATTGCATCATTGTTCTTATCACTCTATTTTGTAGTTATCTGTTTACTTGTCTTTGAGCTTCTTAAGGTCAGGGAGTTTATGTTTGATCATATCTAAATTCCCAACACCTAGCACATTGTCTGGTAAGGTAAATGTTTAAATGAAT
Source organism: Chrysochloris asiatica (assembly GCF_000296735.1). Taxonomy (NCBI): domain Eukaryota; kingdom Metazoa; phylum Chordata; class Mammalia; order Afrosoricida; family Chrysochloridae; genus Chrysochloris; species Chrysochloris asiatica. The sequence continues at coordinate 3,966,897 of NW_006408677.1, read as the reverse complement.
CAATGAGGGTTGGGTAGATAAAAACTTTGACTCCTATCTTCTCCTCCACAGAACAGACCTCAGAGCCCTACCATCTTCCTGGTCTGAGGAAAGGGGTCCGAAATACTCCTAGCCCCACTGATTCCCCACTAGACTTTCAGAGGTTAGAAAATACAATTGGGAATCTTCTAGTGTGGTTTACAAAGAGACAGTGACCCAGTCAAACCCTCTTTGCACTTGACACTCCCTTTCCCCCCTCTCTGAAGTCTTGTTGTTCAGTGCTGTTGAGTCGGTTCCAAATCATAATGACCAAGGAGAAGACAGTGGTTTGAACCACTGACCTTGTAGTTAGCAGTCCAGTGCTTATCCTATAGCGCCATACTGGCACTGTTGTTGTTAAGTGCTGTCCAGTCAGTTCGGACTCAGAGCAACCCTGTATAGGGTTTCCAAGGAGCGGCTGGTGAGTTTGAACCTCTGACCTTGCAGCTCCAGCCCTGTCCTTATCCTACAGTGTCACACCAGTAGTGTTAAACCCACCTTCCACAACTATCTTCTCTGTGCTCCTCAGGGGATCAGCAACCTCACCCAAGAGGACCTGGCTGCTTGGCTTTCAGCTTTGGCACACATCTCCTCCTGCCTCCCAGTAAGGTGAAAGTCAGATGAGATATTCCAGCTTGATATGTGGAGGAGGGTACGCTCTGTGGGCTGTGAAGCCTTGGCTTTTCCCCATCATAGAGAACAGCGATACCCTGGACACCTCATTTTCCTTCCCCTCCAAGGAACTCCAGTTCCACTTACCTTTCATTCCCGTGTACTTCTTGTCCAGACAGGAGAAGGGGAGATGGACTTAACTGATCAGGGAATGCCAGGGGCTCCTGTGCCTGGGCCTGAGCTAGGGCAACAGCAGCAGAACCAGCACAATCCATCCTTATAGTGCTAAGTTTAGGCAGGCTGTGGGGTCTCCGAGTCTCTGGCCTTTCCTGGGAGACCCTTTTATAATCCTTGACTGGGCTCATAAATTATTCAGGAAAAGGGGAGGTGGCTGGGAGGAGGATGAAGATTTAGGGAAGGAGCTCAGGGAAGGGTCGCTGGGTTCCTGGGTGTGAAATCTCTCCCAGTTGAATAAACAGGGTGTCAGTGGGGGGGTGAGGGGCTTTCTTTACCTCCAAGTCAGAAAGGAAAACACAGAAGGGACAAATAAGACACCATTTGTGAGAATTCCCCAGGCAGTAGCAAGGTCTGAGTGAGGAGAGGAGGGGAGCTCATTAGCACCCAAAACCATGAAAAGTTGTCAGAGACAGAAGACTGGATAGACAGGCCTCAGAACCGACAGCTGTCTGAAGAGAATGAGGGACTCACATGTTATTTCAGCTTAAGCCCCAAATAGATTTGCCAGGTGGACTTGATGCCGGCCATTAAGCACATCACCTGGGTTAGCAAAAAAGAAGGTTCTGGCCTGTGGAGTAAACCTTAAGTTTTCTTTCTAACCACCCACCTCTCCTCCTGGCCATTCATTTGCAAAAGAGCCTGAAATCCCTCTTCAGCCTCAGCAATTGAGTGGTCCAGTGAAGGAGGTCAGGAAGGATTTTACAGGGCCTCAAAGTCAGCTTCCAAATCTCAGGGCTAGGCTTCAAATCCTGGAGCCAAGATGCTGTAGGGAGGAGGAGTTCTGCCCAGCCACTAAGCTGCTGAACTGGCCCCTGGGTCTCAGTTCCCTCATGTGTGAGATGAGGGTGCTGGCTCGGTGGCCCCAAAGGGTCCTGCCAGGCCGAACACTCTGTGACTGGGCCTGGGTAAATGGGTACTGACCCCAGGCAAACCCAGAGGCACAGCCCTTGCTTTAGCAAGCCTACTGGGCCTTTGCCAAAAAAGCTTCCAGTTACAACTAGAAGGCTCCTTAGATTTTAGAGATGTTGAAAATATTCTCCTGAACTCAGAGTCCAGCACCAGCACAGAGTCAGCTTCTTTGATATTCATCACAGCCTAGTTTGTAGTCATCTAAAGTTCGAAACAACTCTAATGTCTAATAATAGAAGACCAACTAACCCGTGGCTGCCAAGTCAATTCCAACACATAGCGACCCTCTAGGATAGCCCCTTAGGGTTTCCAAGACAGTAAATCTTTACTGGAGCCGACAGCCTCAGTGCTGTCCTCTGAGCGGCTGGTGGGTTTGACTTTGCGGTTCACAGCCCAGCTCTTAACCCACTGTGCCACCAGGGTTCCTAACAGGAGACCAGTTACATCAGTGAGGGTGCGTCCTTACAACCAAAAAGTAAGCATCATCATGTTCTAGGATGTACCCCACTTCAAAATCCGGCCCCACTATGGGTTTTGTAGCAAAGGAAAATGGAAACAACCTAAATGGTTTACTTTAAAAAGCTGATTAAATAAATCATTGAGCAGGGATAAAATTTCAATTAACATAAGACTGTACACACACACACACAAAAAAAACAGACATGTGCAAAGAACAAGGGAGAATTAATATATTGAAGAGTTGTTTTTTTTTTTAAAGGCGGGGGATGGCCTCTAAAATATCACTTGTAAGATGATCCTATTCTGGTCAGAAAAAACAACAAAAACAGTAGAACATAGAATACACAGAGAAAGGAAGTCCAGTCAGAAGTAAAGAGAATGTTACAATAGTTGATTCTCGGAGTAGTAGTATGGTAGATTTGAATTCTTTATGCTTTACTACATTGTCCACAAACTTCCATGATGAACTGACATTATATGGGTAATAACAATAAAGACAAACACAAGTAAAGACAGATAAAGACAAAAGGTATGAAAGCAAGACTTGTTTCTCCAAGGAAAACAGCAGGACTCTTGAGGCAAGTAAGTCATTTTCAAATATTTCAGAATTAAACTCAATGAAATTTCACTTGTTCTGTGTGACTTCAAACGGAAAGACTAGGGCCCATGGGTGGAAGAGACAGGAAAACACAGCTTGGCTCAATGAAAGGAAAACTTTCTAAGAGCCAGTCACCACCTAATCCAATGGCCTGGCTCTGTCCCGGGCCTCAATAAACAGTGATTTATTATGTGCAGTGAAGTAAGTCCAGTGTAACGTGCTGCCTTGAACTGGGGCAAGCTCTTTGTCTCTGAATTGTGTAAGTGCAGCTGAATCCTGAAGAGAAAAATCCGGGTGGTGAGGGGAAGAAGAGACTGCTGAGGAGTTTGAGCTTCTGTCAGTCTCTGAGGCTACCTTTACCTCGAGGAGATGAGAGTTTGTTTACATTGCATCATTGGCTAAAATGAGGCTACGAGAAAGGAGGGAGGCTGAAAACACTGGGATTTGAAAGAGGAGACACTACAGGGTTGGCAACAGACCTAATGTCACATCCTGGGATCTTTGTGATCTGTAGGTGGCCATGGGCTGTGAAAATAGGTAGGAGGGAGGAAGGAGATGGGGCAGAGGTCACTCCTCCTGATCCCAGGGCTCATACCCAGTTAGACTCAGGCATGTCAACCATCATGCCACCTCCCACCTTGGACTTGGGTTCATTCATCCACAGCCATTTATGTTTGGGACTGTCCAGTTCTTTCTCTCCCCTCAGCTAACAAGCCTCAGGGTTCTCCTTACTCACAGTCGCCAGCAGAGTCTCCTGGCTACCCACCCAATCTTTCTTGATGCCTCCTCAGAATTACCTCAGTCTCATTCAGCTTGTGGCAGATGAAGCCGCTAGCTCCTCTTGTGGCCCACTCTACCTCCAGCCTACTGTATTTAAGGCCGGCAAGTGTTGCTAGGCAAAAGTGGGAGCTTGGCTGGTTTCCTTTTCACTTAGCACAGAATAGGAAGAAAGATGAAAGTTGCCAGCATGGATGAATCAAAATAAAGAATTTCCTTTTAGGGTAGTTGTGATTCAATCTCTGTTTCCCCTAATAGTCCTCTAGCACCTCTGCATTTTGTCTGTGATTGCTTTGCACCCTTGGGTGCCTCTTCAGGGCCAGATACTTTGCTTGCTTGGCGTTGCCAATTATGGGCTGGAAAGAGGAAGGTGCTGTGGACATTGCCTCCAGTAAGTGCTGACAGCTTAGCAAGGGTAACAAGACCAGTATAGGGGAAGACAGATTTATAAATCTCAGTTGGGTCCTGATGCCCCTCAGTCATCCTTGAGCATGCTCCCTTGTCAAGCACCGAGCTTCAGCCTCCACATTTCTCTGGGCCACATTCCAAACTTCCTTCAGCTCCTTACCATGTCTCTGCCCCACCCCTCTCCCTGCATGGAACAAGCTCTCCTCCTACTTCCCTGAGAAAACAGAGGCCTTCAAGCATGAATTACCTCAGTGCCCTGCCCCACCCCCCAAAATTGGCCTGCCTCTCCAACTTCCTTCCCCTCCAACCCTCCCTTTTCAGGGGACAAGGTGCCCCTCTAGTTAAAGTCTAATCGCTCTGCCTGGGCCTTGACCTCGTCCACCCTCCTTCTCAGAGCTCTCCCTCTAGAGGTTATGTCTCTTCTCTTCAGGAATGTTCACTCTATCAATATCTGCTCTTTCCTTTCAGTTTATAATTTTTCTGCTTCTGTTAGCCAATAAAACAAGCACACTCCCTCTCCAGATGTGTTCTCTTGTACCCTTAATGTGCTCTCTCTCTCACAATCTCTTTTTCTCTGTCTCTCCTGCCCTCTTTCTTCTCTTTCTTCTTTCCTTTACCCTCAAATTTGTTGAAAGTAGAGTCTACACTCTAGACTTTCCCCAATTCACCATTCACACCTCAACCAACTGCAGTTTGGCCCCAGCTCCATCATTCTAGTGAAAGGGCACTGCCAAAGGTCACCAATGACCTCCTAATTGCCAAACTCAATGATTATTATCTCTTTGAACTCTGGGTGGCAAAAGATATTGTTGGCCCAAGTTTTCATTTCTGAAATTCTCCTCTTGGTTTCTTTTGTTGGCCTTTTCCTCTGCCCATTCTTCAAAAAAGTGATTCTCAAATTACAATCCACAAATGAGGCTGAACAATAGCGATATTTTAAGTGACTCGTAGCAAAATGAGAAAAACATCAGTAGTAGAGTTTTTCAATAATATAAATGTATTCAATTATAAAGGAATGCCCTTCATTCCAAGATCCTGTCCTTCTTATCTTTTTGGTGGTGAACTGTTCTCCCTTCTTCTTCTTCTTCTTTTCTAAGATGGCGTTGATGATGTTATTTTGTTTCTTTAAGGTTCTTACTTTGTAAAATTAAATGCCATCTCCTCTTTGTCAGTCCTACAAATTTGTATTGAATACATGAGATAATGAGAGCTATATTTCCAGCCTAAAATTTTTCTGATAGGTATCTCAATCTCATCCCAAAATTGAACTGTTTTTCTTCCTCACAAACCTTCTCCATACCTACCCTGATAACTGCATCATGTTGACCTAGTGACTCAATTGGAAACATCAACCACCAAATCCTATTGATTATAGTCTTCACCATTTCTCACATTTCTCTCCTCCATTCTCCCCACTCTCCCAGCTATTTCTACATTTCTGGCCTCCTCCATCCTCTTACCTGGATGCCTGAAGTCAGCACCTGACACATTCTACTATCCTTGACTAGACTTTTCCAATCTATCCTCCTTACAGCTGCCCTGGTGATCTTTCTACAACACAGAACTGAACATGGGTCTCCTCTACTTCAAAAATTCCACTGATTTCTAGTTGCCAATAGAAAATTTCCAACTCCTTTATGTGGTAGGGAGATCCACCCTGGCCCAATCGGCTCCTTTACTTTTATGCCCCCAGTGGCTTTCTACACTCCCACTTTTGTAGTGCCTCTTGACTATATTTACATACCGAAAGCCTTTCAACCCCAATCTTCTCAGGGTTTATGGTCTCTGAAGGTCTTAATCCCACCCTATATTATATAGCCAAAAAATCAAAGCCACTGCCATTTAATCTGTTTTTATTCATACTGGCTCTATAGGACAGAGTTGACGTGCTCCATAGGATTTCTGAGACTGTAAATCTTTACAGAAGCAGACAGTTTCATCTTTCTACCACAGAGTGACTGGTGCATTTGAACCACCAACTTTGCAATTAGCAGCCCAGTACTTAACCCACGATGCCAGCCAGGCTTATCAAAAAAAGAGGGGAGAGTGCATGGAACATTCTCCAGAATAGACCATGTGTCAGGCCATAAAACAAACCTCCATAAATTTACAAATATCAAAATACTACAAAGCATCTTCTCAGACCACAATGCTATAAAACTAGAAATCAACAATAGGAAGACCAAGGAAATAAAGTCAAATACGTGGAAACGGAATAACACCCTGCTGAAAAGCGACTAGGTAATAGAAGAAATAAAACATGAATTCACAAAATTCCTGGGAAAAAATGAGAATGAAAACACAACATACCAAAATATTTGGGACACGAAGAAAGTGGTACTGAGAGGAAAATTTATTGCAATAAATGCACACATACAAAAAGATGAAAGAACTAAAAGTAACACATTAACTCAACATCTACAACAACTAGAAACAGATCAACAGAGGGAACCTACAGACACCAAAAGAAAAGAAACAATAAAGATTAGACCAGAAATAAAAGATAGGAAAAAGAAAAACAATAGAAAGCATCAACAGGACAAGACGCTGGTTCTTTGAAAGGTTTAACAAAATTGGCAAACCATTGGCAAACCTAACAAAAGAAAAGAGAGAGAAGACAAAAATAACACACATTAGAAACCAAACGGGCGACGTCACAACGGAACCAAAGGAAATCAAAAGGATAATAACAGAATACTATGAAAAGTTGCACTCCAACAAATTTGAAAACTTAGAAGAGATGGATACATTTTTAGAAAAACAGGACCTACCTAAACTTACATTAGAAAACCTGAACAGACCCATAACAAAAGAAGAAATAGTTCAGGTCATTAAAAAACTCCCAACCAAAAGAAGTCCAGGTCCTATGGCTTCACTGGTGAGTTCTACCAAACATTCAGGGAAGAGCTGTCACCAATTCTACTCAAATTATTCCAGAAGATAGAGGAGGATGGAAAACTTCCTAATACATTTTATGAAGCAAGCATAACCCTCATACCAAAAACCAGGGAAGGATGTCACTAAGAAAGAAAATTATAGAACAATATCCCTCATGAACATAGATGCAAAAATTCTCAACAAAATCCTAGCCAACAGAATCCAGCAGCACATCAAAAAAAATAATACATCACGACCAAGTGGGATTCATATCAGGGATGCAAGGATGGTTCAACATTAGAAAAACAATCAATGTAATCCACCACATAATTAAGAAAAAGAACCACATATTCATATTGACTGATGCAGAAAAGGCATTTGACAAAATCCAACATCCACTCCTGATAAAAACACTCAACAAAGTAGGAATTAAAGGGAAACTCCTCAACATAATTAAGAGCATATATACAAAACCAACATCCTACATTACTCTCAATAGAGAGAAACTGAAAGCCTTCCCTCTGCGAACAGGAACCAGTCAAGGATGCCCTTTGCCACCACTCCCATTCAATATTGTGCTGGAAGTGTTAGTCAGAGCTATAGGCATGGTAGGGTAATTAAAGGCATCCAAATTAGCAAAGAGGAAATAAAACTCTCTCTATTTGCAGATGATATGATCCTATACATAGAAAACCCCAAAGACTCAGTAAAAAAGCTACTAGACCTCATTGGAAGATTCAACAATGTGACAGGATATAAGATCAGCATACAAAAATCTGTTGAATTCCACTATACCAATAACGACAGCACTGAAAAGGACATTAAGAAAACAATGCCATTTACAATAGCCACCCAAAGGATGAAATATCTAGGAATACATGTAAACACAGATACAAAAGACCTATACAAAGACTACAAAAAAACTACTACAAGAAACATAAAGAGACTTACAAAAGTGGAAAAATGTACCATGTTCTTGGATAGGAAGACTTAACATTGGGATAATGTCAATACTGCCCAAAGCAATCTACACATATAATGCAATCCCAATCCAGATTCCAATGGCATTCTTCAAAGAGATGGAAAAAACTATTACAAACTTTATATGGAAAGGAAAGAAACCCAGGATAAGCAAAGCACTGCTTAAGAAGAATAAGGGTGGAAACCTCTCACTCCCTGATTTCAAAATTTATTACACAGCTACAGTGGTCAGAACAGTCTGGTACTGGTACAATGAAAGATATATTGATCAATGGAACAGAATCGAGAATCCAGAAATTAACCCATCCACATACAGCCAAATAATTTTCGACAAAGTGCCTAATGAGGAGGTGATAGTCTCTTCAACAAATGGTGCTGGCAGAATTGGAAAGTAATATGCAAAAGACTGAAACAAGACCTTCACCTCACACCTTATACAAAAACCAACTCAGCATGGATTAAAGACCTAAATGTGAATCCCAGAACTATAAAGGCCATCAATTAAAAAGTCAGGACAAATGTGAGGGCACTAATTCAGGGAATACACAGACTATCAAACATTTTGAAAATTACACAAACAAAAGCAGACAAAATAGATGATTGAGACATATAAAAAATTAAAAACTTATGTGCATCAAAAGACTTCACCAGAAGAGTAAAAAGGGAGCCCACAGAATGGGAAAAAGTCTTTTGCAATGACACATCGGACAAGGGACTAATTTTCTAAAATGTATAGGAACCTACAACACCTCTACAAGAAAAGGACAAATAACCCAATTAAAAAATGGGCACAGAACATGAACAGACACTTCACCAAGGAAGATCCGGGAAGCCAACAAACATATGAAGAAATGTTCATGATCACTAGCCATTAGAGAGATGCAAATCAAAACAACAATGAGATATTATCAAACACCAGCAATAACAGCAAAGATCAAAAAGTAGAGGACAATAAATGCTGGCGAGGATGTTGAGAGACTAGGACACTCCTATATTTTTGGTGGGATTCCAAAATGGTCCAAACACTGGAAAGCAATATGGCACTTCCTCAGAGGTTGGAAATAGAAATTCCTTATGATCCAGCAATTCCTCTACTTGGTATTTACCCACAAGTAACACGAGCCATAGCACAAGTAAATAAATGCACACCAATGTTCATAGCAGCACTATTTACAATAGCAAAAGGATGGAGACAGTCTAAATGCCCATCAATGGAAGAACGGATAAACAAACTGTGGTACATACACATAATGGAATATTATGCTACAATGAAGAATATCAAGGAAACTGCAAGCCACCGCATAACATAGATGAACCTTGAGGACACTATGCTGAGTGAAATTAGTCAGTCACAAAAGGAAAAATACTGCATAGGACCATTATTGTAAAAGACTAAGAAAAAGAACCCAAACTAAAAGGGGGGAAAATTTGTTTGCTGGTTACCTGGATGGGGGGAAGTTGAGGGGAGGGAGGGGAAGGTGGAGCACAGGGTAGGGAATAGACACAGGATAGCTTGGGTGATGGGGGGACAATACGCAAGAAGGGGGGGAATGGATGAACATGGCCAATGGGAAAACATTTAAGCAGGTTTGCATGGGCTAAGTGGGACAGGGGTAAATAATGATATATGCACAACCTTGGAACCACAGTGCTCTAGGACACAGGGATTGAGGCATGGTTTGAATCAGTAAAAGAGGAGAAATAATGTTAAGATGCTTGGCTGTCTTTTGAATCTTGGTTTCCCTGGCATACCATTGTAACATAGACACTTGAGGGGGAGAGAAAGTTATAGCCAGAAACATCCCCATAGAAAGCTTGTAAATCTGTCTTCATCCTATAACTGATTGGAATACCTAAAATGGGGCTAAAACTTGCCCAGTGAAGGAGGTTTCCTACAGAGACTTTACATTGCATAAGACCATAGGTGTAATCCTGAACCCCATCCAGAATCTTCTGAGGTGGGAAATCTCCGCTTGAAAGGACAAGCAGACCAGCCTGGAGTGGCTAGAAAGACCAGCAGGAAAAATAAAAAACAATAATGGCAGTCTGACTGACTACTACAAGAACAAGCAAGTTGTCCACCCAGGACCCATCAAGGCAAGTGGTCAGGTCCTCCCAGGGCAAACCCCCTTCCAAGACTAAGACTCAAAGGGAATACAAGAGCAGGTATGAAGTCTGACTGATGACCATGATGGTCACTGATAAGGGGAAGTTGGGGAAAAACAGCAATGGTGTTGTAAACTAAGTCTGACCACATTCAATAGACTCCTGTGAACCTGAGTTGGTCAGCAGTATAGAAAGTCCTGGGGACTCCTGGGCCCAGAGAGAGTGACATGGCCACAGAGAACTAGAGCAAAGAGTGAAACATCCAGCTAATAAGAAGTGAGGGGAGATGCACAAGAACACCCATACTTGACCTGGCTTCAATGGCTGGATGACCAGAACTCGACTAGAAGAAGAAAGAAGAGGAAAAAAAGTGTAATCTGATACAATTTGATGAACTTGACCTGTACCTATGGATATAGTAGCTCAAAATAGGGAGCAAATCTTTACAGCGAGGATCATTCCTACCCCCTCCATACACAGAGTAGACAGGAATGGGCCACTTAGACATTGGCTACCCAAAAGGGGGGAGGGGAAGGCTACAAGGCAAGAAGTGACTGGCTTACAAGCTTTCATGAGGGAGCCTAGATCCAGAGGGTGCAGGGGAAGGTAGAATCTCCACTGAGTGGTTTCAATCTGTCTGGATGGGGCTGATGAAAGGAGATGGGGATAAAATTCTTATGGTACAATAGTGAATAATTGCTATCAGGACTGATTATGAGGGTTGGAAATGTAAGGTAGATGTTTTGTATCAAAAGTGATTGACTTTGCAGTACAGGAGCGGAGGTCCCTAGGACCATCAAGGGAGATGAGCGGCGAGCGGGACCCTACCCAGAGAAGCCGTGATGCCAGAGATGGAGGCAGAAACGATGACGTGGAGAGATGGAGCAGCTGGGGACTCTAGACCCAGAGAGGGAGAGGGGCTGTGTGCTGACGACCTGGGGCAGGCATGTGGGTGTAGCCTTTGGATGTTTGATGAAGTATGGAGTCGATTGTAACTATGACAATGAAACAAAATACGATAGGATGAATGTAAAGCTAATATTCTCCCACGTAAACTATCACATAATTCACAATAAAAACTAAAAAAAAAAAAAAAAAAAGTGTGTGGGGGAAGAAAGAGTCTCCACTGAATAGTTTTCATCTTGTCTAGATGTGTCTGGTGAAAAGAGATGGTGATAAGATTCTTATGATTCAGTAGTGAGTAATTGTTATCATGACTAATTGCAGTTGTCACAATTGTAAAGGTAGAAGTTTTGTAACAAAAATGGTGGAGTAATTAACTTACAGGACCCTAGGACCATCAAGGGAGAAGAGCACAAACGGAATGTGAGACCTTATCCAGAGAAACAGCGACACCAGAGATGGGGACATGGAGAGAGGGAGCAGCTGAGGACTCTAGATTCATGGAAAGAGAGGGATTGAGAGCTGATGGCCAGGAGGCAGACTTGCAGAATGTGCCTTTTGGTGGTGTAAATTATTATATATGCCTGAGTGTTTTAAAAAAAAAAAGAGAGAGAGCTAAAATGAATAGAAAGAAATACTGTTAATTGATGGTACATGGAAGGGATTATAAACATTGTAATGAAACAAAGTGTATAATTTGTTGAATGTAGTACTGATTATCTGCCCTGTAAATTTTCACTCAATTCACAATAAAAACTTTAAAAAAAAAAAAAAAAAAAAAAGAGGGGAGAATCAGAATCCTTCTTCACAATACTTTTCAAAGTGTGAGCCACAATTGTTGGCAGGGATTGACATCAATTTAGGTGGTTGCAATCAGCATTGAACAAAATGAGTAGCAAATGTTAAGAGTGAATTACATAAACTGTTAAACTTATGCTGCTGCTGTAGGATAAGCACGAGACTGCTAACTGCTAGGTTGGCAATTCAAATCCACCAGCCGCTTCTCAGAAACTCTACAGAGGGTCACTATGAGTTACAGCCGACTCCACAGCACTTAGCAACAACATGTCCGTAAATAGATAGATACATGGATGTACTGGGCTATGCTGTAAAATATAATTCGTACTATGGGATCTCTGGTAGCGTAGTGGTTATGAATCAGGCTGCAATTTCCCGGTCAGCAGTTCGAAAGAAACTACCAGCTGTTCCGTGGGAAAAAGATGAGACTTTCTGCTCCCGTAAAGATTTACAGCCTCGGAAACCCTGTACAGGGTCACTATGAGTCGGAACCGACTCCACGGCACATAACAACTGTGGGATCAAGTCAAACTATTCCACAGTCACTGCACTAAGGGGACTAGACGTTATCCTGTGATTTGTTTAATCACTGCTGTTCATGTCCCAGTCTTTGCTCTCAAAATGGTTCTGGTCCCACTGGTGGGTGTAACAGAGGTCAAGAGAAAGCAATGCTAAGATTTCATGGAGCATGGCTGGGGTTAAGTAGGTGGAGAGAAGGGGAAAACGTTATCTTGGCAGGGAGAACTAGCACACAGGCCCATAGTAAGAGTGGAGAACTTTTGTTAAACATTTATGTGCCAAGCACTGTGCTAAAGACTTTGCATGGATTAATTTAAGTCTCACAAACAATCTTATGAAGAAGGTACTATTAAAGTCTCATTTTGTATATGAGGAAACTGAGATACAAAGAGACCAAGGAACTTGTCCCTTGGTCACAGAACTAAAAGTGACAAGACTGGGTTTTCATTCTGTTCTGATTTTTAACTTTGGAGAAAATATACACAAGAGAACATACATCCATACATATTTCCACATGGTGCAAAGAGTCTCATCTTTCTCCCACAGAGCGCTGGTAGATTCCAACTGCTGACCTTTCATTTAGCAGCCCGACTCGTACCCCACCAGGACTCTTGAGTCAGGGACCACCTATAGATAAGAGAGTAATGCTCATAGGGGGTCCTGGTGTGGCGCTGTAGGATAAGCACTGGACCACAAGGTCAACTTGAATCACAAGGTCAGTGATTAAAACTCACCAACCGCTCTTAGGAATACAGGGTTGCTATGAGTCGGAACTGACTCAACTGCACTTAACACATGCTCATACACACACACACACATATATATAGAGAGAGATATTACTAATTTAGCTAAACTTTAAGGGATAATTTCAGGTCATGATTTGAAGATTTTCTCCGAGCGGTAGATTTGGGGACTCCATGAGTCTCAGTAGATCCAGTAAGTCTGGATTCTGTAGTCTGAAGTTCTGTTTCTAAAATTTCCCACTTTTGATCAGTATTCATCTTTTGCTTCCTTGATCAGAACATTCAGGTAAAGTGGTTCATGGGTGTGTGCATGAATAATTTCTTTTAGAAAGATCAGCACAAGGTGGAAGTTCAAAATATCCCAAATGTCCAATTTTTCCAACACGTTCTACCACTCCATAATCACTGATATCAATGACCACCATTCCCCTCCCTCATGTCCCAGAGTTCAGCAATATGATACAATATCTCACAGAACTCGCAACTGTCCAGGAAACGGCTCATGCAGTTGTGGAGGGCAGCAAGTCTGGAGGATTCTTCTCACCCACATAGTTTCAGTAGCTAATGAACCAAAATCAGCAGTTCAGAAGACAGGTTGTTGATACACGAGGCTGTGGGAGTTGGTGAATCAGGTCAGGTGATAAACTACAAATCCTGTTAAACTGGAGTACAGACAGGATGAGGCAGATACAGAACCCAGAGAAAGAGAGGGAACTTTCCCAAAGGTTCCCCATATATTGGACTCAGACCATGCCCACAAGAAAAATCAAGGGTAGTTACTTGACTCACACATTTTAGTAAACTGGGGAAATCTTTAATACTTGCTGTTGTTGTTAAACATCATTGAGTCGGTGCCGACCCATAGCAACCCTGTATAGGGTTTCCGAGGAGCAGCTGATAAGCTTGAACCACCAACCTTTCCGTTCAAATGGCTTTGTAGTCTGGCACATTAACCCACAGCACCACACCAGGATTCCTCTTTAATCCTTTGTTATTGCTGTTAAGTGCTGTTGAGTTGATTCCGACCCATAGTGACCCTGTATAGGGTTTGCAAGGAGCGGCTAGTGAGCTTGAGCCATGAACCTTGCAGTTCAAACAACTTTGCAATCTGACACATTATCCCACAGAGCCACACCAGGACTCCCTTAATCCTTTGTTGTTGTTAGGTGCCATAGAGTCGGTACCAACCTTATGCACAGCAGAACGAAACACTGCCCAATCCTGGGCCAACCTCACTATTGTTCCCACGCTTGAGTCGATCGATGCTGCCACTTGGCCAATCTCGTTGGGGGTCTTCCTCTTTTCCTCTGACCCTCCTCCACCTTACCAAACATGATATCCTTCTCCAGCAACTGCTCCCTCCTGACAATATGTCCAAAGCATGAGAGATGAAGTTTGGCCATCTTAGCCTTTAAGGAGCACTCTGGCTGCACTTCTTCCAAAATGGATCTGTTGGTTCTTTTGGCAGCCATTGGCACATACAATATTCTCCTCCAACACCACTGCTCAAAGGCATCAATTCTACAGTCTTCCTTATTCACTGTCCAGCTTTTGCATGCATATGAGGTTATTTAAACTATCATGGCTTGGGTCAGGCGCACCTTAGTCCTCAAGCTGACATCTTTGCTCTTCAACACTTTTAAAAAGGTCTGGTGCAGCAGATTTACCTAATGCAATATGTCGTTTGATCTCTTGACTGCTGCTTCCGTGAGTGTTGATGGTTGATACAAGAAGAATGAAGTCCTTGACAACTTCAATCTTTTCTCCGTTGATAAGAATGTTGTTTATTGGTCCAGTGATGAGGATTTTTGTTTTCTTTAAATTGAGGTGCAACTCATATGAAAGTTGTGGTCTTTGATCCTCATCAGTATTTTAAGTCCTATTCACTTTCAGAAATCAAAGTTATATCATTTGCATATCACAGGTTGTCAGTGGGTCTTCCTCTAATCCCGATGCCACATTTTTCTTCATACTATCCAGTTTCTCAGATTATTTGCTCCAGATATAGATTGAATAACTATGGTGTCAGAATACAACCCAGGCGCACACCTTTCTTAATTTTAAACCATTCAGTGTTCCCTTGTTCTGTTATAAAAACTTCCTCTTGGTCTATGCACAGGTTCCCCATAAGCACAATTAAGTGTTCCGGAATATTCTTTCTCCTCAATGTTGTCCATAGTTTGCCATGATCCACACAATTGAAAGCCTTTGCATAGTCAGTAAAGCACAGGTAGCCATCTTTCTGGCATTCTTTGCTGTCAGCCAAGATCCATCGGACGTCAGCAATGATATCCCTCTATCCATGGCCTTGTCTGAATCCAGCTTGAATCTCTGAAAGTTCTCTGTCAATGTATGGTTGCAGCCATTTTTGTAATATCTTTAGCAAAATTTTAACTTGCATTTGATATTAATGATATTGTTAGATGATTTCTGCATAACGTTGGGTCACCTCTCTTTGGAATGGGCACAATTATGGATCTCTTCTTGGAAACCCTATACAGCGTCACTATGGGTCAGAGCCTACCCAACAGCACTTAACAAAAACCAGTCAGTTGGCCAGTTAGTTGTGTTCCAAATTTCTTAGCATCATTGAGTGGTTGCCTTCTGTGCTTCATCAGTTTGTCGAAAGATTTCAATTTGTATTCCATCAATTCCCTAAACTTTTTTTTTTTTTTTTTTTGGCCAATGCTTCAGTGCAACTTGGACTTCTTCCTTCAGTATCATTGGCTCTTGATCATATGCTGCCTCTTGAAATGATAAAATATTGACCATTTCTTTTTGGTACAGTGACTGTGTATTCCTTCCATCTTCTTATGATGCTTTCCATATCATTCAATATTTTGCCCATAGAATCCTTTAATATTGCAAGTCAAAGCTTGAATTTTGTCTTCAGTTCTTTCTACTTGAGGAATGCTGAGGGTGTTCTTCCATTTTGGTTTTCTAACTCCTGGTCTTTGCACATTTCATTGTAATATTTGACTTTGTTTTCTTGAGCTGACCCTTGAAATTTTCTATTCAGCTTTTACCTTCTCTTTTCTTCCATTTGCTTTATCATCTCTATACTGGAGAGCAAGTTTCAGAGTCTCTTCTGACATCTATTTCGGTCTTTTCCTTCTTTCTTTGTCTTTAATAACCTTTTGCTTTCTTCCTGTATAATCCTGATGTCTTCCCACAACTTTTCTGGTCTTCTGTCTTTAGTGTCTAATGCATCAAATTTCTTCTTCAGATGATCCCTAAATTCTGGTGGGGTATGTTCAAGGTCATATTTTTGCTCTCATGAACTTGTTTTCACTTTCCTCAGCTTCAGCCTGAACTTGCATATGAGCAATTGATGGTCTATTCCACGGTCTACCCCTGCTCTTGTTTTAGCTTGATGACATGAAGCTTTTCCACTGTCTTTTTCCACAAATGTGGTCAATTTGACTTCTGTGTAATCTATCTGGTGAAGTCCATGTGTATAGTTATCTTGAATAATGTTTTAAAAAGACATTTACAATGAAGAAGCCATTGGCCTTGCAAAATTCTATCATGAGATCTCAAGCAACGTTTATATCTCCAAGGCCATATTTTCCAACTACTGATCCTTCCTTTTTGCTTCCAACCTTTGCATTCCAATCACCAGTGATTATCAATACATCTTGATAGCATGTTTGATCAATTTCAGACTGAAGAACTTGGTGGAATTCTTCAATTTCATCATCACTGGCTTTAGTGGTTGGTGTGTAAATTTGAATAATAGTGATATTAACTGGTCTTCTTTGTAGGAGTATGGATATTATTCTATCACAGACAATGTTTTGCTTCAAGACAGATCTTTTTATGTTCTTTTTGATCATGAATGCCATGCCATTCCTCTAGGATTTGTCATTCCCAACATAGTAAACCATGTGATTGCCAGATTCAAAATGGCCAATACCAGTTGATTTCAGCTCACCACTCTTGATTCTAAGGAGCATTCTGGCTGCACTTTTTCCAAGACAGATTAGCTCTTCTGGCATTGCATGGTGTTTTCAGTATTCTTACACTGCATCATAGTTCAAGTGTGTCAGTTCATCTACAGCCTTCCTTATACATTGTCCAACTTTTACATGCATATGAAGTAATCAAAAATATCATGGCTTGAGTCAGGACCACCTTAGTCTTCAAACTAATGTCTTTGCTCTTCAACATTTTAAAACGGTCTTTTGTAGCAGATTTGCCCAATGCAATACATCATTTGATTTCTAGATTGCTGCTTCTGTACATGTTGATAGTGGATCCAAGCAAAATTAATTGACAACTTCATTTTTTCTCCATTTTCCATGATGCTGCTTATTGGTCCAGTTGTAAGGATTTTTGTTTTCTTGATATTAAGGTGCAATTCATGCTGAAGGCTATGGTCTTTGATCTTCTTCAGCATTTTTTGTCCTCTTCGCATCCAGCAAGCAAGATTATATCATCTGTAAATTGCAGATTGTTAATGAGCCTTCCTCAAAACCTGATGCCATGTTCTTATTCATATAATCCAGTTCCTCAGATTATTTGCTCAGCTACGACTGAATATGTATGATGAAATGATACAACCATGGCACATACCTTTCCCGATTGTAAGCCATTCAGTATCCCCTTGTTCTGTTTGAACAACTGCTTCTTGATATATATACAGGTTTCTTATGAGTACAAATAAGTGTTCTGGAACACCCATTCTTCTTAGTGTTATGCATAGGTTTCTATGATCCACATAGTCGAATGCCTTTGCATAGTCAATAAAACAAAAGTAAACTTCTTTCTGGTACTCTATGCTTTTAGTCAAGATCCATCTGATGTCAGCAGTGAGATCCTTAGTTCCACATCCTTTTCTGAATCCAGCTTGAATTTTTGGCAGCTACCTATTAATGTACTGCATCAACCGTTTTTAAGTTATCTTCAGTTAAATTTTACCTGTATGTGATAATTACATTATTGTTCAATAATTTCCACATTCTGTTGGGTCACCTTTATATGTAACTGACACAAATAATGGATCTCTTCCAATCAGTTAACCAGGTAGCTGTCTTCCAATTTTCTTGGTATAGATGAGGGAGCATCTCCATTGCTGCATCAGTTTGTTGAAACATTTCAATTTGTATTATGCCAATTCCTGGAGCCTTGTTTTTTGCCAATGCCATCAGTGCAGTTTGGACTTCTTCCTTCAATACCATTGATTTTTTATTATATGCTACCTCCTGAAATGTTTGATCATTAACCAATTCTTTTTGATTGACTCTGTGCGTTCCTTTCATCTTCCTTTGATGCTTTCTGCATCATTCAATATTTTGACCATTTGTTGTTAAATGTTGTTGAATCAGTTCTGACCGATAGCAAACCTGTATAGGTTTCTGAGGAGTGGCTGCTGAGTTTGAACTGCTTACCTTGCATTTCAAAACAAACTTGCAGTCCAGTGCTTATCCTACAGTGCCACACCAGGACTCCATTTTGACCATAGAAACCTTCAGTATAGTAATCCGAGGCTTAAGAAATGCTTCACATGTTCTACCCAGTTGGTTTTCTAACTCCAGGTGTTTGCACATTTCATTATGATACTTTACTTTGTCTTTTCAAGCTGCCCTTTGAAATTTTCTATTCAGCTCTTTGACTTTCTCATTTCATCCAGTTACTACAGCAACTCTTAACTCAAGAATAAGTTTCATGGTCTTTTCTGACCTCTACTTTGGACTTTTCTTTCTTTCCTGTTTTATTAATGACCTTTTTGCTTTGTTCATATATGATGTTCTTGATGTCATCCCACAACTCTTCCAGGTTTCCGTCATTTGTGTCTAGTGCATCAGATCTGTTCTGGGTTCAGGTGAAATATACTCAAGGTCCTGGTGTGGCACTGTAGTATAAGCACTGGACCACTAACAGCAGCACTGGTGGTTCAAACCCACCAGCTGCTCCTTGGAAACCCTATACAGGGTCAATATGAGTCAGAACCAACTCTAAGGCACTTAACAACAACAACAACATCTTATTCAAGGCTATATTTTGGCTTTGGTGGACTTGTTTTAATTTTTTTCAGCCACAGTCTGACCTTGTAAATGGTCTCTTCCACAGTCTGCCCCTGGCCTTGCTTTGGCTGATGATTTTGAGCTTCTGTATCATTTTTTCCCACAGATATAGTCAATTTGATTCCTATGTATTCCATCTGGTGAGGTTCATGTGTCTGCTGTTGAAAAAAGGTATTTGCAATCATTCAATATGTCGTTGGTCTTGCAAAATTCTATCATAAAATTTCCAATATAATTTCTAACACTAAGACCACATTTTCCAACTACTGATCCTTCGTTGTTTCCAACTTTTGTATTCCAATCACCGGTAATTATTAATGCATCTTGATTGCATGTTTGATCCGTTTCATGCTGAAGAAGCTGATAGAATTCTTCAGTTACATCATCAGTGGCTTTAGTGGTTGGTGCAAAATTTGGATAGTAGTGGTATTAACTGGTCTTCCTAGTAGGCATGTGAGTATTACCCTCTCACAGACAGCATTGTATTTCAAAATAGGCCTTGAAATGCTCTTATTGACAATGAGGGTCAGCGATTCAAACCCACCAACTAGTCTGGAAACCTCATACAGAGTCACTATGAGTCTGAATTGACTCAATGGCACTTAACAACAACAACAATGCCCAGGATGGAGTCCTGGTGTGGCTCTGTTAGATAAGCACTGAACTGCTAACCACAGTCCTAACCCACCAGCAACTCCTTGAAAACGCTATGAGTTTGAACTGACTCTACCACACTTAACAACAATAATGCCAAAGATATTGATCTGTATGTATTTCCATTCGTTTTTGACAAATTCCTGCAATCCAGTTCCTTCTGTGATTCCTAGGTCTAATTTTTTGCCTGTTACTCCAAGAAAATAGAAAGCAATTATCGTTATCTTGGATGGCTGCTACAAAGCTTTAAGACCCCAGGCACTACTCATTTAACTAAGGAGTGAAACAGTAGCTCTAAAAACAACAGTAGACCAATTGCCTGGACAGTGCTACGAAGCCCTGAACCTTCAAGCCAACAGAATTAATCCCATGACATATTTGGATGTAGTTAAGTAGTATGAGCAACTTTAATTTCTCTTTCTTTTTTTTTTTTGTTTTTTTGTTTTTTTGTTTTTGGTTGTCGTTGCTGTAAAATTATATGTCATTTCACCCTTTTTCTAGTATACAACATAGTGATATCAGTTATATTCATCCAGTTGTTTGTTTTTGTAAGGTTCCATCAAGTTGGCTCTGACTCATAGCAACCCCACACACAACAGAACAAAGCATTGCCCAGCCCTACACCATCCTCACAATTGTTAAGCTTGAGCCCATTGCTGCTGCCACTGTGCCAATCCATCATGTTGGGGGGCTTCCTCGTTTTTGTTGACACTCCATTTTGTCAAGCATGATGTCCTTCTTCAGGAACTGGATCCTCCTCCTGATAGCATGTCTGAGCTTCCTGGCTGTACTTCTTCCAACACATATTAGTTTGTTTTCCTGACAGTCCATGTTGTTGTTGTTGTTGTTGTTGTCGTCAGGTGCCATCGAGTCGGAACCGACTCATAGCAACCCCATGCACAGCAGAACGAAACAATGTCTGATCCTGGGCCAACCTCACTACCGCTGCCACACTTGACGCCATCAATGATGCCACTTGGCCGATCCATCTCGTTGGGGGTCTTCCTCTTTTTCTCTGACCCTCCATCTTACCCAGCATGACATCCTTCTCCAGAGACTGTTACCTCCTGACAATATGTCCAAAGTATGAGAGACGAAGCTTAGCCATCTTGGCTGCACTTCTTCTAAAACAGATCTATTGGTTCTTTTGGCAATCCATGGCACTTTTAGTATTCTCCTCCAACACCACAACTCAAAGGCATCAATTCTTCTACGATCTTCCTTATTCACTGTCCAGTTTTCGCACGCATATGAGGTTATTGAAAATACCATGGTCCATAGTACTTTTAAAATATTCCAACACCATAATTCAAATGCACCAATTCTTCTCCAGTGAGTCTTATTTATTGAACAACTTTCACATGTATATGAAGTGATTAAAAATACCATGGCTTGGGTCTGGCACGCCTTAGTCCTCAAACTGACATCTTTGCTCTTCAATACTTTAAAGAGGTCTTGTGCAGCAGATTTGCCTAATGTGATACACTGTTTGATTTTTTAACTGCTGCCTTCATGAATGTTGATTGTGACTCGAAGTAAAATGAAGTCTTTGACAACTTCAATCTTTTCTCCATTTATATGGATGCTGCTTATGGGTCCAGTTGTGACAACTTTTGTTTTCTTAATATTGAGGTACAATCCATACTGAAGAACTGTCATCATTGATCTTCAGTATTCTCCTCATTTCTTCCATTCACTTTAGTATCTCTATGCTGGAAAGCAAGTTTCAGAGTCTCTTCTGACATGCATTTTCATCTTTTCTTTCTTCCTTGTCTTTTTAATGACCTTTCGCTTTCTTCCTGTACGATGATCTTGATGTCATCCCACAACTTTTGTAGTCTTTGGTTAATAGTGTGTAATGCATCAAATCTGTTCTTGAGATTGTCTCTAAATTCAGGTAGATTATTCAAACTCATATTTTGGCTCTTGTGGACTTGTTTTTTTTTTTTTTGTTTGTTTGTTTTTTCAGCTTCAACCTGAACTTGCATATGAGCAAGTTTGTTCCACAGTCTTCCCCTGGTCTTGTTTTGGCTGATGATATTGAATTTCTCCACTGTCTCTTTCCACATATGCCATCAATTTGATTTCTGTGTATTCCATCTGGTGAGGTCCCTGTGTATAGTCTTTTACATTGTTTTAAACCTTTCATATTGTTCAGAAAAGGTATCTGCAATGAATAAGTCATTGGTCTTACAAAATTCTATCATGCAATCTCCAGCATCATTTGTATCATTAAGAACATATTTTCTGCTCTTTTTCGTGATGCCGCAGAGGCCGTCGGCTGCTTTACCATGAAGCTGTACATCTCCTTCCCAGCCACTGGCTGCCAGAAACTCATTGAAGCAGACAATGAATGTAAGCTTCGTACCTTTTATGAGAAATGAATAACGACAGAAGTTGCTGCTGACTCGCTGGGTGACGACTAGAAGGGTTATGTTGTCCGCATCAGTGGTGGGAACAACAAACAAGGTTTTCCCATGAAGCAGGGCATCTTGACCTATGGCTGTGTCCGCCTGCTTCTAAGTAACGGACATTCCTGTTATAGACCAAGGAGAACTGGAGAAAGAAAGGACAAATCTATCTGGGGTTGCATTGTGGATGCCAACTTGAGTGTTCTCAACTTGGCTATTGTAAAAAAAGGAGAGAAAGATATCCCAGGACTGACAGATACAACTGTGCCTCGTTGCCAGGGGCCCAAGACAGCTAGCAGAATCTGCAAACTTTTCAGTCTCTCTAAAGAAGATGATGTCCGCCAGTATGTTGTGAGAAAGACACTGAACAAAGAAGGTAAGAAACCCAGGACCAAAGCGCCCAAGATTCAGCGTCTAGTTACTCCACATGTCCTGCAACACAAATGTCGGTGTATTGTTCTGAAGAAACAATGTACCAAGAAAAATAAGGAGGAGGCTGCAGAAAATGCCAAGCTTTTGGCCAAGAGGATGAAGGAGGCCAAAGAAAAACGTCAGGAACAGATTGCCAAGAGATGGAGGCTGTCTTTGCTGAGAGCTTCTACTTCCAAGTCGGAAACCAGTCAAAAATAAGTGATTTCTATGTGTGACAAATAAATATGCTCATATAAAAAAAAAAATGAACATATTTTCCAACTACTCGTTCTTCCTCTTTTTTTCCGACTTTCGCATTCCAATCACCAGTAATTATCAATCCATCTTGATTACATGTTTAATTGATTTCAGCGTGAAGATGTCCATAGAATTCTTCAGTTTCATCATGATTGGCTTTAGTGGTTGGTACATATGTTTGAATAATAATGGCATTAACCGGTCTTCATTGCACTTCAAGAAAGATTTTGAAATGTTCTTTTGATGATGAATGTGACGCCATTCCTCTTGAATTTGTCATTCCCAACATAGTAAATCATGTGATTGTCAGATTCAAAATGGCCAATACCAGTCCATTTCAGCTCACTAATCCCTAAGATACAGATCTTGTGCCATTTCATTTTTTGACAACTTCCAATTTTCTTAGCTTCATACTAACTATTAATTAATGTGTTTTTTTTAAAGTTTTTTTTATTGTGATTTAAGTGAAAGTTCACAGGGCAGATCATCAGTTTTAATTCAACAAATCATATACTTTGTTTGATTATAATGATTTTAATCCCCTCTAGCAGCAGCAGTCTTCTCTATTCATTTTAGCTCTCTCTTTTTTTTTTTTTTTTTAAACACTCAGGCATATATAGTAATTTACTCCACCCAAGGGCACATCCTGAAAGCCTGCCTTCTGGCGGCCAGCTCTCAGTCCCTCTCTTTTCATGAATCTAGAGCCATCAGCGGCTTCCTCTGTCCATGTCCCCATCTCTGCCTCCATCTCTGTTGTCACTGCTTCTCTGGATAGGGTTCCACATTCCACTTGTGGTCTTCTCTGTTGATTGTCCTAGGGGCCTCCATTTCTGGACTGTAAGATTAACTACTCCCCCATTTTTGTTTCAAAACATCTACCTTTACAATTGTGACAGTCTCAATTAGTGATGATAGTAATTACTCACTTATTGAATCATAAGAATCTTATCCCCATCTCTTTTCACGAGACCCTATTAATTAATGTTTGCAGCTGTTTCTCCTCATTTGGGTTGTACCCCATTACCAAATGAAGGTCCAAATAGCTTCACTCCATTCGTGTCATCATGGTAGCTCTACTTTGAGGAGGCAGCTCTTCCCCAGTCAGATTTTGAGTGCCTTTCAACCTTAGGGGCTCATCTTCCGGCACTATATCTGACAATGTTCTGTTGCTATTCATGAGGTTTTCAGTGGCTAAACATTCAGAAGTAGTCTACTTCTGCTTCTTCCTAGCCTTAGTTTGGAAGCTAAACTGAAACCTGTCCACCATGGCTGACCCTACTGATATTTAAATACCAGTGGCATAGCTTCCAGCCCCACAGCACTACACAAGAGACCATAGTAACAAACTGTCAGGTGAAAACTGGGCCATCACCTTTAACTAATGCTAATTTTACCACCATTGTAAACATAAGCCCACTACATCCCAGATAATAATTCCCTTTCTCCTTCCCCCAACTGTCTCTAGGTTATTACCACTAACTATTCTTCTGTTTCTTTACTTATCCTTGTCTTTTCATGTTTCATATAATGATGCAATATAGCATTTGTCCTTTTGTAATGGCAATTCAGTCAGCATAGTGTCTTTGAGGTCCATCCATGTTGTGGTATGCATCAGGACTTCATTTCTCTTTAAGGCTGAGGAGTATTCCATTGTATGTCTACATATGTAATAGAAGTGCTTATCTCTTCATGTGTTGATGGGCATTTAGGTTGTTTCCACATTTTACCATTGTGGTGCAATTAACATAGGCATGCATATGTCTGGTCATATCACTCCTTTTTATGTCCCTAGCATTTATACCTAGGAGTCATATGGTAGTCCTATTTTTACTTTTTTGAGGCATCAAAAAGGCTGGCTACCCAAAATGGGGGGGGGGGGGACTACAAAGGCAAGAGG
>NW_006408677.1:3940707-3941266 GCF_000296735.1 Chrysochloris asiatica | reverse complement strand
GTTCAAGCCAGATTCAGAAGAGGCCGTGGAATGAGGGATATCATTGCTGATGTCCAATGGATCTTGGCTGAAAGCAGAGAATACCAGAAAGATGATTACCTGTGTTTTATAGACTATGAAAAGGCTTTCTATTGTGTGGATCATGACAAGCTATGGACAACATTGCAAAGTATGAGTATTACAGAACACTTAATTGTGCTCATGAGGAATCTGTACCTGGACCAAGAAGCAGTTGTTCGAACTGAACATGGGAACACTGAATGGTTTAAAATTAAAAAAGGTGTGCAACAGGGTTGTATTCTTTCATCATACTTATTCAACATGTATGCTGAGCAAATAATCTGAGAAGCTGGGTTCTATGAAGAAAAATGTGGCATCAGGATTAGAGGAAGACTCATTAACTGTGATATGCAGATGATACAACCTTGCTTGCTGAAAGTGAAGAAGACTTAAAATATTTACAGATGAAGATCAAAGAGCACAAACTTCGGTATAGATTACATCTCAATGTCAAGTAAACAAAAATCCTCACCACTGGACCAATAAACAACATTCTTAT
>NW_006408677.1:3930347-3940607 GCF_000296735.1 Chrysochloris asiatica | reverse complement strand
AAATGCAGATGGGTCTCTTGTGATACAATAGTGAATAATTGTTATCAGGACTGATTGTGAAGGTTGGAAATGTAAAGGTAGACATTTTATAGCAAAGAAGGGAGTGATTAACTTTCCAGACTAGGAGTGGAGGTCCCTAGGACCATCAACAGAGAAGAGCTGAGAGTGGGACTCTACCCAGAGAAGCAGTGATACCTGAGATGGAGGCAGAGACGATGAAGTGGAATGATGAAGCAGCTGGGGACTTTAAATCCAGAAAGGGAGAGCGACTGTATGCTGAAGACTTGGGGGGGGAGGGGTGTAGGGGGCAGGCTTGCAGGGTATTTCCTTTGGTTGGTTGATGATGCATGGAGGGGATTGTAACCATGGCAATGAAATGATATATGATAGAATGAATGTAAAACTAATGTTCCCCCATGTAAGCTATCATATAATTCACAATAAAACATTAAAAAATAAAAGGCTGGGATTTGAACTTAATAGTCTCTGTGCTCTCTACCACTGCACTGTCTGGTACTGTCACTGGGGACCACAGAGGAAAGTGGGCTGTGCAGGCAACACTGAGAACCTGAACCAGTGGGGAACTGATGAAGAAGGACCTTGAATGCCAGATTATATGCCCCTGGACCAGTTTCTGCTCTCACCTCCTGAAAGGGGCTCTGACTCCCTCTGGCCTCTGTCACTCCAGTCAGGTGTCCTGGGGTTGAGGCCAGCAAGCCTAGAATCCCAACAAGAGTGCCAGGTGGAAGCAAGAAGCAAGGCAGAGTCTGCTCTGAGGAAGAAAGGAGAAGGTTCTTTCTTCCACCCAAGCCTGTTCATAAAGCAAAAATAGCAAATGGTTAGGGAGGCCTTCATCCTCTCTAGTCCAAATGTCCCAAATGTGCCAAATCTTGGATCCAGCTGTTGCCAGGTCAGCTCTCCTCCCGCACCCTCTGACTCTTGGCCAGCCATTTGAACCAGGGCTGTGGCCCATGTGGTGCCTGCTCTCTTAGCAGAGCCTCTCGCAGCTCCCCATTTGCTCCTCATTTGGACTGCCGAGACCTAGAAAAACAAAGCTTTGAGGGAGGAGGAGTGGTGGAGGAAGGGTACTTGGGAAGGTCACTCTCAGCCGAGCCCCTTTCTTCTCCCATGCAGTCCAACCCTGGCTCCTTGGACCTCTCCAGACCCTCTTCCTGAGACAGCTTCCTTTCCCAACCTGACCTAAGACCTTGGGAAGATGGAGCGACACTCAGCTCTTAGTAGTGAATTATATTCTCTTATCTTGTTAGTCTCAGTGGCATGCTGATCCTATCTAAGTAAGTAACAGATATTGGTAACGAGTGGCAGATTCCTTCCTGCGAGATGAATATTAATACACCAATAATAATGATAATAATAATAACCACCATGAAAATAACCGCTTTTATTATGTGCTTAGCATGTGCCAAGCACTGAGCTAAGTACTTCATTGATTTATTATTTAATTTACTCCTGAGAAGAATCCTATGAAGGAGGTACTGCTATTGTTCCCATTTAAAGATGAATGGGGGAAACAAAATGAATGGGAAACTGAGGTACAGAGAGATCAAGTGACTTACCCAGGATGAAACAGCTAGTAAGTAGTAGATCTGAGATTCGAATTCAGGTGTGCTTTGTTCCAGAACTCTATGAGATTTTAGAATACAGTTTTGTGGAGGGTATAGCCCATTTGACAATTGTCCCAGGTGCCCCACTTACATGCTGGGGTGGAGCCAGGAATCTGGAAGTAGTGACAAATGGAATTGAGTGACTGAGGCCACAACCTGAGCAAGTCTTCACCAGTGCCATCTCCAGTGCTCTGGATTTGGGCCTGATCTGTTAATGGCACCATCTTCTTGGCTGCAAAATGGGGTGACTGGAAATCTTGTCAATGCTTCCTTCAGCCCTTGACTTGGACCTCACTAGCCATTGCTTTAGAGTATATGGCTACCTCTCTAGCTCAAGTCCTTACTTATCACTTCAGGCCTTAAAGTGAAGTCCTCATGTGGCACTGTAAGATAAACACAACTGCTAACTGCAAGATCGGCGGTTCAAACCTACTAGCTGCTGCTCGGAAACCCTATGTTATTGTTGTTAAGTGCCGTTGAGTCGGCTCTGACTCATAGTGGCCCTGTTTAGGGTTACCAAGGAGCAAACTGGTGGATTTGAACTACTGACATTGTGGTTTGCAAGTCCAGTGCTGATCCTACAGTGCCATGCCAAGATAGGATCACTATGAGTCGGTTCCAACTTGAAGGCACTTAACAACAACAAAGGCCTTAAAGTAGAAAAGTTTGGATTCTAGAGTTAGACAGTAGGCTTGATATCAACTCTAGCACTTAGGCCTTGGGTAAGTGACTTATCTTCTCAAGTCTCAGTTTCTCCATCTGTAAAATGGAATAATAATGGCCCCTATCTCACAGGGTTGTAGACGACTTAATGAACTGTTGTATGGATTTTACTTGTTTTTGTTGATGAGTGCCATCGAGTCGGTTCTAACTCATTGAGACCTTGTATAGGTTTTCCGAGGTGCTGCTGGTGGATTTGCACTGCCAACCTTGTGGTTAGCGATACAGTGCTGATGTTACAGGGCCACAGCTTGACAAGTATTAGGCACGCAGCATATGTTGGATGTCAATATTATTATGATTATTCCTTTTTTTTTCCCTTTCCATCAATGAGTATATTGTGGCTCTGAGCAGTGGCGTTGGAAGCAGGCCCGGGTTGGAATCCTTCCTCGATAGTTTACCATGTAGATAATCTTGGATAACTCCATTAATGTCCTTGAACCTTAATTGAATGGGAATGAGAACAATAGTGCCTAGCTCACGGGGCTGGAGTAAGAATAATACTGTAGGTAAGTGTCTGTTAGTTCTATAGGTCCCACAAACCTTCAGTTGTTTTCTACATACTCGGCTAGATTCAGCCTCTTAAAAACATAGCTTCCATTCTGCTCAGACACCTGCACTAGCAAATTATGACTTACAACAATAAGCTGGACATTCATGAATTTTCCTCAGATTTTAAGTTTCATTTTTTTTGAAACTCACTTCCAGCAGGCTTGTCCATACACATTCTCATCTCCACCCCTTGCACAAGTTCAGAATGCCTTCCCCCATAACCCAAATCCTATCTCTTCTATTCAGACTCTTCTCAGACCCACACTTACTCCAGGAAACCTCCAAAGTATGATCACTTCTCCCTCCCTTCACAAGCCTCTTATCAGAACCCCTCCCCACATAGAGAGAGCTGGCCTCCTTTTTCTGTCACCTTTTCAGATGTAAGCCAAGACTCTTTATCAAGGTGATCAGAGTAGGGCTGTGGCCTCATCATCTTGCCGAGCCTCCAATCAGCACCTGGTGCAGGACTGCGTAGTACCCAGCAGGCATTTATTCCGTGCACATGGACTAGCGTTTGACTCAAGGGAGTTGGTCAAAGAAGGCTAACAGATTCACTCTAGCAGTCTTGAGCTCCAGGATGGGGTGGTGTACAGCTATGATAGGTTCCTGGGCCAGAATAGGATTCTGTTCAAATTGTAGCCTTGCAAAACAGGAAATTCAAGACTGCAGAGGGGAGGGATGAGGGCAGCTTTTGAGAGGAACTAGGAGTACTAATGTCGGCGGTTCAAACTCACTAGTCACTCCTGGGAAACCCTATACAGAGTGGCTCTGACTTGACAACAGCAGCATCGTCTTGGCACAGATGTAGGCCAAGTCAGAAGCAGAAGCAGGTATAGCAAAGGTCCTTGGGGGAAGGAATCTAGAAATTCTTTCTTCCCCTTCGTTCCCAGTTGCCTCTTCTATTGGTAGGTCATTTTCTAAGTAAGATTAAGGGTTTTTTGTTGTTGTTGTTTAGCTTCATTTTTAAATGTCAAAGAGCAGTTTCATTTCTACTATCCTCAGACTTCTTCCTTCTCACACAGACAAGAAGTCCTCAAAGCATGGTCCAAAGACACTGAGGGTCTAAGACCCTTTTGGGAGGACTCATTATGAGGTTCCCTGAGACCCTTTCAGAAGGTCGAACTAAAACTATTTTCATTGCAATACTAATAGATCACTTGTCTTTTTCACTATGTTGACATTTGCACTTGTAAAGCAGAAGCAATAGATCAAGGAAGTGGCACCAAATAGTATTCATGTTATTCTTCATCATCATGGACTCCTGGAAATAGAATAATAAATTTTGATTATTAAAGTCCTTGATGAAGCAATAAAAATTATTAGCTATTATTGATCTCAGCCCTTAAATACATGTCTTTTTAATATTTAACAAAATGAGAAGGATGCCTAAGCATGTCTGCATATTGAAGTGTGGTGGTAGTCATGAGGAAAATGACTTGTTGGATTACTAAACTAACCAATTTTTCATAAAACACGTGTTTTGTTATTAACTTTAAAGAATAGTTGACAGACAGACTATAGTTATTCATACTTGGATATTGTTGTTGTTATTAAATGTCATCGAGTCGGTTCCGACTCATAGCAACCCTGTATAGGATTTTCAAGGAGTGACTGGTGAGTTTGAATCTCTGGCCTTGCAGTTCAAACAGACCTTGAGGTCCGTGCTTTTCCTACCATGCCAAACCAGAACTTCTAATACTTGGGAATTAGGCCAGAATTTTCATGAAAATGAACAAAGTGATCCTGTCACCTCAAGGAAAACAACTGATAGTACTTGTTGCCAATTGTAAACTTTAAGCTTTCAAGTATAAAGTAGAATTTTGGAAAACTATCTACCACTGTGAGCTTGAGACTTTCCCAATATCCTAAAAATATTTCTGATAAAATTGGTGGTGATATTAATAAATGTTCAGAGAATGATATATAATCATGAAAAGAGATAACATTTGGAAGGTCTGTGTAACTGGGTAGACCAGTATTTTCCAAATGACTAGTGCATGTTACAAAATCATGTGGGGAGAAAAGATCCATTCAAAGTGTAAGAAAAACCAGTGGATTTTAATGTAACAGAATCCCAATGTTCATTGCTTTGGTTTCAGATTCCAAAATGCTAACAAACTAAGAAACTACCACTTGTTAAGTTTAGGTATAGTATCAGAGAAGAGTATCCACAATGCATTAGCTTTCTGGTAACAAATCACCACAAATTTAGCAGCTTAGGACAGCACTCATTCACTGTCTCAACAGTTCTGTGTATCAGAATTTCAGCCCACTTGACTTCTCTGCTTAGGGGGCTCTTAAGACTGGGCTCTCTGTCTGGAGGCTCTGGGGGAAAATCCACATCCAAATTTATTCAGGTTGTTAGCAGAATGCAGTTCTTTGGTGTTGTTGGTCTTTGGTCCCTGTTTTTTTTTTGCTTTTTGTTGTTGTTGTTGTTGTTGTTTTGGTCCCTGTTGTTTTGCTGGCTGTCAATCAAAGGTCACTCTTTGCTCCTAGAAACTGCTTGCATTCCTGCTCACACAGACCCCTAAATCTTCAAACCAGCAGTGACTAGCACGTCAAGTACTTCTCACAGCGAGTATGCCTGACTTCCTTTTCTACCGCTCCCTGGAAAAAAACATCTGCTCTTGCCAAGAACGCATGTGATTAGATTAGACCCACCAGGATAATCGTGGGGGTGATATCGCATCATATCTCATCATAAACACTTATATTCAAAGGAGACGTGATTATGCATTCATGAGGGTCATCTGGAGGTCATTCTTAGAATTCTGTTTTCCACATGTTGTTGTTGTTAGCTGCCATTGAGTTGGCCTCTGACTCATGACAACCCCATCTGTTACAAAGAAGAACTGCTCCACAGGGCTTTCTTGATTGTAATAGTTATAGAGGTACATCTCCAGGTCTTTCTTCCATGGAGCCCTGGGTGGGTTCAGTTAACAACTGACTGCAAAATGCTTTTGTGCCACACAGGTTCCACATACAATTTCTAAAAAGACTTCTAATTTCTAAAAAGATTTCTTCTTTCTCTAAATCCACATCTTTGTAAAGCTACATTTTCTTCATATACTTCAACCAAAAGAGCAAATTGTAATAAAGTGAATGCAAGAACAGATATTAGAATTCAGCTATCTTTTATTCAGTAACTTTTTGAAGAGACTTGCAAAAATGTAAATATAAGGCCTCTCTTCTCGTTAATTTAAATAAAGAGTTGTTTATCACAAATATGTTATTTTTTAAAATACATGGGTTTATAATTATGCTTTTCAATAAACAAATAGCTTTTAAAATGTTGAAATGGCAAGTGTTGTGTTAAATTTTTTTTCTAATAACTGCTCAATATATACATATAAAAAGAGTTTAAAAATTTATCAGTTTTAATTCCTAATATGGTAAATATTAATAGATACAACCCTTAAAATGAAAGTCCTTTGGAGTCCACAATACTTTTTAACTATTATATGTTATGTATTTGTTTAAAATTTTACATCCATGCCTTTTTAATATTTAATCTGTCTTGGAAGAAGTACAGCCAGAATACTGCTTAGAAGGGACGATGGAGACAGTTCATCTCATGTATTTTGGACATGTCACCAGGAGGGTCTAGTCCCCGGAGAACAACATCATTCTTGGTAAAGTAGAGCATCAGTGGAAATGAGGAAGACCCTCAACAAGATGTATTTATACTGTGGCAGCAACAATGAGCTCAGGCATTGCAAAAATTGTAAGGCTGATGCAGGACCGGCCAGTGGTTCATTCTGTAGTACATAGGGTGGCTATGAGTAGAAACCGACTTGATGGCACCTGACAACAACTTTTTTCGTATTCAATGTGACATTAATTGCAAGGATGAATGAAATTCACTCTTTCTGGTATACAGTTCTAGGACTTTGGATAAATAACAGCCATCACAGTTCCAACACCTCAAAAACTCTCTTAGTTACTTCTTCCCCTACTACCAGCCCTGCTCTCTATCCCTATAGTTTTGTCATTATGAATAACATAAATTTGATCATAAAAATAACTGACAATTCTTTTTTTTTTCCAACTGCACTCTCTCTATTCTAACTTCCCCCAACCCCCATCAATCAGGTATTTTCGTAACACATTTAAGGTTTCTTTTTCCATGTCAAGGGGGATGTTGTTGTGAACGAAACATAAAACTGACACATTAAAATTTGGTAGGTGGGAGAGGTGGGGCTTGGTGGCAGCTCGGGTGGAGGTGCAGTGAGGTTCTCCGTCAGCCATACCACAGAATACCAGGCAGGCAAAGCAGATCCAGGGCAGAGCTCCAAAACTCAGAACCACAGAGATAGGAATATTTTTTTAAAGTTTGAAGGCTTATAGCTTCAAACTTGAAGCTGAAGTAAGAAATCACGTACTTTTGAATCTGCCGGGCTCAGAGGCCTGGAACCGACATCTTGGGTGAAACCAAATGGCAAAACCAAGTGGGGGAGCAGAAACACTGCAGAAAAATGCTGTGGGAACATCGGAGCAAAGGTGGACAATACACTTTTTTGGTTTTGGTTTGTTCTGACTTTCTTTTTTTTTTGGTATCTGTTCATTGGCACCCCCACTGTTTGCGTGCCTCCATTCTGGAGACTAGAGGGGGCTGCCTGAGTGAGTGGACACCCCCCACCCTCACCACTGGTGGGTTCTTCTGCCACGTTTGTGAGCAGATACTCTAAGCCCAAGAACCGGCCCTGAACTGAAGAAAATGAAGAGGATTTAAAATACTTACTGATGAAATTCAAGGAGCTCTGGTAGCGTAGTGGTTATGAATCAGGCTGCGAACATTAAGGTCAGCAGTTCAGAACTACCAGCCTCTCCGCGGGAGAAAGATGAGGCTTTCTGCTCCCGTAAAGAGTTACAGCCTCGGAAGCCCTGTACAGGGACGCTATGGGTCGGAACCAACTCGCAGCACTTAACAACAACAAAAACAACTGATGAAACATCAACAAGATGGCGGATTGGGTAGACATGCAGTGAAGAGCTCCATCAGCAACAACACAGAATACTGGACCAAGCAGGCTCAGGGGATGGTGCTAGAACTCTGAACCACATATAAAGGTATATTTAGAAGCTTGGAAGGTTTAGGGGAATTTGTAGCAGAATCAAGAAATCCATTGCTTTCTAATTCAAGACGCTCAGCTGCTCCCACAGCTGCCACCTTGGGAGAGAAAAGCAGGGAAAGGATTAGAACAGCCCCGAACCCCTGACAGAACTGCGGAGATACAGGAATGGATATTCGGGGGTTTTTTGGTATCTGTTCATTGGTCTTTTGCTGTCTGTGCACTCCGTTCTGGGGACTACAGGGGATACCTGAGCGAATGGACACCCTACCCCCATCCCTGGAGGGTTCTATGCATGCAGACAGATCTCCTGGAAATTTAAAGTGACAGTTTCCACTTAAAACCAAACGGCCAGTACTCGTCTGTCAGTTTGTCATACTGTGGTGACTTGTGAGTTGCTGTGATTCTGAAAGCTATGCCACCGGTATTTTAAATACCAGCAGGGCCAACCATGGTGGACAGGTTTCAGATGAGCTTCCAGATAAAGACAGACTAGGAAGAAAGAGTGACGAACTACTTCCAAATATTTAGTCGCTGAAAACCTTATGAAGAACAGAGAAACACTGTCAGATATAGTGCCGGGAAATGAGTCCCTCAGGTTGGAAGGCATTCAAAATGTAACTGGGGAGGAGCTGCCTCCTCAAAATAGAGTTGACTGTGATGACACAAATGAAGTAAAGCCCATGGGAGAAAAGCCCAAGGGGCCTTCATTTGGTGATGGGGCATAACTCAAACTGAAGAGAAACAGCTGTAAACATCCGTTGAAAATCAGAACATGGAATGTACACAGTATGAATCTGGGAAAATTGGAAGTTGTCAAAAATGAAATGGAACGCATCAACATCGATATCTTAGGCATTAGTGAGCTGAAATTGACTGGTATTGGCCATTTTTAATCTGACAACCACATGGTTTGCTATGCTGGAAATGACAAGTTGAAGAATTGTGTTGCATTCATTGTCAAAAAGAACATATCCAGATCAGTCATGAGGTACAACGCTGTCTGTGATAGGAAAATATCCATGCGCCTACTGGTAACGTTAGTGGTTACGAATCGGGCTGCGAACCTTAGGGTCAACAGTTCGAAACTACTAGCTGTTCCATGGGAGAAAGAGGAGGCGTTCTGCTCCAATAAAGATTTACAGCCTTGGAAACCCTGTAAAGGGTCGCTATGAGTCGGAACCGACTCCACGGCACATTACAGCAACAGGGAAGACCAGTTAATACCACTGTTATTTAAATTTATGCACCAACCACTAAAGCCAGTGAGGATGAAATACAAGAATTCTACCAACTTCTTCAATCTGAAATCAATCAAACATGCAGTATTGCTCATTACTGGTGATTAGAATACAAATGTTGGGGGCAAAGAGGAAGGATCAGTAGTTGGAAAATATGGCCTTGGTGATAGAAATGATGCTGGAGAATGCATGATAGAATTCTGCAAAACCAATGATTTATTCATTTCAAATACCTATTGACCTCACCAGATGGAATACATAGAAATCGAATTGACTACATCTGAAGAAAGAGAGGATCAAAAAGCTGCATATCATCAGTGAAAATAAGGCCAGGGGCAGACTATGGAACAGACCATCAATATGCAAATTCAAACTGAAGCTGAAGAAAATGAAAACAAGTCCACAAGTGCCCAAATACGAGGTTGAATATATCTCACCTGAGTTTAGAGATCATCTGAAGAACAGATTTGATACATTAAACACTAAAGACTGAAGACCAGAAGAATTGTGGGATGACATCAAGAGCATCATACATGAAGAAAGCAAAGGTCATTGAGAAGACAAGAAAGAAGGAAAAGGTAAAAATGGATGTCAGAAGAGACACTGAATACTTGCTCTCCAGCGTAGAGATGCTAACGCAAATGGAAGAAATGAGGAGGTACAAGAGCTGAACAGAAAATTTCAAAGATCAGCTCAAAAAGATAAAGCCAAATATTACAACAAAATATACAAATATCTGGAGTCAGAAAACCAAAAAGGAAGAACATGCTCAGCATTTCTCAAGCTGGGGGGACTGAAGAAAAAATTCAAGCCTGGACTTTCGTTCCTGAAAGATTCTCTGGGCAAATTACTGAATGATACAGAAAGCATCAAAAGAAGATGGAAGGATTACACAGAGTCCCTGTACCAAAAGGAAATGGTTAATGTTTAACCATGTCAAGAGGTAGCATATGATCAAGAGCCAATGATACTGAAGGAGGAAGTCCAAGATGCATTGAAGGAATTGGCAAAGAACAAGGCACCAGGAATTGATGGAATAAAAATTGAAAT
>NW_006408677.1:3881237-3929393 GCF_000296735.1 Chrysochloris asiatica | reverse complement strand
TAGAAAAATTGATGCTTTTGAGTTATGATGTTGGAGGAGAATATTGAAAGTGCCATGGGCTGCCAAAAGAACCAATAGATCTGTTTTGGAAGAAGTGTAGTCAGAGTGCTCCTTGGAGGCCAAGATGGCCAAACTTTGTCTCTCATATTTCAGACATGTTGTCAGTAGGTACCAGTCACTGGAGAAGGATATCATGTTTGGTAAAGTGGAGGGTCAGAGAATAAGAGGAAGACCCCCAACAAGATGGATTGGCCAAGTGGCAGCATCGATGGATTCATGCATGGCAACACTAGTGAGGTTAGTCCATGATCGGGCAGTGTTTCGTTCTGCTGTGCATAAAGTCGCTATGGGTTGGTACCAACTCAATGGCACCTAACAACAACTACAACACATATTAGGCTACAGCTTTTTTTATTCTTCATTGCCTCCTCTCCCTTTTCTACGATTATAGACTACAGTGTCTAGTTTTTTGTTGTTGTTGTTGTTTTGGTGGGGGTTTTTCTTTCTATCTTCCTTTTTTTTGCTGAGGCTCTTTTGCTGTTTTATGCTCCCCCTTCTACCTTTCCCTTTCCCTTTCTCTTTCTCTCCCTATATTACCCAAGAAGAGACAGCAACTGCTGCCATGTAGTCAAGCTACAATCACACTCTATAAAACACCAAAATCCAGGCAGGAACCAATAACAACTGCCTTACACCACGGAGGCAGACAACACCTGTGAAAGTTACTCTGAGTTAAGCAATAAGAAGAGTGAAAAGGGAAGCCCACATCCTGATCACATCTACCTGGAGGCGATCAGAAAGCATAAAAAAATACCAAAACACATACTCAATTAATTATTAAGGCCACAGATAAACTCTAAAGATGTCCAAGAAGCAAAAGCAGATGACCATATCAACACATGTCCAGAAACAAGATAAAATGCCTGAGATAAATGACCTAGAGGTAGACCTGGACTCCATTCTGACAGGAGGGCAACCTGGAAAGGCCTGACAAGGAATTCAGAAAAATGATTCTAAAATGTTTCAAAACACTTTACAATGGAGTTGAGAAAAATAAGGAAGAAGTCAGGAAAGCGCTATAGGAAAATCAAATAAGATAGGTACATACACCTATGGATGCAGTAGCTCAAAAGAGGAAACAAATGCTTACAGCAAGAATCATTCCCACCCCCTCCACACACAGAGTAGACAGGGATGGGCAACTTGGACATTGGCTACCCAAAATAGGGGGGGGGGGCTACAAAGGCAATTAGTGGCTGGCTTATAAGCTTTCAAGGGGGCACATAGAGCCAGGGGGTCTGGAGGAAGGCAGAATCTCCATGAGTGGTATCCAATCTGTCTAGGCAGAGCTGATGAAATGAAATGCAGATTGGTCTCTTGTGATACAATAGTGAATAATTGTTATCAGGACTAATTGTGAGGGTTGGAAATGTAAAGGTAGACGTTTTATAGCAAGGAGGGGAGTGATTAACTTTCCAGTCTAGGAGCGGAGGTCCCTAGGACCATCAACGGAGAAGAGCTGAGAGCAGGACCCTACCCAGAGAAGCAGTGATACCTGAGATGGAGGCAGAGAAGATGATGTGGAGAGATGGAGCAGCTGGGGACCTTAGATCCAGAGAGGGAGAGCAACTGTGTGCTGAAGTCTGCGGGGGAGGGGTAGTGTAGGTGGCAGGCTTGCAGGGTATTCCCTTTGGTTGGTTGATGATGCATGGAGGGGAGTGTAACCATGGCAATGAAATGATTTACAATAGAGATAGAATGAATGTAAAACTAATGTTCTCCCATATAAACTATCATATAATTCACAATAAAACACTAAAAAAAAAG
The DNA here is from genome assembly GCF_000296735.1 of Chrysochloris asiatica. NCBI lineage: Eukaryota > Metazoa > Chordata > Mammalia > Afrosoricida > Chrysochloridae > Chrysochloris > Chrysochloris asiatica. Next base: position 3,927,566 of record NW_006408677.1, on the reverse strand, counting down.
TGTAATGAGATAGCAAAACAAACTTGTTGTTAACTGCCACTGACTCAGTTCCACGAAGCAAGCAGTTGGTGAGTTTTAACCACTGAACTTGTAGTTAGCTGTTGTTGTTATCGATTATGACTCCTAGAGACCCAGCATAGGGTTTCTTAGGAACAGCTGGTGGGTTTGAACTGCTGTCCTTGTGTTTGACAGTTCAGTGCTGATCCTATAGTGCCACACCAAGACTCCACATTTACACTGGCATGTTTCCTCTAATTTATTTTATTTGAGAGAGGTGTGTTCTTACTTATTTTGGGGGTGAATATTTCTCTTCGGGGAGCTGAGCGGAAACACTGATGAACATTCACTGTGACATTGGATCCTATACACACTGTGAACAAAGTACCCAAGAAAACATGGCGTCATGCTGGTTGCCTTTCCTGAAGGAAGATCAGAAAGGAATTACCTGCTCACATTTCTCCAGCATTCTTTTCTACAAATGAGAACAGATTATAGGAGCAATTTGTGACTCCAATTACTGTTAACAAGCATGACTAGCAGGTGTTGAGCAGACCAGGTAATTTTTGGCAAATAATAAAAAATTGCACTCTGATGACATGGAAACTACCTCTAATGCCCTATTACACTTAACAGACAACACTAGCAGAATCAAACCCCTCTGCTAGCCCCTGGTCAGGCCATCAACTCGAGTCAGCGCATCCTCTCTGCATCCTCTCCTCACTTATAGACTCTGGACCCTACAACCATGCCTGTCTCTTGGTTCTCTCCCTTTCACTAGTGCCGACTCTTAATATGTCTCCAGACGTGCCTGCTCATGTTCTTGGTGCATGAGCATTTTAAAGTGTAGTATGGATTTGAAAAATAAACAGCTTTTTATTTAAAACAAACAAATAAAAGGTAGATACAGCATTGGAAATGATAAAATTTGGTAGGTAACCTTTTGATTATGGCATCTTTCATTCATCATAATACAATTAAGATTCATCCATGGAGTCGCATGTGCCAAGAGCTCATTCTTTTTTATTGCTGAGTAGTGTTCCCTTGTATGAACATGCCACAGTTAGTTTATCCATTAACGTGTTGAAGGATATTTAGGTTGTTTCCAAAATAATTTTTAGGAATGTAAACTGGTCCTGAAATCAAAAATTTGGAGATCCATTGACCTAGAATGTTCTCTTCTCAAAGATCTTCCTACTTTGGGATTTCATGGACCAGAGCAAAAAAAATTTTAATGGAGAGTATTGACATATGATTGTCAAGTTTTATTTATGTAAATGAGGGCATTAAAAATATTATCATCTTTTTTATATTAAAGAAAAACTTTCATACCAACAACTAAATAAGATAAGGCTCAGAATTATAGGCAGTCATTAAGTTGAGAAGTTGTAATTAATTCTTTAAAATCTTACTACATTATCCTTAGTTTCCTCCTTTTGGTGATTCCTCCATCACCCACCTCCTTCCTCCGTAGTAGCTTGTGCATTTGTGATTGACTCATTGCACCACGCCTTTCCTCCTAGCTCTTCAAATCCATTTCCTCTCGAGCATTTCGTATTGACTCTTTCGCACATCTTCATAGACTCCTCTCTTGCAGCTACTCAGACATCCTATTATTCACCACCTTTACCTTCCAGACTCATTCTTCCTCTTCTCCCAGTCCTTACCTCCCTGATTAATCCACGATTTCCCTTTTACCACACTCTCTTCTTAGTCCAATTTCATCGATTTTTGGTGCATCTACTATGTGTTAATCACTGTATTAGATTCTAAAAGAGTGATAAATATAGCAAATGAAAGCTAAATCCTCCAGGCACCTACAGTTCAGTGGGAGAGACAGAGAAGACATAGTGGGAAATAGCAAAATTAGGCTGTCTATTCCCACAAAGATTTACAGTTTTGGAATTGACTGGGTGGCAATGGATTTGGGTTTGGTTTTCCGAGAGTACAGAGGGGGGACACTAAAATAAGTCTGAAAAGCAAGCTGGGATCAGGGCAAATTTCCTATAAGAAGCAATGCCTTGATAGACTCCCTCATCCACACGCATAATAAAATGGCTGCTTGCTGCACTTTCTCTCCACTAATCTCCACTAATCTCAACCCCTCCCTCCTCTTCAGTATAAAAATTCTTCCCCTGGCAACACCTCTCTCTCTTTTCTTCCGACCTCCAATAAATCCTTACACGTGGGTGTTTGTGTGAGACCTGAAGGACAATAAGTTTTCCAGAAAAAAACAGCTGAAGGTGAGATGAAAGGAGGTCCAAAAAGAATGCCAGCCAGAAGGAACAGAACTTTAAAAAGCCTTAGGCCTGAAGAAGGGAATAGCAGGGTTGAGGAACTGGAAGAAGGCCAGTGGGAAGTGAAATGATTGGTGGGGAGAGAATTTGGATAGTCAGGTGGGAGGTCAAATCATGCAGAGGTGCCATGTGGATAATGGAGTGTAGAAAGCCATGAGTGGAAACAGAAAAATCATTTAGGAGGCTATTGCAGTGTCCGTGTGAGAGATTGAGATGGAAATTAATAGATAGATGAGAGAGCTATATTCTGGAGATAGAATTTGAAGGACCTAAAGATGAGATGGGATGTGGTATAGAATATCAAAGAAAGAGAAAGCTGAGATTAAGGTTTCTGGCTTAAACACTTGGTTTTCTCAAATGGGGAAGAGTAACAGAGGAATAGTTGTAATTTGAAGTGGAATCAAACATACAATTTGACACATGTTGAGTTTGAGATGCCGTTGAGATAACCACGTGGAGATGTAAGTAATATAGAGTTTTGAAATTCATGGGAGAAGTCTAAGCTGAAAATAAAGATTTGGGAGTCATCAGAGTATATATACTTGAAATCATGGGGGAATAACTGAGACTTCTGAAAGTGAGAATGCAGAGTGAGAAGAAAAGAGGTCTTAGGTCAAAGTCCTGAGGAACATCCATAAGGAAGGGTCTGAAAGACAGAGGAGGAATAGCCAATGAAGAAGTAGCCCAAGAGATGGGAGGAAAACCATGGACATACTATATCACACAGGCCAAGAGGAGAAAGTGTTTCAAGAAGAGGAAGGTGATCAAGGGTTTTGAATACTCCATAGATGTCAAGAAAGTTAAAGACTGAAAAGTGGCCATTGGATTTGGTGACATTGAGGTCACTGGTGGCCTGACAAAAACATCTTGGTTTGATGGAATGATAGAGATGGAATGTCCTTAAACCTCTTTCATCCTAGACCCTAACTTCTTTTCTAGAAACCCTAGAATTTCTCTTGTTTCTCCTTCCAGACTCTTCAGAGCAAAACCTCCTTGTTCACCTTTAAGACCTTGTTTTAGACATATCTCTTCTAAACTATTCTTCCTCAAAGACCCCCTCTCCTGATCTTTTCCTAGACCTTTATTCTCTCACCACACCTTCCTTTCCTCTCAGAGTGCTATTCTCTCCTCTCTTCTTTCAGACCTCTCTCCCTCCCCCGCTACAGACTCTCTCACTCTCAGCAGTGGGTCTTGGCAGAATGATTACCAAGAAGCCTCCAAAGTTATAGTCTTTGGCATGCTTCCACTCAGATCTTATGGTGCTGACCTCTAGGAAATACAGTGTTAGAACCTAGTTCTGGAATGATTGTCAATCTGCCAACATGGTGCCCTCATCTGCTTTGGCACTTCCCCCAAATACTCTTGCTTTTTCCTATCCTCAATTGCACAAAGTCACTGTGGATGGATAAGGTATCCCTTTATACCTCTCATACCAATTCTAATACCTTATATTCACTCACCATTTTGTCCTTGACTGAAGACTTTCACATTCATTATTCTAGCCTTGGGGATTTGGCTGAGTGAAGCCTAGTGAAGAAAATGAGAGACTTGACCCAGGCCACATAGCAGTTTTGAGGATTAGCTTGGTATCCTTCCCATCCACTTCAGCCTTGCTTGCTTTCATGCCCAAAGACTTCCCAAATCTGAGTTCAGGAATGGCTTCACTTTTCATCCATGAAGCACCCTGGAGAGAGCCCTCCTTCACACCTACAAGACAGGGATGGGCCACCTTGGGAAGAAGGATGAATTCACTCCACGCAACAAATCTATGTGTTTTGATATAATTCAAGAAAAGGGAATAGAGCAGAATGATTAAGAATCAAGAGCCAAGTTGGCCAGGATTCGTGTCCAAGCCTCGCTCTGCTCTGGACTAGCTCAGAGAGACAATGTATATGATAACCATCAGCACAATGCTGGCATCTAACAAGTGGTTGATGTTTAGTGACCACTCTCCTTATCATTGTGACATAGGAATTTTTTGGAGAAAGTCAATGTGATACACTGCAAAGGTTATTAAACTAGACCTATACTCATAGATACCGGCACTCAGATCTAATTACTACTGCTCAACTTGAGACATTGAGCAATTCATTAATTTAGTCTCTCTGGTCATAGGTTTCCTCATCTGGAAATCATAATAGTGGCCATACTTTTGAAATGTTAGCTAATATTTGCATATTAACCTTTACTCTTTGGCCTAGTGATACTCTTCGCATGCTCTTTGACCTATCAATTAGATTCCTAACAATTTGTTAGTATGGTGTGCAAAGATGCAACGTTATGATAGTGGAAAATGGAAATAGCAAAAAGAGCATAATAATTAATGATTGTTTTCATTGTTTTCTATGGAGTCCTAGTGTGGTCTTGCAGGTTAATGTGCTAGACTGCAAGATCAGCTTGAACTGCAAGGTTGGCGGCTCAAGCTCACCAGCCACTCCTTGGAAACCTTATACAGGGTCACTATGAATCAGAAAAGACTCGACAACACTTAACAACAACAACAACAATAGAATCGAATATCGTACATCCATAAGAGAATGATGCAGATCTATTTCTTATCAACATGGAAAGAGATCCATGATTCATTCTTTAGAAATCATAGAAGAATACAGAATGTAGGAGTTTTGTGATTACATTTTGTTAAAAAAAAAAAAAAAAAAACAAGAACATTTTTCCTTCCTATTTGGAGAGAAACCCAGTCCTGCTACTCCCCATAGAACTTTTGGAAGACTCAAATAAAATAGGATATAGTCCTGGTGTGGCACTGTGGGTTAATGCACCAGACTGCAAAGCTCACCAGCTGCTCCTTGGAAACCCTATACAGGGTCGCTATGAGTCGGAATCCACTCCACTCCACTTCACAACCACAACAACTTCTGCGTACAGTACAAAGGGGAGACTCAGCATGATCATGGCTACCTTGCACTCATTTTGTCCTCATCTGCTCTTTGAACCCAACAGAGTGTGACCCTATATTACACATGTTTTCCCTTGAGGCTTGGGTCAAACTGAGGGCAAGGGGTAAGGGCTTGCTGGAGAACAAGGCTAGGAGGAAGAAGCCAAGCTGTTTATGAGGCATACTCCCTGTTGAGCTTCAGGGACTAGCCAGGGACACCTAGTGGGCATAACAGTGCCCCCGCCTCTAGCTACCCCCATAGCTGGAATGTTCTGAATTCCTCCATGTGCCCAAATCCTTCCAGAAGGTCTCTCCTGGGCTCACAGCGGGTCACCAAACAAAAGCTCAGCAGGAGTTTTTTGACAAGAAAAACACAAAACCCACCAAATCTTTTTCTTTCTTTCTTTTTTTTTAAAAGTACCTCAATCTTCCACTGCCTCCAAGGGTTTAATACTGATCTGTAATAAGTCTCTGACCCAAGGCTCAGATTTGCAGATGGATTTTGCCGAGCTGTGGTTAACAATTAGAAATCCTTTATCACCTTAGCCTAGAACCATTCCCCTTTTGCTTCTTTCCCTCAGCATCCCTTCCTCCTTCTTAAGGGACATCTCTTCCACCAAAGCTCTGCGAAAGAACTGCTCAGTAAGTATCTCAATACTGATTTGATTTATTTGCTTCTTTTTAAGTTAACCTAGGTGGGCCCTGCCTCCTTGTTGTTGCTGTTGTGTGCCGTGGACTTGGTTCCGACTCATAGCAACCCTGGATATGGTTTCCAAGGCTATAAATCTCTATGGAAGCAGAAAGCCTCATCTTTCTCCTGTGGAGTGACTGGTGGATTCCAACCACTGGCCATGAGGTTAATAGCTCAATGTGCAACCCACTGCACCAGCAGGAGTTTAGTTGTTATCAGTTTGGTTAGTGGTGAAGTCAGGCTGAGCTGCCTGGGGTTACCAAGTGAAGGACACAGAAGTGGATATTGAGGTAGTACTAGGTTGGTGGTATTTGCTTCCTCGAACTTACCACAGAGATTCCTGTCTTTGAAACTACCCACTGCTGTCCAGTCGGCTCTGACTCATAACCACCCTATACAAGGTTTTCAATGTGCTAAATCTTTACTGGAATAGAAAGCCTCATCTTTCTCTCTCAGAGCAGCTGGTGGGTTTGAACTGCCAGCCTTGTGGTTTGAAGTCCAGTGTTTATCCTACAGCCCCACAAAAGGGGCAAAAGCGCTGTGGTAAAAGGAGAGGAGGAAAGGAGCTATAGTTTACCGCTCTACCTAGCTGTAAGGGGCCCAGGAGGACTAGAAGGGGTGGTCCCTCACAGCCAACCCCAGTACCTTTCTTGGCAGAAGGTGTAGGTTTGATGGTGGACATAAAGTTTCCCCTAAAGTCCTTAAACAACTCTCCTCCACTGGTTGAAACTACAACAAGAACATGAACAACACTTCTAGCTGGGGAGATTGTAGATGATTTTTTATTTTCTAAATGCTTTTCTGTGATTTTCAGTGTTCTAGCATGAGTATCCTTTTCTTTGATCAGGACAAAAATAAACTTCCTCTTAAATCAATTAGAAAATCTCACAATCCCAGTTGCAATTCTCTGAGCTGTCTAATCAACTGACGCAGAAGGAAGGGTGAACTGCTCTAAGGATGAACTTTCCAGAAAGTAGAGCTTTGCCAGTTAGTAGAGAGGCCTTGGCAGCTGAGGATGAGGTGCAGGGAGCAGGGAGCAATTTTCTTATTTTCTTCTGAGGAGCTGTGAGTGCAAGGGATGGAAAAATGAACTGTGGTGGCCTCCAACATCCCTAAGAGGTCACGTCAGATCATACCTTGAACCTGAGAACCCATGTGTCTTGCCCCAATCAGTTTTTTGAGGGTACCTCCAAAAAAGCGGCACCAGACACAAGTCTCTTGGAGCAAGCGATGGGGAGAATAGCTGGGCAAATTCACAGATGTGAGGGAGTTAATTCAGGAGTTGCTGTTAGTCTTTGACTCTCCTAATCCTCTCCTGCAGTTCCAATCCCTCCCCTAAGGATCCTAAATGGAGCCTTCTTGCCCTGCCCTTGGACCATGGAGTGTTGTTGGCCTGATGCCCAAAAGACAAATTCAAATGGTATGGACTGGGATCTGTATTCCTCCAAAGCAGCCAGAAAGAACGTGGTTTCCAAAAGTATCTTTCAAAAAGAAGAGTCCCTTTAAAGATACTTGCTCCTAATAACAATTGCCAAGTCTTCTACATTTGTCAAAGTGACATCCTGTCCACATTATGTTATTTAAGATTACAAAACTTGGAGATGAGCAAACTAGAACTGGCTTAGTCACAGAACTTCTTCAACAAGTTAGAGGCAAAATTGGGACAAAAAGCTAGGTGAGTCTTTTATTTCTCAGGCCAGGAGCCTTTATCTAAATCCTATCTGTCCTCGTGTCTACTGCTCATCAGACAAAACAGAATCTACCCTGGACTACTTACTCAACCATTTGCTATTTTGCCTACTTCTCTAGCTTCATAATCCTGGCTGACAGTGGCTCTAATGGCCCATTTCTCTTCATGAATAAGCTCTATCAACTTGTTGTTCTATCTGCTCAGTTCTGCCAAGTCAGATTCTTTAGACAATCTAGGCCTCAGTGATGGAATTTTCTTGACTCTGCCGCCTTCTGCTCCAAACTTCCTTACTTAGAAGGAGCACTTGAATCAGGACGGCCTCCAAAGAGATATTTTTCCCTTGGGGAAGCTGTTAACTCCCATAGGAACTCAAGCTGGCCTGTTCTGCTGGAAGGCTGGGGCAGAAGTTGCTTCTCTGGGAAGCAAGAGGTCTTCTGCTTGAAAACCTTAAGGTAGTTCACTGTCACTGAAAGCCCAAATAAGTTGTTGTTGTTGTTGTTAAATGCTATTGAGTCGGTTCTGACTCATAGCAACCTTGTATAGGGTTTCTGAGAAACAGCTGGTGGGCTTGAACTGCTGGCCGTGCTGTTCAAACCTTTATAGTCCTGTGCTTATCCTACAGCACCACACCAGGACTCCAAATATAAAGTAGAAAGGAAAAAATATTTAGCCCAATCTAGGTGGTAAGTAGGGTCCCATGAAGATTTAAAAGAGAGGGTGAGTCCTGGCGGATGATTAGAAATGAGCCAAGCAAATGGTAACTAGTAGAATACCGTGCTGAAGAACTTAGAGAGAGACAAAGGCAAATTCAGGAAAAGTATAAATGCTTGAGGACGGCTAGAGCATGGAAGTGGTAGTGGTTATTTGCGATGGAGTCGGTTCTCATTCATAGTGACCCTGCACAGGGTCTCCAAGGTTGTAAATCTGTATGGGAGCAGAAAGCCTCATCTTTCTGCCGCGGCACAGCTGCTAGTTTCTAACTGCTGACCCTGAGGTTAGCAGCCTGATTCGTAGCCACTACACTACCAGAGCATGGGAGTAGAGCTTAATGGTGAGAAACGAGTCTCAGGAGAAACTTGGGGACTAGACAATTGAGGGCTCTTCTAGTGTCCTGTATTTCGGAGTTTAGCCTTCGTACTGAAATCAGAAAAGAACTTCTTTTCATTGTGGCAAGGGGGTGGGATGAAAGTTAAGATTTGATTGCCATTTTATTTATTTATTTTAACTATTTATTGTGAATTGAGTGAAGGTTTACAGAGCAGATCATCAGTTTTACATTCAACAAATCATGTGCTTTGCTTCATTACATGGTTGCAATCCCCTCTATGTACCAGGAGCTCTGGTAGCATCATTATGCTACCATTACGAGTCAGGCTGCTAACCTCAAGGTCAGCAGATCAAAACTACCAGCTGCTCTGTGGAAGAAAGATGAGGCTTTGTGCTCCCATACAGATTTACAGCCTCAGAAACCCTAAGCAGGGTTCCTATGAGTTGGAACTGACTCCACGGCACACCACCAACAGTTAAGAGCATTTACCTCTATTCATTCCAACTATTGCATTCCTCCCTGTGCCTCCCTCTCCTTTCATCTTTCCTTTGCTAACCTCCCTCTTGTTGTATATTGCCTGCCCTGTCACCCATGTTAATATGAGTCTACCCTCTAGCCCCTGAATAATTTTCCTTTCCCACTCCCATAAATATCATAAATTGATTCTTTTATCAATAATTTTTTAACTGTTTACAACATTTCTGATTGACGAATTTCACTCAGCATAAAGTCCTCCAGGTTCAGCCATGTTGTGAGGTGTATTACAGATTCATCATTATTTTTCAATGTTTTGTAGTATTCCATTGTGTAGATGTACCAAAGTTTATTTAACCATTCTTCTGTTGATGGAAATTTAGACTGTCTCCATCTTTTTGATATGTCTCTTGTAGACAGTACTTGAAGGATCCTGTATTCTTATCCATTCTTCTGTTTTTGTCTCTTGAATGGTACATTTAATGCATTTGCGTTCAGTGTAAATATCAATAGGTATGAATTGATTGTTGTCAATTTTCTGTGTGTGTTTTTGTGGGGCTGTTGGGTTCTTTTTTCCACATAATTTTCTATGCTGAGTTCATTTTGTTTGTGGGTTTTCTTTTCATTTTTATTTCTATTGTGTTAATGTTTACTAAATATTTCTGATTTTTCTCTTTTTTATTTTGATATGCAGGTGTATTATTTTTCTTTGAGGTTGCCCTATAGTTTATTAAAATTTTCCCTACTTAAAACACTCTGTTTTATCTTGAAATCTGCTTAACTTCTTTGCCATTTGTAAGTTCTGTATCTACACTGTTCCTTCTTTTTGCTTTATAGTTGACTTCATTATACATTGATATTTCTAGATCCCTATTTTCAGTCTTGTAGATTTGTGTTATGTTAAATACTTTTTTTCCCATTATTTAAAATTTTTTAATTTATTTTTTATTGTCAACTGAGCAATAGTTTACATGGGAGAACGTCAGCTTTACACCATCGCTTCATTGCAATGATTACAATCTCCTCTGTGCATCATCATTCAACAATATTTGCTTCCATTCCCTCTGTTTTTCTTTTTCTTTTTGGGGTGGTGAGGAGGGGAGTGGGGAGATGTACACAAAAACACTCAGGATCAGCCTCCTCCCTCCCTGCCTTCTTCGGATGGTGGCTGTTTATGCTGGATGTGTGGCCAGAGACGAGTAAGGATCACGTGGAACCTCGGCAACCTAAGACAGAGCCATTGCCATACTGCAATGAGTTTCGATGATGGGTAAGACGGAGGAATTCGCACTGACCACCTAAGACAGGCAGCGTCCCTTAAACAAATAATAAATAAGGGGGAATCTGTGGCAGACAGTGCAGACCCAGTCAGGAGCTCAAGACCCTGTGGGCCCAAGCGTTGCAGACCGTCCAAACCATAGGCTCTGAGGATCAGACTTTGGTCACCTAGCAGACATAGCAAACTGGCCCTCATCTAATTATTCAGTATGCTTGCTAGTAATCTCATACATGAACCCTGGATATCCACAGATAAATGTAAAAACCTTCCCTAGAAGCCGAGACGGTAAAGTCCAAAAAGGCAAAGTTTTTCCACCCCCGCCCCCCAAAAAAGCTAAAGAGGATAGAGAGAAATACTGTTAACTGTGGTATATAGAGGGGATTATAATCAATGTAATGAAACAAGTTATATGAATGGTTGAATGTGAAACTGATGTTGCGCCCTGTAAACTTTCACTCAATCCACAATAAAAACCTTAAATTAAAAACAAAACAAAACAACAAAAAAAAAAAACACTCAGGAATATACAATAATTTAAACAACCAAAGGGCACATTCTGCAAACCTGTCTCCTGGCTGCCAGCACTCAGTCCTTCTCTTTCGCTAAGACTAGAGTCCTCAGCTGCTCCCTCTCTCCGTGTCCTCATCTCTGCCTCCATCTCTGGTGTTGCTGCTTCTCTGGATAGGGTCCCACATTCTGCTTGTGATCTTCTCCCTTGGTGGTCCTAGGGTCCTCTGTTTCTGGACTGTAAGATTAACTACTCCCCTGTATTTGTTACAAAATTTCTACCTTTACAGTAGTGACAATTGTAATTACTCATGATAACAATTACTCACTATTGAATCATAAAAATCTTATCCCCATCTCTTTTCACCATATCCATCTAGACAAGATGAAAACTGTTCATTGGAGACTCTACCTTCCCACACACACTCTTAAACTAAACTCCGTTTTGAAAACTTGTAAGTCAGTCACTTTGTGTCTTAATTGCCCCTTCATTTAGGTAGCCAATGTTTAAGTTGCCCGTCCCTATCTACCCTATATACAGAGGGGAGAGGATTGATACTTGATGTGAAGACGCCTTCCCTCTCTGTTGGTATCTTGAGATACTACCTCCATGAATCTAGGTCAAGTTAATCAAATTGTAGACATTTACCCTCTTTTCTTTTATCAAAAATTGTTTTTTATCTTCTTCTAGTAGAGTTCTGATTATCAAGCCATTGATGCTGGGTAAAATTTGGGTGTTCTTGTGCCTCTACCCTCGCTTCATATCAGCTCTAGCCCTCTGTAGCTATGTCCTTGTCCTGGGCTCAGGAGTCCCAAGGTCACACCACACTTTGGACCAACCATCTCCAGGCCAATGGGAGTCTATAGAACGTGTTTGGACTCAGCCCATTTCTTCATTGTAGACCAATCACCAGTAGACCAATGTGGTCACCAGCAAGCTTACATGCCTGCTTATGTGTTCCCTTTGAGTTTCAGTCTTGGAGGGGGGTTTGTCTTAAAGGGACTTGATTGCTTGCCTTGATGGCTTCCCAGTGAACAACTTGCTTATTCTTGTAGTAGCTGTTTATATTTATTTTATTTTTTTCTTTTTCTGACGATCTTTCTTTGAAGATGTATCTTCTGTTGCTCTAGCTGTTCGAGGCTGGTCTGCTTGTCCATTCGAGTGAGAATGTCCCACCTCAGAACATTCTGGATGGGGCTCAGGATTCCACCTAAGGTCAATACACTGCAAAGGCTCCACAAGAGGCCTATTTCACTGGGCAAATTCTAGAACCCCTTTTAGGTATTCCAATCAGTTATAGGCTGAAGACGGGCTTACAAGCTTTCTGTAACCATGTTTCTTTCTATCCCACTAAAGTGTCTATTTTACAATAGTAGGCAAGGGAAACCAATATTCATAAGACAGTCAAACATCTTAGTATTATTTCCCCTCTTCAGACTATGCCTACATCCCTGTATCACAGAGCTTTGTTGTTCCAAGTTTGAACATGCATCACTATTTACCTCTGTCCCATTTTGTTGTTGTTGTTGTTAGGTGCCATCGAGTTGGAACCAACTCATAGTGACCCTATGCACAGCAGAACAAAACAATGTCTGATCCTGGGCCAACCTCACTACCGCTGCCACACTTGAGTCCATCAATGATGTCACCTGGCTGATCCATCTCATTGGGGGGTCTTCCTCTTTTTCTCTGACCCTCCACCTTACCCAGCATGACATCCTTCTCCAGCGACTGTTCTCTCCGGACAATGTGTCCAAAGTATGAGAGACGAAGCCTAGCCATCTTGGCCTCCAAGGAGCACTCTGGTTGCACTTCTTCCAAATCAGATCTATTGGTTCTTTTGGCAGTCCATGGCACTTTCAGTATTCTCCTCCAACACCACAACTCAAAGGCATCAATTCTTCTACTATCTTCCTGATTCACTGTCCAGCTTTCACATCCATATGAGGTTATTGAAAATACCATGGCTTGGGTCAGGCACACTTAGTCCTCAAGCAGACATCTGTGCTCTTCAATACTTTAAAAAGTTCCTGTGCAGCAGATTTGCCCAATGCAATACATCGTCTGATCTCTTGACTGCTGCTTCCACGAGTGTTGATAGTTGATCCAAGAAGAATGAAGTCTTTGACAACTTCAATCTCTCCTCCATTGATAAGAATGCTGTTAGCCCATGCAAACTTGTATCAGTGTTTCTGTATCTACCTTGTGATTCCACCTCCTCTCTCTTCTTGTGTATTGCCCTCCCCAATACCCGAACTATAATGTGTCTGCCCCCTACCCTGTGCCCTACATCCCCTCCATCCACCTCCCCCAAACTTCCTCACCCCAGCCCCATTGGTAACCAACAAAGAATTCCCCCTATCCATTTTAGTATGGGTATCTTTTCTTAAGCTTTTACAATAATGGTCTTATGCAGTATTTCTCCTTTTGTGACTAACTAATTTCTCTCAACATAATGTCCTCAAGGTTCACCCATGTTATGTGGTGGCTTGCAGCTTCCTTGTTAGTCTTCAAGGTAGCATAATATTCCATTGTGTGTATGTACTAAAGTTTGTTTATCCATTCTTCCTTTGATGGACACTTGGGCTGTCTCCATCTATTTGCTATTGTGAATAGTGCTGCTATGAACATTGGTGTGCGTATATCTACTCATGTTATGGCTTGTATTTCTTGTGGATATATATCAAGTAGAGGAATTGCTGAATCATATGGTATTTCTATTTCCAACTTTCTGGGGAAGTGCCATACTGTTTTCCAGAGTGGCTGGACCATTTTGCATTCCCAGCAGCAATGTAGGAGTGTTCCAGTCTCCCCACATCCTTGCCAGCATTTATTGTCCTCTGCTTTTATGAACTTCTCTGTTATTGCTGGTGTGAGATGATATCTCATTGTTGTTTTGATTTGCATCTCTCTAATGGCTAATGATCATGAGCATTTCTTCATATGTATGTTGGCTTCCCGAATTTCTTCTTTGGTGACGTGTCTGTTCATGTCCTGTGCCCATTTTTTAATTTGGTTATTTGTCTTTTCCTTATAAAGGTGTTGCAGTTTCCTATAGATTCTAGAAATTAGTTGCTTGTCTGATATGTAATTGCAAAAGATTTTTTTCCCATTCTGTGGGCTGCCTTTTTACTCTTTTGATGAAGTCTTTTGATGCACATCAGTGTCTAATTTTCAGAATGTCCCAATCATCTGTTTTGTCGTTTTTTGTTTGTATAATTTTCACAATGTTTGATAGTCTTTGTGCCCTGTATTAGAGCCCTTAAATTTGTCCTTATTTTTTCATTGATGACCTTTATAATTCTGGGATTCGCATTTAGGTCTTTAATCCATGCTGAGTTGGTTTTGTATATGGTGTGAGGTAAAGATCTTGTTTCAATTTTTTGCATATCGATTTCCTGTTCTGCCAGCACCATCTGTTGGAGAGACTGTGTCTTCTCCATTCAATGTACTTTGGCCCTCTGTCAAAAATCATTTGGCTGTATGTGGATGGGTTAATTTCTGAATTCTCGATTCTGTTCCATTGATCTATGTATCTTTCATTATACCAATACCAGGCTGTTTTGGCCACTGAGGCCATGTAGTAAGTTTTGAAATCAGGGAGTGAGAGGCTTCCAACTTTGTTCTTCTTGCTTATCCTGGGTCTCTTTCCTTTCCATATAAAGTTTGTAATTGGTTTTTTTTTGTTGTTTTTTTTCCATCTCTCTAAAGAATGTCGTTGGAATCTGGATTGGGATTGCTTTATATTTACAGATTACTTTCATTGGTATTGACATTTTCACAATATTAAGTCTTCCTATCCAGTATCGTGGTATATTCTTCCATTTATGTAAGTCTCTTTTGGTTTCTTGTGGTGTAGTAGTGTTCTGTAGATTTCTTTGTATAGGTACTTTGTTTCTCTGGTTGCATTTATTCCTAAATATTTCATCCCTTGGATGGCTATTGTAAATGGTATTGCTTTCCTAATTTCCTTTTCAGCACTGTCATTATTAGTATAGAGGAATCCAACTGATTTTTGTATGTTGATCTTGTACCCTGCTACTTTGCTGAATCTTCCAATGAGTTCCAGTAGTTTTTATTGCTAAGTCTTGGGATTTTCTATGTATAGGATCATATCATCTGCAAATAGAGAGAGTTTTACTTCTTCTTTGCCAATATGGATACTTTAATTTCTCTATCTTAGTTTATAGCTCTGGCTAAGACTTCCAAAACAATAGTGAATAGGAGTGGTGATAAAGGGCATCCTTGTCTGGTTCCTGTTTGCATAGGGAAGGCTTTCAGTTTCTCTCCATTGAGAGTGATGTAGGCTGTTGGTTTTGTATATATGCTCTTAATTATGTTGAGGAATTTCCCTTCAATTCCTACTTTGTTGAGTGTTTTTATCAGGAATGGATGTTGGATTTTGTCAAATGCCTTTTCTGCATCAATCAATATGATCATGTAGTTCTTTTCCTTTTTTCTCATTTATATGGTGGATTACACTGAATGTTTTTCTAAATATTGAACCACCCTTGCATCCCTGGTATGAATCCCACTTGGTCATGATGTTTTTTTGTTTTTTTGTTTTTGATGTGTTGTTGAATTCTGTTGTGATTTTATTGAGAATTTTTGCATCTATGTTCATGAGGGATATTAGTCTACAATTATCTTTCTTAGTGATGGCTTTTCCTGGTTTTCGTATGAAGGTTATGCTTGCTTCACAGAATGTATTAGGAAATTTTCCATCCTCTTCTATATTCTGGAATAATTTGAGTAAAATTGGTGACAGCTCTTCCCCGAATGTTTGGTAAAACTCACCAGTGAAGCAATCTGGATCTGGACTTTTTTGGTTGGGAGTTTTTTTTGATGATCTGGTCAATTTCTTCCTTTGTTATAGGTCTGTTCAAGTTTTCTTCTTCACTCCTTTACATAGGTTGTGCTTTTCTAAAAATATATCCATCTCCTCTAGATTTTCAAATTTGTTGGAGTACAACTCTTCATAATATTCTGTTATTATCCTTTTTATTTCTAATGGCTCCATTGTGACATCACCCATTTTGTTTCTTATGCGAGTTATTTGTGTCTTCTCCCTCTTTTCTTTTGTTAACTTTGCCTATGGTTTGTCCATTTTATTAATTCTTTCAAAGAACCAGCTTCTTGTCCTGTTGATTCTTTCTATAGTTTTTCCATTTTCTATCTTTTTTATTTATGCTCTAATGTTTATTATTTCCCTTCTTCTGTTGACTGTAGGTTTACTTTGCTTTTATGTTTCTAGTTGTTAGACATGTTGTGTAAATGTGTTGATTTGGGTTCTTTCATCTTTTTGGATGTGTGCATTTATTGCTATAAATTGTCCTCTCAGCAATGCTTTTGCTGTGTCCCAAAGATTTTGGTATTTTGTGTTTTTGTTCTCATTTGTTTCTAGGAAATTTGTGAATTCATGTTTTAGTTCTTCTACTACCCATTAGCTTTTCAGCAGGGTGTTATTTAGTTTCCATGTATTAGACTTTGTTTCCTTGGTCTTCCTATTGTTGATTTCTAATTTGATAGCATTGTGGTCTGAAAAGATGCTTTGTAGTACTTTGATGTTTGTAAATTTATGGAGGCTTGCTTTGTGACCTAACACATGGTCTGTTCTGGAGAATGTTCCATGTTCACTAGAAAAGAATGTGTATTGTGCTGTTGTTGGATTGAATGGTCTGTACACATTTATGAGCTCCAGTTGTCTGATTGTCTTTGTCAAGTTTCATTCCGATTGTTCTATCCTTTTTTGAAAGTGGTGTATTAAAATCTCCCACTATTATTGTAGATTTGTCTATTTCTTTCTTCAAATCTATTAGAGTTTGCTTTATATATTTTGGAGCTCTTTCATTGGGAGCATAGATATTTATTATGGTTATGTCATCTTGTTCAATTGTCCCTTTAATCATGAGATAATGCCCATCTTTTTCTATTATGCTGGGTTTTACCTTAAAGTTTATTTTATCAGAGATTAGTATTGCCACTCCTGCCCTTTTTTTTAAAATTATAATTAGCTTGGTATATATATTTTTTCCATCCTTTGACTTTTAGTCTGTTTTTGTCTTTGTGTGTAAGGTGTGTTTCTTGCAGACAGCATATTGAAGGATCTTCTGCCACCTTCCATCTCCTAACTGGTGCATTTAATCCATTTACATTCAGTGTAATTATAGATGTTGTTGTTGTTGTTGTTGTTAAGTGCCGTCGAGTCGGTTCTGACCCATAGCGACCCTGTACAGGGTTTCCGAGGGTGTAAATCTTTACGGGAGTAGAAAGCCTCATCTTTCTTCCGCGGAGCGGCTGGTAGTTTCGAACCGCTGACCTTAAGGTTCGCAGCCCGATTCGTAACCACTACGCTACCAGCTCCTTAGGTATGGATTAATTGTTGTTATTATGTATTTTTTTGTGTTGCTGCTGGTTTCTTTGTTCAGTATGTCTTCCTGTGCTGAGTCCATGTTTTTTGTGTTCTTTATTGTCAGTTTCTTTATAGTTTTAATGTTCTTCTTGTATTTTCATTTTCTTGGTATATTGTGAAGTATCAATTTCCTTTGATGTTACCTTATATTCTGTTAACTTTTTCCTCCATTTAAAATAGTCTATTTTATCCTGTAATATATCTGACCTCTTCCCCACCTGGATCTCTGGTCCTATGTTTTTGCCTTCTTTCACATTGTAATTGTTTTGATCATAGACTGACCTCCCAGATCTTCTGAACTCATTCTTATAGTTTCTTTCTGTTCTCAACTCTTTCATTTGTTGATTGAGTTTCTGGTGGTGCTGTGACGTATGTCAGTCTCTGGTTGCCGTCTGTTCTTGTTGGTTCTCAATCCAAAGAAACCCCTTAAGGATGTTTTGCAGCATTTGGTTGGCTTTGGCAAAATCCCTTAGCTTCTGTTTATCCTGGAATGTTTTGATTACACTGTCATATTTGATTGACAGCTTTGCTGGGTAGAGGATTCTTGGTTGGCAGTTTTCTTGCCTACATGATTTCTGCTGAGAGATTAAAGCTTAATCTGATTTTCTTGCCTTGGTAAGTAACACTTCTCTTTTCCCTAGCTGCTTTCAGGATTCTCTCCTTGTCTTTGATTTTGGAGAATTTGGTTATGATATGTCATGATGATTTTCTTTTGGGGTCTATCCTTTCTGGGGTTCATTGAACTTCTTTTTGTTTTTCAGGATGTTAGGGAAATTTTCTTCCAGAAGCCCTTCAACTATCTCTTCTGTGGACTTGCGTGATTCTTTCTGTTCTGGAATGCCAGTAATTCTTAAGTTATTTCTCTTCTTGTTGTCCAACATAAATCTTAGACTTTCTTCAGATTTTTTAAAACCCTTTTTTCTGCTTGCTCTTCTGTCTTAGCAGTATTGAGAGATTTGTCTTCCAGATCACTAGTTCTGGCTTCCATCTCTTCAATTCTACTCTTTTGCCCTTTCAGTGTATTGTCCATTTCTGATATTCTATTATTAATCATTTGGATCTATTTTTTCATGTTTTGAATTGTTTCCAATGCTGTATCTATTTTATTTGATTGCTCCTGTAGCGCTTTCCTGACTTCTTCCTTATTTATCTCAAACCCTCTGTGAAGTGTTAGGATACATTTCATTATCATTTTTTCTGAATTCCTTCTCAGGCATTTCCAAATCCTGCCCTCCTTCCAATGTGATTTCTATTTCCTGCTCATGTGTCTCAGTCCCTTCATCTTGTTTCTGGACATGTGCTGATATGATCATCTGTTTTTTGGCCATCTTCAGTCGTTATCTGTGACCTTAATAATTAGATGAATGCTTTCTGACTGCCTCCAGGTAGAGGTGATCAAGAGATGGGCTTCCCTTTTCCCTTTTCTTATTAATCAACTCAGAGTAACTGTCGCAGGTGTTGGCTGTCTATCTGGTGTATAGAATCTGGTATTGGCTTTTGCCTGGATGGTGGGATTTTTATTGGGTGTGAGTGTAGCTTGACTATATGATTACAATTGCTGTCTCTTCTTGGGTAATGTAGGGAGAGAAAGAGCTCCCTAAAGATAAAAGGAGGACCAAAAACCAAAACAGCAACAGCAAAAAAGACAGATTGGATATTATAGTCTATATTTTCAGAAAAGAGAGAAAAGGAGAAAAAAAAAAAAACTGTAACAAAATATGCCCTTCTCTTAGCTTCTTGCCTTCAAAGCTGCCTGAGAAATTTCAAGATGTCACTGTTGGTCATTATGCTGTAACTCAGGATTTACTTTTCGGCCTGTTTCCTTTTTAATCTCTCTCTCCTGCTCCACAACCCCCATTTGGGTCTTTTTCCTAGAGATTAACAGATCAGGGCTGGCTTTGGCCATTTTGTACTGCCATTTGGTTTTAAGCAGAACCTTTCCCCTTAAATCCTGAGCAGATCTGAGTGCATGCATAGTAGAACCTTCTGGGCATGGGGGGTAGGGTGTCCACTCACCCAGGTACCCCATATAGTCACCAGAATGGAGGTGCACAGTGAGAGAACAATGAACAGAGACAAGAAAAAAGAGAGAAAGAGAGAAAGAAAGTCCATGCCTTTATCTCCGAGGTTGGGCCAGGAGTGTTCGGTGGCTCTGATCGTTCCCCCACTCCCTACATTAAATATTTGTATATATCTGGATTGAGTTCTAAGTGATGTTGTCATATAAGTAATCTCAGGTTGTTGCCTGCTGTTATGGGTTCTCAGTCCAAAGAACACTCTTTAGCAGTTTTTGTAAAGTTGATTTGGTCATTACAAATTCCTTTAATTGGTTATCAGGAAATTTCCAGATCTTACTATCATATTTGAGGGACAGCTTTGGTAGGTATATGATTCTTGGTTGGTAATTTTTTTTTTCTTTCTGAGTTTTGTATATGCCATCCCATTGCCTTACTTCTTGCCTGAATGGTTTCTGCTGAGAAATTATTGGTTCTCCTTTGTAGGTAGCTTTTCATGTTTTCTGAGCTGCTCTCAGGATTCTTTCCTTGTCTTTGATATTGGAAAGTTTGATTATGATATGTCTTGGTGGTTTTCTTTTGGGATCTATCTTGTTTGGGGTTCATTCAGATTCTTGTAAGCTTTATCTTCTCACCTTTCATGATGTTAGGAAAGTTTTATTCCAACAACACTTCAACAATTTTCACTGCTATATCTTCCTGTTCTCGGATTCCTGTTCCTCTTCATGGTATCCCACATAACTCTTGGGCTTTCTTTGAATTTTTTTCATTCTTTTTTTCTGAATGTTCTTCTAGCATAGTAGTATTAAGAAGTTACTCTTCAAGCTCACCAATTCAGGCTTCAGCTGATTCACTTCTACTCCTTTGCCCTTTCAATGTTTTTCCATTGCTGAGATCTTCATATTAATCTTCTGAATTTCTAATCGCAAGTTTTGCATTGTTTCAAATTTTGCATTTATTTTGTGTTTGTTCTTGTAGTGTTTTCCTGAATTCTTCTAAAGTTTTTATTCTGTTCTCTTTGCTTTCCTTGATCTTTCTATTGATCCTGTAAAGATACCAAAATATCATTCTTTTGAATTCTTTTTCAGTTAGATCCACTACCTTCTCTTCCTCAGAAACGTTTTCTGGCTCTGCATCTTGGTCATTTGTTTGAGCCATTCTCTCTGGTTTCTTTGTGTGAGCTAAAATTGTCTGTCACCTTCGAGACATTGTGAGGTTGTTATATTTGTAAAAACAAAGAGGGCAGTTGTTGGACCCTTAGGGTAGAAATCTCTGGGGTGATCCTGCAATTCCAGGAGCTCACAAGGTGATTGTGGGAGGGATGTGACAGCAGAGTCCCTGGCCCTAGATGGAGTTCCTATTGACCTAAGTGTTATCTGTGTTCAGGGCATTCAATCTGGAAGTAGTTCATGGGGGCCTTTGATGAAGCTGGTTCCAGTGTCTGTTAGGACCACAGGGAAGCTGGGGACAATGTGACTAGTTAAATACTGGTCTGGTGAGTCTGTGAAATTTGTAGGTCTAGAGCCAAACCCACCTGATTTCAGGCACCAAAGTGGCACACCAAAGCAGCACACCTCACAGTGGCATGGCTCTGAACTTCCAGAGACCTGGGTCTGCACTGGGGTTGAATGAGGGTGGGAGCTGGCCACACTTCTGGTCACTAAAGGAGTGTGGAAAAAAAAAAAAGAAATCACACCTTTATTGTCACCTGTGTGAATCTGTCCTGCCAGGCCTCCCTACACTGCCAAAGTTGCTCACAAGACGGTCAAGCTGCATCTTGCCAGCTGTTCACCAGTCTCCCTCTCTCGGTGTCTCTGCTCAGCCTCTCCTCCCAGCAAGCACTCCATCCACTTTTCTAACCTTTCTTCTCAAGTTCAGAGTTCCAGAATTTTCATCTGTGTCTGTGTTATTTTCTGTCTCGTATCTTTGTTGTAGAGGGTGCATATAATGTGTCTGCCTAGTCTGTAATCTTGCCAGAAATCCTAATTGATTTCCACTTTAGAAAAATCCTCGACTACTGGGTACATTGGTTTCAAGTGTAGGCCAGTAATTGAATTAGTAAAACATGAGGTGACTATAATATTTCCATGGAGACAAGGAATAAAGCTTGCATAGTTTGAACTAAGGTTTGGACCACAGAGGTGGCAAGAAGTAAATGGATTGAAGGTAAATTAACAAGTGCTCAGTTGGGGGTTGGGGTCAAGAAAATGACTGGCTTGTGTTATGGGATGGATGATGATCTCACTGAGATGGGAACACTGTATGACCATATGAGGAGTAGTTCGGGAGTATGGAGAGAAAGAGGCAGATGATTTCAGCTTTGCAAATGTTGACTGTAAAGTGCCATTAAAACATGCAGGTGGACCTTTTCCAAATGCTGTAAAGTATACAAATCTTGAGTTTACGGTGAGAGATCTGTGCCAGAGATATGGATTCAGGAGTAAATGGTATAAAGATGGGGTGGATGAGATCACCCTCAGAGGATGTGACGAGGAAGAGACATCTAGCTGAAACCTCAGAAGGAATTAACAAAACAAAACAAAACAGAAAACCTCATTGCCATGGAATTGAATCTTACTCAAAGAGACCCTATAGGACAGAATAGAACTGACCCATAGTTTTTCCAAAGCTGTAAATCTCCCATGGAGTGCCTGGTGGGTTCAAACTTTTAGGTTAGCAGCCAAGCACTTTAACCACTGCATCACCATGGCTCAGTCCAGGAGGGAATAGTCAGATTTAAAGGGTGGGTAGAAGAAGAGGAAACCTAGAAGAATCGTTTTGAGGCGCAAAGGAAACTTTGAGTGGTGTTATAGAAAACAAGAGAGAAGGCAGTTTTATGTAGGAGAGTGACAAACTGAGATGACAAATATAGCCACTGGGATTGATTACAAGGAAATTGTTGGTGATGTCGATAAGACCATCTCCAAGGGTGGGGTGGGGGTAATGACAGTAGCTAGACTGTAGGGGAAGTGGTGGTTGGTGATTATGTGCCGTGGAGTCAGTTCCAACTCATAGTGACCCTGTACAGGGCTTCTGAAGCTGTAAATCTTTACGGCGGCAGAAAGCCTCATCTTTCTCCTGCAGAACAGCTGGGTAGTTTCGAACTGCTGACCCTGAGGTTAGCAGCCCATCAATATTAAATGACTTGTTTAAGAATCTTGGCTTGCAGAGATAATGATCAAGATAAATAGGAAGGAGATAGGGTAGGGAGCTCTTAAAGGGTGGTGACTATTTGAAGGAGTCACCAGGGGGATGTTCAACAGAAAGAAGTCGAAGGATTGGCAAGCAGTGCTGAGATGCATAGTCAAGAGGTATTCCGTATAGGTATCATTGGGCCTACTTTAGCAACAAGAAAACGAATACTCAAGGGATTTATTCTATGTTATAGATGGTAAAAAACAGAGTTGATATTCAAACTGTTTCCTTCTCTGCCACACCCCAACATTAAATATTTATAAACCCTGCTTCATACTGCTTTGCATCAACATTGGCATTATCATAGCCTCATATCCATCACTGGTAATTGGTGGTAGTGGTGGTTCCTGAAGCTGTAAATCCTTATGGTAGCAGAAAGCCTGTTTCTCCTATGGAGTGACTGGTAGATTCAAACTGCCGACCTTGTGGTTAGCAGACCAGCTTGTTGTTAGGTGCCAACGAGTCGATAGCAACTCATAGCGACCTTATACACAACAGAAGGAAACATTGTCCAGTCCTGCACCTAACTCACTTTGCTGTTGCCACTGTGCCAATCCATCACATTAGGGGTCTTCTTCTTTTTTGATGCCCCTGCACTTCACCAAACATGATGTCCTTCTCCAGGGACTGGTCCCTCCTGCTAATATGTCTGAAGTGTGAAAGATGAAGTTTGGCCATCCTGGCTTCCAAGGACTGGCTGCACTTCTTCCAACTCAGATTTGTTTGTTTGTTTTTGGCAGTCCATGGTACTTTTAATATTCTCCTCCAACACCGTAATTCAAATGCATCACATCTTTTATGGTCTTCCTTATTCACTGTCTAACTTTCACATGCATATGAGGTTATAGACAATATCGTGGCTTGGGTCGGGCACACCTTAGTACTCAAACTGACATCTTTGCTCTTCAACACTTTAAAGAGGTCTTGTGCAGCTAATTTGCCTAAGGCAATACATTGTTTGATTTCTCGACTACTGCTTCCATGAGTATTAATGGTTAAACCAAGGAAAATGAAGTCTTTGACAATTTCAATCGTTTCTCCATTTATCATGATGTTACTTATTGGTCCAGTGATGAGGAACTTTTGTTATCTTTACATTGAGGTACAACCCATACCAAAGGCTGTGGTCTTTGATCTTCATCAGTAAGTATTTTAAGTCTTCTTCGCTTTCAGCAAGCAAGGATGTATCATCTGCATATTGCAGGTTGTTCATGAGTCTTCTTACAATCCTGATGCCACATTCTTCTTCATATAATCAAGCTTCTTCAATTATTTGCTCTAGAAACAGATTGAGTAACTATGATGAAACAATACAACCCTGGCACACATCTTTCCTAATTTAAAATCATTCAGTGTTCCCTTATTCTATTCGATCTACTGCCTCTTGGTCTATGTACAGATTCCTCATGAATACAATTAAGTGTTCCAGGATACTCATTCTCTGCAGTGTTGTCCATACAATAGAAATATCCACACAATAGAAAGCCTTTGCATAGTCAATAAAGCACAGGCAAACATTTTTCTGATATTCTCTGCTTTCAGCCAAGATCCATCTGACATCAGCAATGATGTCCCTGTTCCATGTCCTCATCTGAATCCAGCTTGAGCATGGGGCACTTCCCTGTCAATGTACTGATGCAGTCATTGTTGAATTACCTTTTGAAAAATTTTACTTGTATCTGATATTGATGATATTGTCCAATGATTTCCGCATCCCGTTGAGTCACCTCTCTTTGGAATGGGCACAAATATGGATCTCTTCAAAACAGTTGGCCAGTTCAATTTTAGTTGGTCTTCTAAAATTTTTGGCATAGATAAGTGAGTGCCTCCAGTGCTTCATCAGTTTGTTGAAAGATTTCAATTTGTATCCTATCAATTCCCAGAGCCTTGTTCTTTTCCAATGCCTTCAATGCACCTTGGACTTCTTCCTTCAGTATCATTGGGTCTTGATCATATGCTGCTTGCTGAAGTGGCTGAATATCGAGCATTTTTGGTAAAGTGACTCCTTGTGTTTCTTGCATCTTCTTTTTATGCTTTCTGCATCATTCAATATTTTGTCCATAGAATCCTTCAATGTTGCAAGTCAAGGCTTGGATTTTCTCTTCAGTTCTATCAGTTTGATAAATGCTGAGCGTGATCTTCCCTTTTAGCTTTCTAAATCCAGGTGTTTGCTCATTTCATTATAATATTTGACCTTTTTTTCTCAAGCTGCTCTTTGAAATTTTCTATTCAGCTTTTACCTCCTAATTTCTTACATTTGCTTTAGCATCTCTATGCTGGAGAACAAGTTTCAGAGTCTCTTCTGACATCCATTTTGGTGTTTTCTTTCTTTCTTGCCTTCTTAATGACCTTTTGTTTTCTTCCTCTCTCATATTCTTTATGTCATCTCACAACTCTTCTGGTCTTCAGTCATCAGTGTCTAATGCATCAAATTTCTTCTTCAGGTGATCTCTAAATTCAGGTGGGATATATTCAAGGTCATATTTTTGGTCTCATGGACTTGTTTTAGTTTTCTTCAGCTTCAGCATGAACTTGCATATGAGCAATTGATGGTCTGTTCTACAGTCTAACCCTGCTCTTGTTTTGGCTGCTGATATGGAGCTTTTCCGCCATCTCTTTCCACAGATGTAGTCAATTTGATTTCTGTGTATTCCATCTGGTGAAATCCATGTGTATAAGTTGTCTTTTATGTTGTTTTAAAAAGGTGTTTGCAATGATAAAGTCACTGTTCTTGCAAAATTCTATCATGCAATCTCCAGCATCATTTCTATCACCAAGGTCATATATTCCAATTAATGATCCTTCCTCTTTGCATCCAGCCTTTGCATTCCAATCACTATTAATACATCCTGATTGCATGCTTGATCAATTTCAGACTGAAGATGTTGGTAGAATTCTTTAATTTCATCCTTACTGGCTTTGGTGGTTGGTGCATAAATTTGAATAATAGTTGTATTAACTGGTTTTCCGTGTAGGCATATGGATATTATCCTATCACAGACAGTTCTGTATTAAGACAGACCTTGAATTTGTGTGTGTGTGAGAGAGAGAGAGAGAGATGATGACTATGATGCCATTCCTCTTTAATTTGTCATTTCAAACATAGTAAACCATGTGATTGTCAAATTCAAAATGGGCAATGCTAGTCCATTTCAGCTCACTGATGCCTAGGATATCAGTGTTTATGCATTCCATTAAATTTTTGACAATTTCAATTTTTCCTAGATTTATACTTAGTACATTCCATGTTCTAATTATTAATGGATGTTTACTGTTGCTTCCCTCATTTGTAGTTGTGCCCCATCAGCATATAAAGCTCCAAAGGTTTTATTCCATTCACATTATCATGGTCAACTCTATTTCGAGGCAGCAGCCCCTCCCCATTCATATTTTGAGTGCCTTCCAACCTGAGGGGCTCTTCTTCCAGCACTATATCTAACAATATTCTGGTGATCTTCTTCATGTTTCAATATTCAATATTCTGGTGTTATCTGACAGTGTTCCAGTGCTATTCATATGGTTTTCAGTGACTAAACATTCGGAAATAGTTCATCTCTCCTTCTACCTAGCCTGTCTTAATCTGGAATTTCAGCTGAAACCTGTTCACCATGGGTGACCCTGCTGGTATTTTAAATGTCAGTGGCTTGGCTTCCAGAATCACAGCAACACACAAGCCCCAACTGTATGACAGACTGACAGATAAGTGGTGGTCATTGGTGAACAGTGACCATCGAACATGTGCTCAATGCTGCAGAGGCACAACAGAAGTTCAATATACAGTTTTCATCATCTAATTGCTTAGAATTTAGTTGGAGAGACATGGATAAAATGTTCTCACTCTCTCTCTCTCTCCTTATTTCCCCTCTTCTTTCTCTGATTCTACCATCTCACTCCCAATTTTTCCCCCCACATTGTGCAGTGCTGGTCCCTTACACTGAAGTGTAATTGACTCATTTAGAAAGTCCATATCTTGTAGCCATATAGAGCCACCCAGACTTCTTTGTCATTTTTATTCATTCATTAAGAAGACATTTTGTCCTGTGAACCCGGATGGAGACCTGGTTGGCCAGCAGTGTGGCAAGACCTGGGGACTCCTGGGCCCAGAGTCAGTGACATAGCCACAGAGGACTAGAGTGGAGAGTGAAGTGTCCAGCTGATAAGAAGAGAGGGCATATGCATAAGAACACCCACACTTGCAGATAATACCCACTTGACCTAGATTCAATGACTGGATGATCAGAGCTCAACTAGAAGAAGAAAAGAGAGCGGGGGTGGGAAGAGTAACCTGATACCATTTGATGAACTTGACCTACACCTATAGATGCTGTAGCTCAAAAGAGGGAACAAGTCTTTACAGGGAGGATCATTCCCACCCCCTCCATACACAGAGTAGACAGGATGGGCAACTTAGACACTGGATACCCAAATTGGGGTGGGGGTGGGGGGCTACAAAGGCAAGAAGTGACTGGCTTACAAGCTTTCAAGAGGGAACCTAAATCCACAGGGCGTGGAGGAAGGTAGAATCTCTACTGAGTAGTATCCAATCTATCTGGGCAGGGATGATGAAATGAGATGAATCATAGTTAACAGGACTGATTGTGAGGCTGGGAAATGTAAAGCTAGATGTTTTCTACTAAAAAGGAAGGGAGTGATTGACTTTGTAGTCCAGGAGCAGAGGTCCCTGGAACCATCAAGGAAGAAAAGCAGAGTGCGAGACGCTACCCAGAGAAGCAGCGATGCCAGAGATGGAGGCAGAGATGATAACGTGGAGAGATGGAGTGGCTGGGGACTTTAGACCCAGAGAGGTAGAGGGGCTGTGTGCTGATGACCAGGGGGCAGGCTTGCAGGGTATACCCTTTGGTTGGTTGATGATGCATGGAGGGGATTGTAACCATGGCAATGAAACGATATATGATAGGATGAATGTAAAGCTAATGTTATCCCATGTAAACTATCACATAATTCACAATAAAACATTAAAAAAAAGATATCTTGAAGGCCTGCTATGAGTTAAGTACCATTCAAGGTATGCAAAATACAGAGATGAATAAGATACACACTGTCTACAAGGATCTCTGGAAGCGTAGTGGATTACAAGTTGTAACAGGGAAGAATGATAAGACATTCTACTCTCGGAAAGATTACAGCCTTGGAAATTCAATAAAGCGTAGCTGTAAATAGAAACTGACTTGATGACACATCACCACTACCACAATAAGTTCCTGACTATCAGAGAAAAATAAGTATTTAAATATAGAATTGCAATATATAAGAAAGTAAAAAACAAAACAAAATGGATGTCAGAAGAAACTCTGAAACTTGCTCTTCAATGAAGAGTAACTAAAACTAAAGAAATGAGGTAAAAGAGCACAACAGAAAATTTCAAAAGGCAGGTCAAAAAGACAAAGTAAAATATTGTAATGAAACATGCAAAGACCTGGAGTTCGAAAACCAAAAAGGAAGAACATATTCAACATTTCTCAAGATGAAAGAATTAAAGAAGAAAAAAGAAAGAAAGAAAGAAAGAAAAACCAACAAGCTTTGAGGAGACCCTATACAGGGTCTCTATGGGTCGGAACCAACTCTACGGCAGTTAACAACAACAATGGAGAAAATATCGAACAATGTAGGAAGCACATAAGAAAATGGAAGAAGTACAGAGTCACTGTACCAAAAAAATTAGCTGACATTCAACCATTTCAGGAGGTAGAATATGATAAAAAAAAAACAATGGTACTGAATGAAGAAATCCAAAATGCACTGAAAGCATTAGCAAAAAAACTAGGTTCCAGAAATTGAAATGTTTCAACAAAAGTGATGCAGAGCTGAAAGCGCTCACTTACGTATGCCAAGAAATTTTCAAGAGAGCTACCTCACCAACCAATTGGAAGATATACATATTTGTGCCCATTCCAAAGAAAGGTGACCCAATCGAACATGAAAACCATCAACTCATCATAATATGAAGTATCACATGCAAGTTAGATTTTGCTGAAGATAATTCAAAAATGATGGCAGTAGTATATTGACAGGGAGCTGCCAGAAATTCAAGCCAGGTTCAGAAGAGGACATGGGACACTGCTGATGTCAGGTGGATCTTGGCTAAAAGCAGAGAATACCAAAAATATGTTTACTTTTGTTTTATGACCACGCAAAGGCATTCAACTCTGGATAATAACAAACTATGGATAACACTGTAGAGAATGACTGTTCCAGAACTCTTCATTGTGCTCATGAGGAACCTGTACATAGATCAGAGGCAGTTGTCAGAACAAAGGGATACTGAATGGTTTAAATGCAGGAAAGGTGTGGGCCAGGGTTGTATCCTTTCACTATACGTACTCAATCTGTATCCTGAGCAAATAATCAGAGAAACTGGATTATATCAAGAACATGGGGCCAGGCTTGGAGGAAGACTCATTAACAACATGTGATATACAGATAATACAACCTTGCTTGCTGGAAGCAAAGATAACTTAAAGTACTTACAAAGACTGCAGGCTTCAGTATGAATTGCATCTCAATGTAAAAAAAAAAAAAATCTTTACACCTGGACCAACAAATGACATCATGATAAATGGAAAAAAGATTGAAGCTATCAAAAATTACATTTTGTTTGGATTCACAATCAACACTCATGGAAGTTGCAGTCAGGAAATCCAAAGATATATTGAATGAGGCAACTCTGCTGCACAAGACCTCTTTAAAGTGTTAAAGATGTCAATTTTAAAACTAAGGTGTACTGACCCACACCATGATACTTTCAATTGTTCCATATGCATGTGAAATTTGGACATTGAATAAGGAAGACTCTAGAAGAACTGATGCCTTTGAATTAATGGTGAAGAATATTGTCAGAAGGGATCAGTCCCTGGAAAAGGACATCACATGCTTGGTAAAGTGGAGGGTCATAGAAAAAGAGAAAGACCCCCCACTCCAAGATAGATTGACACAGTGTCAGCAACAAACACTGAAACATAACCACAATTCTGAGAATGGCACAGGACCAGGCAATGTTTTGTTCTGTTGTGCATAGGGTTGCTATGAGTCAAAACCAATTTGATGGCAGCTAATAACAACCACCACAAAGAGTTGTTGTGATGAATGAATAAATGAGTTGACACATGCAAAGAACTTGTACTGCTCACATACCAGATGCCGTTAAATCAGCTCCCACTCATGGCAACCCTATGAGTGTCAAAATAGAACTGCACTACACAGAGTTTTCAATGGCTGATTTTTCAGAAGTAGATCACCAGAACTTTCTTTTGAGGTGCCTCTGGGTGGATTTAAACCATCAACTGAGCTCATTAACCACTAGGTCCGCCAATAGTCACATGTTGTTGTTGTTATTAAGTGTCATAGGGTCGGTTCCGACCCATAGCGACCCTGTGTAGGGTTTCCAAGGAACGGCTGGTGAGTTTGAACTGCTGACCTTGTGGTTGAAACTGACCTTGCGGTCCTGTGCTTATCCTACCGTGTCTCAGCAGGGACCTGGTATGGTGCTGTAGGGTCACCACTGGACTGGGCACCGCAAGGTCACTCTGAGTCGGAATTGACTCTTTGGCACCTAACAATAGTAATTATTATTGCTATTATTGTTACTATGATAGAGGTAAATAGACACAAGATACTATTGGAACACGGAAAGCTGTATCTAACTTAGAGCAGAGTAAAAGGCATCTGAGCTGAACTCTAAAGGATAAGAAAGCTCTAACCTGAGGAAGAAATGGAGGCAGAAAATGCAGCATAGAAGGAACAGCTTGCATTCAGGTTTGTAAGCAAAAGATAACACGGTAACATGACATGATTGAGGAATTAGAAGTAATTAAGTTCAGTAAGAGTAAGGAAGGAGGGGGTGGCAAGAGATGTAGCCTGAGAGGTCATGGAGTGCAAACAAGTTTGGACTTTATCCTTTAGGTGATGGGGAGCCATTGGAATGCTTTATGTAGAGTAGTGAGTTGAACAGAGTAATATGTTGAAAGATCAACTTGGCAACAGTGTGAAGAATGAGTTGGATGAAGGAAGATTGGAAGCAAGACCAGTTAGCAAAGCTGTTACTGTAGTCCAGGTGAGAGGATGGTGACACCCTGAACTAGGGAAGTTGCCGTGGGGATGGCAAGAAGGGAGTCACAGAGATTAAAAGTATATTCACAAGAGCAGAATTGGTGGGACATAGTGACTGTAGGATGTGGGGAGTAAAGGAGAGAAAGATGTCAAGGATTACTTTCAGGATTTTTAGTGAAGCACAAGAGGATGGATAGAGGTGCCATTCAATGACACAAGGAAACCAGGAAAGAGTTGTTTGGAAAGGGCGGTGGTGGCAAGATGATGAGTTCTCTTATGAGCACGTCGAATTTGAGAATTCCAAGCAGACGATTTTAATAGATCATTGGTCTATCGGTCCTCAGGAGGAAGGTCTGTCCTGGAGATACAGATTTGGAAATGCCAGTGGATGGGTGACCGTTTAAACCACGGTAGTGGGTAAGGTTGTTCAGGGACAGTGTTGATGGAGAAAGGGCCTTTGAGGAATACTGACATTTAAGAGATGGATGTTGTTATTGTTGTTAAGTGGCACTGAGTTGGTTCCAACTCATAGTGACCCTGTATAGGGTTTCTAAGAGTAACAGGTGAGTCTGAACCACTGACCTTGTGGTTCAAATCAACCTTGAGGTCCAGTGATTATCTTACAGCACCACTCCAGGACTCCTAAGAGATGAATGTTGTTGGTGCTGTTGTTAAGTGTCATCAAGTCAGTTCCAGCTCATAGCAAACCAGTATAGGATTTCCAAGGAGCAGCTGGTGAGTTTAAACTGACCTTGTGGTTTAAACCAACCTTGTGGTCCTATGCTTATCTTACAGTGCCACATGAGAGCTCCAGGAGATGAATGTTATTGTTGCTAAGCGCTGTCGAGTCGGTTCCGACTCATAGAGACCCGCCGCATAGGGTTTCCAAGGAGCAGCTGGTAAGTTTGAACTGCCGAGAGAGAAATTTGAAGAAGGGTACAATGGAATGAAGAACTAGTGGGCTGGTGGATCTTGTTAAGGATGGGGACCTGCCCTTGACTCAAGCGTCTTGAACTGTGGCTAGAGTGGGAGCTCTAAACACGGCAAAATCCAGAAAAGTTCTGATTCCAAATGCCCAACTTGGATGGCTGCCTCTCACAAAGTCTTCTGTTGTGGAACTTTCGTTTCCTAGGTCTGCCCTAGTACCCCTGATAGATGTCCCAGGAAATTGCAGGACTCCCTCCAGCCCTAGAACAACCTTTGCTCCAGAGTCCTCCACATCATCTGAGAGGCCTTGGGCTGGTAGGGGTACCTATTAGGACACCAAACAGGAAATGCTGGGTGTGTTATACATAGAAGGCCTTAGGCTAGTCTGGAGGGAGAGGTGGGGCAGAGGTTATATAGGGCTGGGAGGACCTGCACTCTTAAACGTTGCTAACAAAAGACTTCATTGCCTACTGGAGTAGTAGATCTCTACCATGGCAGGTTGACCCCAGTCTAGGTCAGTACTATCAGGCTGTTGAAGATGTAAGAGGCCCCTCACAAGCTGGAGTCCAAAGTAGCATCCTAGGATCTGTTCCTCCTGATCCAGTGCTCTGGAATTTGGCCATTGTCTGATCTTGACGAGTCCTGTGTTCAACAACAGGCTTTGGCGAGGGAGCTATGCCAGCCACCACAACAGCCACGGCCATCCAGTGTAGGATTACCCAATAAGCAAGGTAAGCATGGGCTTTCTTGTGCTAACTTACTGATCTATAGTGAACAGTGTCACTATCTTACTTTGCTTATTGGGTAACCCACCCTTGCCGCCATCACTACCTTCTCGGAAACCAGCCACTTGTCTGGACCCTGGTTTTGTCTGGTTGCCAACCTAAAGCATGTGCCTACGCAGGAGGCGATGGCGTTTTGGCTCCACTTTCAAGGGTTTTGTTTTTTTTTTTCCTTTCTCATGTTATTTGTAAAGATAACAAAGGTCAAAAGGCATCCAGCATTTTCTGGTTTCTCATAAGCTTCTGGTCAATATTTAATCTGGTTTATGGATTTTTTTTTTTTTAAGTCTTCTAGATGCCTTCTTGAGGCTGTTTGTGGCCACCCACAGATACTTGTAAGGAGGAGAGGCGTCAGCCTGGAAGAGGCACTCTGAAATGAGGGATTAGAAGCCGGAATCCAAGGAGTAAGAGCTGCAGCCAGAAGACGACGAGCGAACAGGGCCCTGAAGATACTCCTACTGAGAGGTCTGCCATGGCCTCTCTCGGTCTCCAACTCGTGGGCTACATCCTGGGTCTTCTGGGACTGTTGGGCACCCTGGTTGCCATGCTGCTCCCCAGCTGGCGAACAAGTTCTTACGTCGGTGCCAGCATTGTGACTGCAGTTGGCTTCTCCAAGGGTCTCTGGATGGAATGTGCCACTCACAGCACAGGCATCACCCAGTGTGACATCTACAGCACTCTTCTAGGCCTGCCCTCTGACATCCAGGCTGCCCAAGCCATGATGGTAACCTCGAGTGCAGTCTCCTCGTTGGCTTGCATTATCTCTGTGGTGGGCATGAGATGCACAGTGTTCTGCCGGGACTCCCAAGCCAAAGACAGAGTGGCGGTAGTGGGCGGAGTCTTCTTCATCCTTGGAGGTCTTCTGGGCTTTATCCCTGTCGCCTGGAATCTTCATGGGATCCTTCGGGACTTCTATTCCCCACTGGTGCCTGACAGCATGAAATTTGAGATTGGAGAGGCACTCTACTTGGGCATTATTTCCTCCCTGTTCTCCTTGGTAGCCGGAATCATCCTCTGCTTTTCCTGCCCATTCCAAGGCAACCGTCCCAACTACTATGATGCCTACCAGGCTCAGCCCCTTGCCACCAGGAGCTCTCCAAGGCCTGGTCAACCACCCAAAATCAAGAGTGAATTCAACTCCTACAGCCTGACTGGGTATGTGTGAGGAGCCAGGGGCCAGAACTGGGAGTTGGCTGGGTCTGTGAGAGCCACAGGATCACATCACAAGGTGCTGCTGAGGAAACACTGACTTGGACCATCTGATCAAGCAAAGGCAGAAAGGGGAGCTGGTGTGGCAACATGCAGGTTGAATTGTCAAGGATAATTGCCAAGACAGGCTTTCTGCTTCCCTCGCCTCTTGCCCTGAACCCCCCAACTCCCAACTCTGACCCCTCTACCCTTTTTGTTTACATAGGAATCCATCCAAAGGCCCATGAATTAGATTTCACTGGCTGACCCTCTCTGTGACCTAAGACTGTCCCTTTGTCTCAGGTTGGTTGGGAGCTCATTGCTGGAGTGGGGGGGTGGGAGGAAGGAGAAGTGCCTTTATAGGCACCGCTGTAACCTCCTTCTCAAGGCTCCCTCCGAAGAAACTGATTGGGCCCTAAAGCCTCCAGCCCACTCTTGTTATGACTCTAGTGCCCAGACTGGTTCATGCGTGAACTGAAATAAAGTCATCCCACGATATCCGGAGGACAGGATGAGAGGGAAGGAAGGCCTGGAATCATAAAAAACCAGCACTCCTCAGGGGCGTTTTCCAAAACTCCCACACACTCTCAGGTCAGGGACCAGACTTCTACCTGGGGCTAGAGGAAAGTACAAGTAAAGAAGAGCTAGTGGAAAGCTAAAGACTGCAGCAGATTCCACTGAGGAACTGCCTCAGAACTGCAGCCCCAACTTTCACCGAAGCCCTGGTCTCCCTCTGTGGCACCTAACGTTGTCTCCTGCCTAAAGGGCAAACTACGGGTCCTAGACAACAGTTTCCTTAAGAACAGGAAAACAGTTTTCCTAGAGATTATCCTTGGCTGGGGGATGACAGCACAGAAGCTGGGAGAAACTGAAGAAGATACTATTGCTTTCAAATTGGTTAACAATTAGAACTTTGGTATCTACGAAGCTGAGGGAACATGTATGGTGGCTCCGTTGAGCGTTTCTGCTCAACCAGAGAGAGGTGCCCCCCTCCCAATAGCGCCTGCAGGCCAAATGGAAAATCAACCCACAGGCCACCCAGAGTCGACACACAGAGCCTCCAAATGACCGCAGCACCAGGTGGGCACCCCTCACACACCACACTTCCCCATTATCCTCTCAGAAGACATTTCAGCATCCAAGGATTCCAGCGTGGGACATCCGTGCCCAGGGTGCTGGGCCCATGATCTGTGTAATAGTTGGGCTGCTGCCTGGAATTGCAGTTGAGGTGGGAGTGTAGAGAACTATCGTTCTCTACTCAGGCAGATTAGTTCCAGCTTCGAAGGATGACAATCCTCCATTTGCCCTGGGTGAGGAGGGTCATAAACAAGCTAAAGGCATTTTCCCTTCACTAACCTAAGGAATGATTAATGCTTTTTGAAAACTCCAGTACCCTTCCCCTCCAACTTGGAGCATTGACTCACCACCACCGTAATTGAGCCTTCTCGGACCACTCCGTCTTTCCCCTACTCCTCTCTTCTCCTGCCCTCAATGTATAAATTGCATATTGGATGCTTGTCATTCACAATGTGTGATAGTTCTGTTTCCTGTGTGGCTGTCTGATCTCACAAGTACACTGCAAACTCTCGGAAGGCAGAGGCTGTGTATTAGCGCTCTTTGTATTCCTTAGACTATCTGTAAGAATGCTGAGCACTTGTAGGTGATCAATAAACAATTGTTGATTGAATAAGTGTTTTGTTGATTAAAGGGGTTCCAGACAGGGTAGGTGTGACTTGAGGGAATTGGGCTAAAGAGAGGGTAGAATGGAAACTAAAATTTCTCTCCACTGGGCGGATAGAAAATTCTAAACTTTACTGGAAAACACTCTCTTCATCTCGCCCAGCACTCCTCCCTTTCCACAATCATTGTGTGATTTCATTGATTTGCTAAATGCGTATGTGTTTATGTCTTCATTCATTTCCTGAGCCGCAGTTATGAGGAAGGTGAAATCGATTTGATTCTGTTTGGTAGATGGGGAAACTAAGAGCCACACAGCTGAAGATGGGGCAGTGTTTGGTTCTGTTGTGCATAGTCGCTATGAGTCAGAACCAACTTGAAGGACCCTAACAACAACAACAACAACAACACAGCTGGCATTAATGTCCCAGTCTTCTGATTCCCAGAATAGAAAGGATCTGTCCGGGTGCTCCAAGTTGCCTGAGGAAAACAATAACTTATGACAAGCAAGTTGACAATGGTGGCACATAGGCTCTCTTCTCATGAGGGGGATCTGTGAAAGCAGAAACCATTCACTAAATAGATCACCTTGAACTGCCTGCTTGCCTTGTTGACCAGCTGACTAATGTGGACCCAGCCCCGCCGGCCAACCAACCAGGAGGGTTACTGGGCTTACATTCTAACGAGACACATTTCTTACTCAGGAAGTGTGGGGATTTGGGAGGCTGATGATTTGGCCCTGGTCTAACCTCCCTGGGAATTGACAAAGCCTAATTGCTACAGATTAATGCACTGGACTGCAAGGTCGGTTTGAACCACAAGGTCGGCGGTTCAAGCTCACCAGCTGCTCCTCGGAAACCCTATACAGGATTGCTATGAGTCAGAACTGACTCAAAGGCACTTAACAACAACAATTGCTAAAGGTCTGCTGTTCAAACCCATTAGCTGCTCCCTGGAAATCCTATACAGGGTTGCTATGCGTGGGAACCAACATGACGGCACTTAATAAGAACAACTCCTAAAGGTGCTAACTGCAGCAACACTAATTATATGGTGCCCCGCAAGATTCAGCTTCACTTGACCTTGGGCCTAGAGGGCCCACTGAGGCTCATTCTCCTCCTATGGGTGTTCAGGGACATAGGACATAGCTATCAAATACCAGGCACTCCCCTTGCCCTCCTGAAGTGAGGCTAAGACCCCAGCATCCATGCTCATCTAGAGGGCATGACAGCGGGTAGGAATAAAGGAAGAAGAGGTTCTTATTACAGAAGCTTCCAAAGAGGTCATGTGTCTGATCTGGCACC
The DNA here is from genome assembly GCF_000296735.1 of Chrysochloris asiatica. Classification (NCBI taxonomy): domain Eukaryota; kingdom Metazoa; phylum Chordata; class Mammalia; order Afrosoricida; family Chrysochloridae; genus Chrysochloris; species Chrysochloris asiatica. The sequence continues at coordinate 3,891,119 of NW_006408677.1, read as the reverse complement.
CCAAAACCTTTGCTTGAGAACACTATAGGTTGGAAGATGGGGTTGCCTTGCTGACTTGGTTGTGTTTAGGGAGCAGCATCCTTCAAATAGTCCAGGGAAAACCAAGTCAAAACCCATTGCCTTTGAGCCAATTCCAACTCATAGCAAGCCTACTGGGCAGAGTAAAACGGCTGCTTAGGATTTCCAAGACTGTAATTTTTTATGGGAGTAGAGAGCTTCATCTTTCTCCTGCAGAGCAACTGGTGGATTTGAATCGCCAACCTTGAGGCTAGCAGGCCCACTGTGGCACCAGGGCTAGAGAAACAGGTCTTTTAAAGAAGACAAAATGGAGGGCCCAAGAGGTGAGTCAATCCTCTAATGTCACAGAATATCTGTGTGAATATAAGTTTGATATTCTTTCTGTTAAAATATGGGTCTGGGATTCTACTCAAACTCCTTCAATCCGCCTGTCTCTCTGGCTGCCACTAGAATACAAGGATCTTTGAGGGAAATGGTGGTGGTGCTGTCGAACTAACTAATTCTGACTCACAGCATCCCCCGTGACAAAGTAGAATTGGCTCATAGGTTTTTTTGGTTGTTGTTGTTTTGTTTTGGGCTGTAATCTGTATGGAAGCAAATCACCAGGTTTTTTGGTTTTTTTTTTTTTTGGCAGAGCAACTGGGTGGGTTTGAACTACCAACCTTTCAGTTAGCAGCTGAGCACTTTGTCTTTGTGCCACCAGAGATCCATTGAGAAGAACAGAGCCCTCAGTTTATGATGACGCTGGCCTTTGCTTAGCTGGGATGATTCTATGAGAGAAGTTAGAAGCTTATCCTCAACCAGAAAAACAAATCCGACAATGAACGTTTTCCTTGGCCAATTGAGCAAGAAAAGCCTTACTCTAAGTAGTTTCCTAGAAATTTCCCTGAGTTTGGATCCAAGGTAAATAGCTCTCTGATCACCCCATTGCCTTCCATCATAAAGTAATTTAGATTAGCCACAGATCAAGAGGACGATGAGGTTATTGTACATCTTAATATCCAGTGCTGCTATAACATATCACAAGTAGACGGCTTCAACAAACAGAGATGGATTTCCTCATAGTTTCAGAGGCTACAAATCCAAATTCAGGGTGCCAGTTCTAGGGGAAGACTTTCTCTCGCTGTCGGTCCTTGAGGAAAATCCTTGTCTCTTTAGCTTCTGCTTCCTGACTTCTTGTAGATCTCCCTGTATCTTGGCATCTCTCTTCCCCCATTTTTGCTTCTAGTTTTCATTTAATCTAATACGAGGGAGCTTCAAAAAGTTTGCGAAAAAATCTTGTTAATTCCATTTTTTTTTTTCCCCATGAGCATCTAGTATCTCAAGAAGGGAGCGCAGTGGCTCCCTACTATAAGTACTAAACCATGAACCACATGGTTCAAATATGCTCCTGCAAAGATGTGAAGCCTCAGAAACATTATGCGGGGTTGCTAAGAGTAAGAACTGAATGGATAGCACTTAAAAAGTATCTCAAGAGATTGACTCAAAATACACTAAATCTGCCTCATTAACATAACAATCCATTTCCAGATGGGATTATAACCACAGAGGTTAGGATTTACAACACATATTGGGGGGGGGGGCACAGTTCAATTCATAACATTGTGTTGATGTCCCAGCTTCATGGCTGTGACCCTTGCACAAATGAGAGATGTTTTGCCCTCCCTTATCCCTCTGATAATAGCATGACTCATATTTTCTCCTCCTTGAGGCCCCAATGACCTATTGCTATGTGATCATTAAAGAGGATAAAGACTACAAATGACTCCGTAGTGGAAAGGAGACTCCAACTTTCCAGTAAATCAAACAGCCATCTGACCAACCATCTAACTAGAATTAACTAAGGTCTTAACTTGGTGTCAGGCGAGGTGCTAAGGACTTTGAGGGTGATAGAGGTGAACAAGGTAAAGTCTATGCCTTGTAGGAGTTGACAGCTGATCCCGGAGAGATAAGACACGTACACCTAACTGTGGTACACGGCAGCATATGGTCTATGCCGTGAGACAGGAGCAAAATGATACAGGAGGGTAGGAGCATCAAGGGTGATAAAAAGTTAGATACGTGCCCTCAGTTCTTAATCCATATGAAATGAGTCTGGTACTACCTGAGTTGCTGGAGGAAGGATAATCAAAAGAAACTGCTTCCTCCAGCTGAGAGAGTATTTGGAAAGTAGGGCAAAGAGTGGAGAGCAGCCCTCAGGAGACAGTTAAGGGTTCACAGGCTAAGCCTGGCACTGCATAGTTAACCCAGAACTCTTTTGAGTTTGAGTCCAGGATTCCTGAGTGGCTCTAAAGGAGAGTGATTGATTCTAGGGGTTGGTCCCTTATCGCCTTCCTTTAGGTAGATCTCCAGAAACTGCTGGTAGGCAGAAGCCCATCCAGGTAGCCATTTGGTTCTGGACCAGAAGAGAAACACAGGTGTGGAGGAAGGGAGAGAGGACAGTAAGGGCTCAGTACTAAAGGAAAGCAAATGAGGCCTTCTAGGGTTAACTGCTTCTTCCCACTCAACTCTGGGCCAATGAATAGGGGATTCTTCATGCCTGCAACTGCCTACTCAGGGACATAGAGGCTCCAGGCTGGGAAGTACATATGCTCTCTCTCAGCTGATTGAAGTCTGTCCTTTGCCCAGCCTGGCCTCCCTGCCTAAGAGGCTCCTGGCTTTGATGAGAAAATCTGTTATCTCAAGTGGTGGTGGTGGTGGGGAGACCTCAAACAGGAAGCCCAGTAGGTTTTCTTCTTTTGCCGTAAATGATGGCTCACAAAATTTTTTGATGTGAGCACTGATAAAATATTAACAGGCTGTTATCAGACACAGTGATGCGGACGCTGTAATCTGACAACGCTACCCACCCTCCACAATCCACCTGGGAACTGCAGCTCAAGAATTCTTAGTTAACCCTCATTGATTAAATGATGTGCTTGCTCATCAGGGTGCCAGAAATTAGGGATATCGGTTACGCCTTGGGCTGTCAACTGCAGGGTTAGCGGTTCATATCCACCACTTACTGCACAGAAGAAAGATGAGGCTTTCTGCTCCCATAAACATTTGGTGGTGGTGGTTATGTGCTGTGGAGTCAGTTCCGACTCATAGCGACCCTGCGTAGAGTTTCCAAGGCTGCAGTAGTTGCGAACTGATGACCTTGAGGTTAGCAGCCTGACTCATAACCAGTCCGCTACAGCCTAAGAAATCCTGCACAGGGTTGCTTTGTGTTGGAACCGACTCAATGGCACAGAACAAAAACAACAGTCCTAGTTCACTTCCACATGAGCTGTGTAACCTGTTGTTTGTTGTTGTTGAGTGCAATGGCGTCTGTTTTGACACGTAGCGACCCTCTGTAAAGTTTCCAAGGAGCAGCTGGTAGGTTTGAGCCGCTGACCTTGTGGTCCAGTGCTGATCCTACAGCGCTACAGCAGGAGTGAATTTCCCTGCTCTGGACCTCATCTCTCCATCTGACAAGCAGGGAACCACCATACAAATGCACAGCCACAGATCCCTTTTAGGAGAGGGCTGCCGCTTTCCTGGCACCCCTGATGTTCCTGTAGGATGACACTTCATAAGTCACTTCCTAAGAGGGCTTTGGTAAGTTTTCTGTTCGCAAACCCTCATGGCCTTGTGGATAGAATATTGAGAAAACTGACATGCTTTTTTAAAAAGATAGATTATGAGGAACTCTGGTAGCGTAGTGGTTACGAATCGGGCTGCGAACCTTAAGGTCAGCGGTTCAAAATTACCAGCCGCTCCGCGGGAGAAAGATGAGGCTTTCTACTCCCATAAGGATTTATACCCTCGGAAACCCTGTACAGGGTCGCTATGGGTCGGAACCGACTTGACGGCACTTAACAACAACAACGATTGTTGTTAAATGCTGTCGAGGACATTCTGACTCATAGTGAGCCTGTATAGGGTTTCCAAGGAGCGGCTGGTGAGTTTGAATCACCGACCTTGCAGTTAGCAGTCCAGTGTTTACCCTACGGTCCCACATCAGGACTCCAGTAGCGTATGATGGGATGTGAAATTGGGCACTAAAAGAATACAGGCAGTTTGGCAAGCATTCCAGCATTTGGGTGGTAGCCCATTGTCTTCTATAGCAATCTCAGGCTCAATATTTAACAGAAAATTCTGTGTGAGTTGCTCAAGAAAAGACCAGCTTCATCCCAAGTACAGAGAGGAGATGTTTCTTAGGACTTTTTCACCTGACTTTATTTCTATACTTACCCAATGGGATGCAAGAGGATGGATCAGAATCCCCCACAGGGGCTATTTGGTGATATTGTGAAGACCCTACTCTCTTGGGCTAAAACCACTGAATGCCTTGATTCAAAGCAAGTGGATGTTCTGGAAGAGAAACAGTCACAGATCAACCATTAACATTAGAATTTTTTCTCGTTCCTCAGATTAGCACTAAAAGAAGTCAGATGAGATGACTTAACTGGGTTTAAAAATTATAACAGTGATTCAGGACAATGCACATTGGAATTTAGAGAGCAGGAGCTTCTTTAAGTACTGCGTGCATCCTTCAACTAAATGACAACTTCAGCAGCTTTTACAATGGAGACCTGGCACCTGGGCAGAGCGAGAGCAAAACATAAAATAAAAACAAGGAAGAAATCAAGACAAAGGCAGACATGGGAAATAAAGAAAAAAGCAGACATCCTCCCAGTAGGAATTCCAGAGGCGCCTCAGAGAGTTAATTTTACTCCTCTGTGTGTAATAATAAACCAGTATGTTCTAAAGTGTTACTTTCTCAATCCCCAAGAGATCTGCCCAACTCAGCACTGTCTGGGTCAGGGGTGGGGGGGAGTAATGCAAAAGAGCCAGTGAGAACACCCATGGGCAGAGGCCAACAAGTCCAAGACCTCCTGGAGTGTAAGAATAGGATCTTGAAGGATGTTTTGATAATAGGAAAGTTGCCAAGTGACAACCCTGAATGAAAAACCCAGTCAAGAGAAAATGAATTTCTATGTTTGTTGGAAGGATATGCGTTACATAAGTAAAAAAGTTCCTAATTATGAGGCAAGTTAAACATTGTGTGGGATTATGGAACTTTCTTCCTTGGAAATTCTTATTACTGTCAGTTGGCTCTAGCATGATCCTGTCAAAGGAAGAAGACGAATCATTTTCAAGATGGGCAGTATGGTTTAGTGGGAAACGAGTCTGGGCTTCGGAGTTACATACCTGGGTTTGAGTTTTGCCTCCTCTGCACTTTCTAGCTGTGTGAGTTTGGAAGAGTCACTTAAAGTCTGTAAACTTCAGTTTCCTCAACTATAAAATGGGGATGTTACCTGCCTCTCAGCATGGTTATGGCATTTAGTAGGTCCCTCAACAAAAGGCATACTGATGATCTAAGCATATTAATGATGTAAAGCATCCTGTCAAAGACACACCAAAATGAGAGTTTGTTTGGAGGTGGAGGCAGATAGCAGGTCTGAATCTACACCAAACCAAACCAACCCTATTGCCATCAAGCAGATTCCGACTCAGCGGGTTTCCAAGACTAAATCTTCACGGAAGTAGGTGTCATCTTTCTCCTGCGGAGTGGCTGCTGGGTTTGAACCACTGACTTGAGGTTAGCTGCCCAGTGTCTAGCCCACAGTGCCACGGGGCTCCTCAAGGCTACATTGTTGTTGTTTTAGTGCTGTCAACTTGGTTCCGACTCATAGAGACCATGTATAGGGTTTCCAAGATGGATTTTCACTGCTGACCTTGCATTTCAAACCAACGTTGTGGTCCAGTGCTTATCCACAGCACCACATCCGGACTCTCTACATTGCTGTTGTTGTTAAGTCAGTTCTAACTCATAATGACCCATGGACTTTCTGAGGAGTGGCTGGTAAGTTTGAACTGCTGACCTTGTGGTTCAAACTGACCTTGCAGCCTAGTGTTTATTATACAGCACCACCCCAGGGCTCCTGAATCTACATCAGCAAAAGACTATTCTTTCCCAAAGGAGCTCTGGTAGCATAGTGGTTATGAGTCAGGCTGCTAACCTCAAGGTCAACAGTTCAAAACTACCAGGGGTTCTGCAGGAGAGATATATGAGGCTTTCTGATCCTGTAAAGATTTACCAGGGTCACTATGAGTCGGAATCGACTCCACAGCACACCACCACCACCCTTCTTTCCCAGGCCCAAACTTCTCAAGATCCGTCCCAGAATCCTGAATATCTTCCGATCTTCATGACCTTGGTTAGGCCACAGCTCACACAATTTTGTTGGTGAAAGAAAGGGGAAAAGCAGACAGGAAAAGGTGGAGAGAAAAGGAATAATAATGGCTCTTTGACCTTCATCCAGTTCTGTGAAAATATGGCACAGAACAGAACATGATCAACCAGGTTGAGTTGTGTAAAAGCACAGTCCAAGGGAACTGCAGACATGGGTTCACTTCAGAAGTTAAGTCAAAAATGAGATTTCAACAGCCATTGCCCCTGAAGGTTCCTCATTGATTAGATTTAGCACAATCCCCCTCTTGCTGGTATTCTCAAGCAATTTTGTCCTATTCTTTATGCTCCAAATTGCCTCACTCTTCCTGATTTCCTTGAGTGTTATTGTATGCACCCTCCCAAGACAGTCCTGTGACTTTACTCATATTCTTCCTTACACTTGACGAATCCTTCCAATACACTGTGATCTTTCCAATCTTTTCAGGTCTCCAGGGTCCATCTGGAAGATCAGGTCCTATGGGGGCACTTTAACTAAGCCCCTGACTATTGTCATCTTGTGGTCCTGAGCACACAATAGGCAGATGTATGGGATGTGGTTGGCATATAGCAGACTCCCAAAACATTTTCACTGTACTTATCTAAATGTGGGTTGGGGTTTTCTGATGATCCACATCAAAACTTTGGGGTTGGGGAAAGAGGCAAACAAACAAATGGCTTTTGCAGATTTTATTTTCCATTAGAAAAAATAATGCAATTTTGGTAAGTGTTGTCAAGTTGGCTCTGGCTCATAACAACCCTGTATAGGGTTGCCTGGGAATGGCTGGTAGGTTTGAACTGATCTTGTGTTTAGAAGTTGCATATTTATCCTACAGTGCCACACCAGGACTTCAAATACTATTTGTCTCAGTAACTAACCTAGACTGACCGAGTCTCTTATTTCAGATTTTCTAGTTTATAATACAGCCATGTTTGACTTTTGATTCAGAGCTTGGTTCTTATATGACTGCATTTCCTCTCTGCCTAATAGAAGTCATGAGTTAGGTATGTCCTTGTCACCAAGCACAAGTGATTCTTTAGGGGGGATTAACTTGACCTGGCTTGAGTTCACTCCCAGCATTCTTGAACAGACTCCCATGTTTCATTCCTAATACAGTGCGACAGAAAGAAGTTTTAATTCGTAGTACAGAACGCCAAAAGTATGTTACAGCTGGAGATTGCCCTTAGGAATGGAGAGCCTAATTAAACCTGTCTACATTTTGACACCAGATTATTTGCCATCATTGTACATGAGCCAGCAAATCTTCTTGTCCCTGAGGTCAAGAGAAGAGGTCTCTGACCTCTTCCTCTGCCAGAGGCCCACTTGCTCATTCAACATGTACTTTCTATTCTGTGGCAGGAACTTTCTTCCTTGTAACTTGTTCTCTGATCTTGGCTTGTAAATAACTCTTCTTTCTTCTCTTGAAGAAATAAACTACCCTTGCTTTTGGAAAAAGTGAACTGTTTTTTTCTTAGTTCTTTCTCAACACCTGTTATCTCAATGCTTTTCCTAGTTATATTCTGCATTCATCAGCATTTTATAATTGCAGGCTAGGGAGCTTGCTTTAGATAATTCTCAGAATGTTTGGGGTAAAGAACACCTGCCTTCTCTTCCTCCTTTGGTAGTCTTCCAAATGATCCAATTCAAAGACCAGCTAAGGAGAAACACTAGGCCACTCCAGCTCACACTGATTCTTCCCCCCAACCTGTAACACATTTACATCATTAATTTTCAAAGTTTTGTGTACAGAAGTATATTATATTTATGTTTCTTGTTGCTAAGTGCCGTCGAGTAGATTCCGACCCATAGCGACCCTGTATAGGGTTTCTGAGGAGCAGCTGTGAGCTTGAACCGCCGACCTTGCAGTTCAAATGGCCTTTGCAGTCTGGCGCACTTACCCACAGCACCACACCAGGACCCCCTACTATAAAGAAAGGAGCTCTGGTAGCATGGTGGTTACGAATCGGGCTGTGAACCGCAAGGTCAGCAGTTCGAAACTACCAGCTGTTCCCTGGGACAAAGCTGTTCCCTGGGACATAACCATAAACAAAGGAGCTCTGGTAGAGTAGTGGTTAGGAGTCAGCCTGCTAACTAACCTCAAGGTCTGCAATTTGAAACGGCCTGCAGTTCCAATGGAGAAAGACGAGGCTTTCTGCTCCCAAAAAGACTTACAGCCTCGGAAACCCTATGCAGGGTCACTATGAGTCCGAACCGACTCCATGGCACACCACCACCCTAGAATAAATACTAGTTGCTTGACACCAAGGAATAAAGGCCTAGTGATCTGATTCCATAAAGGTTGTTGTTGGTAAGTACCGTGAAATCAGTTCCGACTCATAGCGACCCTGTAACAGGGTTTCTGAGGCTGTAAATATTTACGGGAGCAGAAAGCCTCATCTTTTTCCTGAGGAACAGCTGGTAGTTTCGAACTGCCAACCTTGAGGTTACAGCCACAAAAAAAACCCTATAGAACATTTCTACTCTGTAACACATGGGGTTTAAATTGACTAGATGACAAACAGCTTCTACTCAGAATAGAAATCAACTCAACGGCAAAGAGTTTATTTTGATTTATGAATGAGTTCCGATAATTAACTTATTCATTAGGACAACTTTTTTTTTCCTCCCTAACTCCTCACCCACCTTTCTTCCCAGCCCCTGGTACCATTACTAATTTTGTCTCGATGGATTTGCCTACTACTCTGGTTATTTCATGTAAGTGGGAATCAAACAATATTTGTTTTGTCACGCTTCATTGAGCATAATTATGTCATTTCTGCTATGGTTGAATAATATAAATGTATGTGCACTACATTTCATTTGTTGATGGGACACTTGGATTTTTTCCACCTTTTGGCTATTGGGAACAATACTGCAGTGAACATTGCTAAACATACTTTGAGTTAATTTTGAGTATATACCTAGGAGCGGAATGGTTGGGTTATATGGTAATTCTGTTTAATGGTTTCAGAAATTGTCAAAAACTTTCTCATTGTGGCCGAACCATTTTACATTCCCACCAGCAATGTATAAATGCCCTCAAAACATTATTTATTGGTTACCTATTGTATCCCAGGAGTCCTGGTGTGGCGCTGTAGGTTAATGTGCAGGAGTCCAAAAGTCATTTGAACCAGAAAGTTGGTGGTTCAAGCTCACCAGTCTCTCCTCAGAAACTCCTATACAGGGTCACTATGGGTTGGAATGACTCAAAAGCACTTAACAACAAATTGTATCCCAGGTATTATGAAAAGCTCTGGTACAACAAAAACAGACATGGCCCTTGAACTCCCAGTACTTATTAGTGAGGAAAGCAGACAGCGACCACATGTGTTGTGCTTACCACAATACTTGAAGGTATCCAATAAATACGTGAATGAGTGGAATTAAACAAAAAATAGAAAATAACAGGGTGGAGAGAGAAAAGGGGCTGCTATGGCATGCACCTACAGGGAAGCCCAATTAATACCACTATTATTCAAATTTATGCACCAACCACTAAAGGCATGAAATAGAAGAATTCTACCAACGTCTTCAATCTGAAATAGATCAAACATGCAATCAAGATGTATTGCTCATTAATGGTGACTGGAATGCAAAAGTAGGGAGCAAAGAGGAGGGTCCAGTAGTTGGAAAATTTGGACTTGGTGATAGAAATGATGCTGGAGAA
>NW_006408677.1:3870025-3879102 GCF_000296735.1 Chrysochloris asiatica | reverse complement strand
GGCCAGGTGGCATCATTGATGGTGAGGTTGGCCCAGTATCGGACATTATTTCGTTCTGCTGTGCATGGGGTTGCTATGAGTCGGTTCCGACTCAATGGCACCTGACAACAACATGGCAGGCCTGTCTTAGGAAATGATCCTTAACACTAAGACCACAAGCATGAGGACTAGACAGCCATGCCTATGCTGGAAATGAGAATCTGACTGCAGAGGTAGCAGCATGTCAGGAATTGTAAGGCCACTGTGAGTCTGGGGAAGCGTGCCATACGATAGAGTGGTAGTGGCCATGGTAACTGTGTGCCGTCGAGTCAATTCTGACAACACTGTATAAGGATAAACCCTGTAATGTACCGTGGAGTCGGTTCTGACTCATAGCGACCCTGTATAGGTTTTCTGAGGCTGTTAATCTTTACGGGAGCAGAACGCCTCATCCTTCTCCCGCGGAACCGCTGGTAGTTTTGAACTGCCGACCTTCAGGTTAGCAGCCCGATTCGTAACCACGACACTACCAGAGCTCCTTAGGGGTAGAGTAGCATTATGTAAAGTAGAAGAGGTAGGTAGGGAGGGGTCTTGTAGCACACTGCAGGTTTGGGTTTTATTCTAAGTGAAATAAGTAATTGAAGGGTTTTAATAAGAGAAGTCACATGATCAGATTTGTATTCTTCATCCTAAGGTGACAAAACACTTGTGGAATAAGACAAGAGTGGAAACAAGGACACTAGTTGTTGCTGTTGTTCTTAAGTGTTGTCAGGTCAGAATCAACTCATAGCAATCCTGTATGGAGAACGACTGGTGAGTCTGAATCACGGACTTTGTGATTAGCAGTCAAGTACCGTATCACGAGTTGCTGTAGCCCATGGGAAGTCATAGGAGTTTGGACTGAGGTAGCTGGAGTAAAAGTGTGTGGATTCAGAACATACTCTGGAGGTATAATTGAGACCGGCTATGTGCAAGAAGGGGAAAATTAAGGAAGACTTCCAGATGTGGCTTAAGCAACTGGGTAGGTAGAGTTGTCATTTTCCAAGATGAAGAAAACTGGGATGAGGGATAGTCTTGCACATTTCATTTGAAATGCTTGTTGAGTCTTGAGTCAAGTTGGCAGTTGAATATTTTGATATGGAACCTTCTAATAGTGGAGACAAGACAAGGCAGTTTTGGATCAAAACCTTTTAAATAACATAAGACCTAAATGTTCAAAGAGAGATGTCATATTTTCCCATGATAATCAGAAGCTTCAGGGGGCGGGGGGCAGGGAAAGTTGACATTTGAGCCAAAGCAATGATGATGAGGGAGAACATTTAAGGCTAAGGGAATTGTATAGCAAAGGTAGCAGAGACATGTTCAGAAACCAAAGAGTTCGGTTTGCATGGTATTGCTTTTGCTTGGAATATTGGGAGATGCATTTAGAGGGAACAGTAGAAGTCAGATAACACAAGGTTTTGAGTACAATACTCAGAATTGGATCAACATTTGGTGGGAAATTGGGGAACACAAGCAAGTCTTTTGAGTGGAGGTGGGCGGGACCTGACGAGGATTTGTAGGGCAAATGACCAATAGTGAGTAGGATGGCAGGACTGAAAATAGCAGGCAAGTGAAACCAGTTAAGAACCTATTTCAGCTATTAACGCATGAGAAAATAAGGACCTAAATATTGATAGTTGGAAATGGAAAATAAGGGGCAAATGTGAGAGGCATTTGAAAGGAGAACGATGATGTTAATCTAACAGAAAAACCAGGAAGAAGCCCACAGTGTTTTTCCTTGACGCTTTTTATCTCTACATTAGATCTTAAGTTCTGGTAAAGTTGGGTAACACTTTTCAGTCTCTCCATAGTGGCATTGTTGTTGTTATGTGCCGTAGAGTCGATTCCGACTCATAGCGACCCTGTACAGGGTTTCCGAGGCTGTAAACCTTTACGGGAGCCGAAAGCCTCATCTTTCTCCTGTGGAACAGCTGGTAGTTTCGAACTGCTGACCCTGAGGTTCGCAGCCCTATTAGTAACCACTACGCCACATTACCCGTTAAATTAATGGGACCCGTTAAATTAATTGTGCTGGTAGGGTTTCATAGCAGATAGCTAACAATCAGGTAGCTCTGGTATTATAATGAATGGATTCACGCAGGGTACTACTATTGCTGGAACTATCAGTGTGGGATTGGGACCATGGCATGGAAAATGCAGTGAGATTTAAGCACTAGAGTAAGATGTGTTCAATTGTCCTACCTTTTTCTTTTACAAGCTCAATACTTGCCCTCCTTCCTACTCTGCCCACCCAACCACACATACATACACAGAGGCTGAGCCTTCAATGCTCAGAATTTTCCCTCTACTAGACTTCCATCCACATTATCCACGGTTCCACCCCTCAGGGCTCCTGATGAACAAGCATTACTGCAAGAATGGCTTAATGTGTTCCTTCTCCCTCAGTAGCTTTTATAACAATGGGGGCATCACAATTCAAAGATCTAACATGAAAATCAGTCATGTGGCAGGCTTGAGTTGTGGGGAGCTGAAGTGTAAGAAGGTATTAAGTACTCATTCTAATGGTGACACCTGCTCTGGCATCTTCCTATTCCTTGCACTCTCACTGCGATTGCAAGGATGGGCCTCCTTTTAAAGGACATAAGCTGGGAAATGTCTTCTAAAGCAACTCTGTTGAGTAGAAACGAAATGACTATCTAAAACATCCCTCTGCCTAGCTAACCTTTTTGCCACTACTTGATCCCATCTCTCTCTGTTTCTCTTGGACTTCCTATTTTGTTCACTGTTGGTTTATTTTTATGTGTTAATTGTTCAACGTTTTTTTGCAGAGTACCTTGAACTCTTTGGAGAGTTATGTGCTGTATAAATACAATAAAGCAATGAATAAATAAAATGTCTACTTTTACAATAGTATGAGTTTTACTATTTTTGATACTAGATTTACTTCTCACTCAGCGCTAACCTGAAGAGTTGTCGTTGTTAAGTGCCATCGAGTCAGTTCCGACTCACAGTGACTCTGTTTAGGGTTTCCAAGGAGTGGCTGGTGAGCTTAACCACTGACCTTGAGATTCAAAGCAAGTTTGCCGTTCAGTGCATTAACCCACAGCACCACAGGTAGGTGTATTCTGAAATATATAAAATAATTTCCCGACAGAGATTCTATAAGTCGGTGATACATATTTTATGAATTTGAGCCATGAAATTTTGTTTTCCAAAAATTCCTCATTAAAATGCAAAAGCCATGGGGTGGGGGTGGGGTGGCTGGGTAGGTGGCTTATGACTTAACCTTAATTCCCTTTGCATGAACACACTACTCCTACCAAACACATTTTTCACATTCCAGTTTTTTTGTTTTTTTTTTCTGCACCTGTGTGTTTATGCTTTCTTCCTGAGGTAATGTTAATGCAACATAAATTATAAATATAACATTACCTCATATTTTCACACAATCTCGAATATCTAAATCCAAACCTAATCATCTTTTTTTTTTTAAAAAAAAAAAAAACAAAAAACTATTTTTCCAACGTTACAAGAATAACAGGTTTATTATAGAAACTTTGAGAGGTAGGAAGATAAAAAGAAGAAAAAAAAAAAAAACAACCATCATCCTACCACCTAAAGCCCAGCTGTTGTCAACAATGTGGTCATGCTCATTCTTGACACCTGGTGTGAGTGACGCCTTCCTGGGACCGCTTTCCTCGGGTCTTCTGTATCATGTCTGCACCATTCACTTGTACGCATCACAAACTTTTGTGTATACTTAGTTGAATTGATGTGTGTCTTGTGCTTCCAACTAGATTGTTAGATCCTTGAAGTCCGGAGCCAAGAGTTATACTTCTTAGTTTATCCCCCAAACACCTGGTACATTGGCCCCAATATTCGATGACTGATTAAAACTGAAATGAACCGTTTGAGAAACCATTATGAAATTGGCTAAGTATTTAGTTCATATGAAAGTAAAACCTTTCAGGTCACCTAGCTTGGTGACTATTGCTTTTCTGCCCTGGTCTCTTGAAAGCCTATTTAACTAGCTTCTTTCTCCATGCTAAATCTGAGTAAAAAGCAGATTAAGAGCCAGGATTTCCTCAAAGAGTCTCTAATAAGGCATGAAGGTGAGGAAGTGGGAGAGAGAGGAAGAAGAAAGAAGAGGAGTGGAAGAGAAAGAGGGAGGGAGGGAGAGAGAAATGGCGGGAGGAGGGAGGAGAAATGAGAAAAGAAGACTATAGCGATTGGTGCTCAATCCAGTATGTGATTTGCCTCCAGCACTGTGTAGAGGATCCCATCCACTTGTTCTGAATCATACCCGATCTCACGAAGCTCCAAGTGAGGGAGGACAGAGGTAAGGAGATAGCTGACGTGGATACGCAGCCGCGTAAGCTTTGCCAAAGCCCTGTATGACGGAGTGAGGGGGCAGGAGAAGAGATGACATTGAAGTCATTAGCCAACAGAAAAACAATGACGCTTGTTAACAATGGGCCTATATTTCTCAACAATTATGTTTCCATTAGTTAGAAAGAAAAACAAAAGCACAATGCCACCAAGAACAGGGAGACTGGCTGCGGCATTCTAAGAAAGAATAGCTTCAATCGGTGACCTACGAATTAAGGCTTCCTCCCTTTATCTTTGACAGGAACTGGGAGTCCTAGGGGATGCTTCCCATTACCACTCACAAGCTGATAACTAAACCCTAGTAATTAATTAACCTTTCTAGGTCATCTCCCTCTGGGGTCCGGTAGGTGACCTGAGCCTTCTGCAGCTCCTCCAGTTGTGCTTCTGCCTCCTTCAATTTCTCCTTTAGTTCTTGTTTTTCCTCTTTGGTTCTTTCCAGCTCAGCTTTTAGAAGCTGGAATTCAGCTTGGCGATAACCCATGTGCTTCTTGCTCCAATACAAGCCTTCCGTCTCTTGGGTACTGTAGGTCACCAATTCACGTTGGACTTTCTTGAATTCAGAATGCCAGTGATTTCTCTCCTTCTCTAGTTCCTCTACCTGCAGTCCAAGAAACAGAAATTCAGTGATTCTACATGCTACTGAAAGCTGGACAGAGCATCAAATTTGTCCCTAATATCAATACATAATGCTTTACTTATGAACCCTTAAAATCCCGAATTTGGAAGAAAGGTAAACTCAACCTGAAACACACCACACAATGACTGAATGACACTTTTTTTTTTTTTTTGCTTAAAGGCCTGAGAACATAAAATCATCACAGTTATCAACTCCCTACTCCCTACTCCCTTGATTACAATGACTACATACTCCTGGGTTGTAAGGTGTTGATCTAACCTTTTTCTGGAAGAAATTTCTTTCAGCCAAAACATGTTCGAGTTTCTCTGTGGTCTTCTTTAGTTCTTCCATCTCTCTCTGGTGCTTCAGTTTTGGTGTACTACGACCTCCACTCTCTTCAGAGCTCCTTCCTTTTTCCCCTATGGTTGTGGCAGGGGTTCCAGAAGAATAAGGCACTGCATTCCAGGATTCAACTGCTTTTCTTCTCTCAGCCAGCTCCTCTCTGTTAAAAGGAATCAGCTGAATGGGAGCTCCTGAATCTCTAACACTTTTTGCAACACCTACAACAGCTACAAAGGGCCCCTTGTTCACTTCTTCTTTGATTACATTTAAGCTACTTCTGTTGGATTCTTCTGCTACCAATCTTGGCATCTGATTTTCTAATTCTTCAGGGAGCAGGGACTCCTGGCGTTGGCCTTTGGCCTGTGAATACAGAACCGAAAGCTCCCTACTCTGACTGGCATTCTTGTTAGCTTCTGGGTATTCTGGTAAAAGGTATGGTGGTGTGCTTCTCTCCACAACACTAGATTTCTCAAGGCTGTTCTCCCTTTCTGGGTAGGCAACAGCTGCCTCTACCCTTTTGTAAGGGCCAGGCTTGGAATAATCCACAGGAGGTGGTGCCATCTCATTCTGGAGCCTTCTTTGCTTCTCCACAGGTTCCTCGCCTAGGATCCATTTGTATTTACTGCAAGGAGAAAAGGAAATTAAAATGTAAGCTATAACAATGCAGGTTACGTGTATTATGCTTTGGAGCCCCTTCTCAAATTCTCCATATTAAAATAGCATTTAGCTGTTAACTCATAGATCATTTCAGGTTGGAAACACTTTACCCCAAACCCCGGCCCTTTCACTCACACAACTAGCAGAAATAGCAATTGGTGGTGAGAGATGAATGAAGTTGAAAGGCACAACTTCTGGCTATAACAAGACCAGGTGAGAATTCTGAAAATAGGTTTAAAATCAGCTTGACTTAGAAGTTTCCTAAATCCAAGTAAAGGAAGAAAAACAAAAAACACACAATCCTTTAACATAAGGTGGGGGTGGGGTGAGGATGGGGGTGAAGAGGGGAGAAAGGTCATAGAAGGCCTAGTAGAGTATGTGGAGAATTGTACCAGATCGTTAATTTTAAAGGCTCACAAACTTATACACGTGTTTTTATAATGCAGCAGAACACTATATGATTTCTTTGTCAGCCAAATGGATTGTGGTTATTGCCCATTACTTACTTGTAAAAGTTTATTAAAACACAGGGATCTAATCAGAAACAAACAAAATGAATTGGACAATTCAAGTCATTTCCCCTTTATGGAAAAGAATTCCCCTCTATCAGGCACAAGCAGGCACTCCCTCAGTTCTTAGAAAAGTCAGTTGAGGAAAGCCCAGGATGATTGCCTCAAATCCCTTTCCGTTTCTGGCTGCAAATTGCACTAATGGTTGCACGAACAAAATAATTGGTGCTAGAAACATCCATAGGCAATTTGATACCATAGCAGGACAGGACCCCACCTTTACCCTTATAACTACTGCTTTCACACAGTAACCAAGGAATTCCAATGCAAAAATCAACTTTCAAAGTTTCAACGAAAAAGAGCCAGGCATGTTATTGACCCCCTATTAGTCCTGGTGTGATGCTGTGGATTTTAATAAGCTGGACTGCAAGGTCGGTTTGAACCTCAAGGTCGATGGTTCAAGCTCACCAGCTGCTCCTTGGAAACGCTATACAAGGTTGCTCTGACTTGGAGCCAACTCGATGGCACTTCACAACAACAATAGTATCTTCAAGGCTACCTGTAATAGATCTTGTCATATCAGCCTTAGAGAAAAAGCAAACCAATTTAGGGGCTATGTGAGAACAACTGTAGCATCCATCGTTAAATCCGTACAGGAGGCACTACAGATGGGTCCATTTAGCTGTGGCAATTAGGAAAACAGTACCCCAATCAGTTTGAGACATGAAGAAAGGCTAGATGGTAACAGGTGGCAGCAACACTATGTTCTATGAAAGGCAATTCAAGTTAGAATGTCTACCTTTCTTTTCCCACCTGCAAACAGCTTGCACTTTACTACTAACTGAAAAACTGGCAGCTTGAACAGTTCCAGTGGTATTACAGAAGACCCGCCTGCCAATCTGCGTCTGTGATTGGAGCTCGGTTCTGTAACACACACAGTGTTCTTGAGTTCAAATGGACTTGACAGCACCGAGTAAGGTTCTGTTGCTAGCGATCTTCTCTTCTCTCCCGATAGTTCCACCACCCCCTTGCTAATCTCATACAGTCTCTTGGCTACAATCTGTGGACAATAACTCCCAAGTCATTCCCCCAAGCCCTGACCTCTAGTACTAGATTTCCAACTGTTACAAGCAAATTTGTACCTGGAGATCCCAGAGGGTTTTCAAACTCAGTATGTACAAAACTGACCTTTCATTTTTCACCTTTAAACCTGCTCCCTCTCTTAAGATTCCTATTTGTTTGACACCACCACCAGCCTCTCAGTCATTTTATATAATTCTATGGTTGTCAGTACCCAAGTTGAAGCTCTCATTACATCTCTTAGACCATTACAACAGCTTCCTCTGGTCTCCTTTGCTCTCACTTCCAGATCATCCACTGCCAAGTTAACCTTCCTAAGGCACTGCTCTGTTTTTACCATCCCCTATTTGAAATCTTTATTTGTGGCTCAGCTCTCTACAATGCTGTAGGATAAGCACTTGACCGCTAACCATGAGGTTGGCAGTTCAAATCCATGAGTCGCTCCTTGGAAACCCTATACAGGTTTGTGATGAGTGTGAACTGACTCAATGGCACTTTACAACAACACAAAAGCACAGATGTCTTAGCCAGGCATCCATGCTTTTCCTTGAGAAAACGTGAAAAATGTATTGAGCACTTACTGTTGTGTCAGTGTCAAAAGTACTTAACATGCATTATCTCACTTAATTTTCTAGCAACACCCAAGCAGATGGTATTATTATCTCTACATTTTAATAGGACGCTGAGGCCTATGGAGATTATATAAATTTCCCATGGTTATGTAGCTAACAGGACTCCTGGTATGGCACTGTAGTATAAGCACTGGACTATGAGTCACAAGGTCAGCAGTTCAAATGTACCAGCAGCTTCTCAGAAACCAGGGTTGGTACAAGTTGGGACCAACTCGACTGCACTTAACTACAACACATAGCTATAATAAGTGGCAGAGTCGGGACATAATTTGGTCCCAATTTTACCTTCTAAAGAACCCTGATGGTGCAGTGGTTAAGCACATACCTAAACAAAAGGTCGGTGGTTCGCGATGTACTCAGTAAAAATTAGAGAGTAGAAAAACAGGCAGTTAGTTCTACTCTGTCCTGTAGGGCTGCTATAAGTCACAATCAGCTCACAGCAATATTTATTTTATTTTGGTCTTAACCTCTTATTATTCTCTTTCACAAACACCAGAGTGAAAAACCTGCTTTCCAACACTGCATGTCTAAGCCCAGCTCGAATTCTATTTCTGAATCCCTCTAGCTTGTTGATATATCTCTTATAACATCTGTCATTTTCTACCGGGTGTGTATGCATGTGCCTATATTCCAAGTTCCCTGCTAGACTGTAAGTTCCTTGACAGTTTTAATAACTGTGATGGACGGAGGAGGAGAGAACAAAGATTTGCCCGTAAGAGGCAATAAAAAATGAACCATTAAATGACTGAGAGAACATTTTTGGTTGTTGTTAAGTGCCATGGAGTCGGTTCTGACTCACAGTGACCCAGTGCACACCCCAGAACAAAACACAGCCCGGTCTCACAAGTGTGGTTACATTTGAGCCCATTG
>NW_006408677.1:3848336-3869925 GCF_000296735.1 Chrysochloris asiatica | reverse complement strand
GGGGTGGCTCCTCTTTTTCAATAACCCTCTACTTTACCAAGTATGATTATCCTTCTCCAGGAACTGGTCCCTCCTGATAATATGTCCAAAGTATGACAAATGAAGTCTTACCATCCCGGTTTCCAAGAAACATTCTGGCTGCATTTCTTCCAAGACAGATTTGTTTGTTCTTCAAATATATCGATTCTTCTACAGTTTTCCTTATTCATTGTCTAGCTTTCACTTGCATTTGAGGTGACTGAAAATACCTTGCCTTGGGTCAGGCGTGCCTTAGTCCTCAAACTGCTATCTTTGCCCTTGAACACTTTCAAGAATTTTGCTAACTGACAGGTTTGCTATTTAACACATTTTAGAGGTCTTCTGCAGATTTGCCTAAAAGCAAATTTGATTTCTTGACTGTTGCTTCTATGAGTATTGTTGTTGTTGTTGTTAAGTGCTGTCAAGTCGGTTCTGACTAATAGCGACCCTGTATAGGATTTCCGAGGAGGAACTGGTGAGCTTGAACTGCCGACCTTTCAGTTCCAACCGACTTTGCAGTCTAGCGCATTAACCCACAGCGCCACACCAGGACTCTGATGCAGGCAAAATGAAGTCTATGACAACGTCAATCTTTGCTCCATGTATTATGATGTTATTTACTGGTCTAGTTGTGAGAACTTCTGTTTTCTTCACATTGAGGTGCAATCCATACTAAAGGCTGTGGTCTTTGATCATCATCATTACACATTTAAAGTTCTTTCGCTTCTAGCCAGCAAGGTTGTATCATCTGCATTTTGTAGGTTGTTAAGGAGTCTTCCTCCAATCCTGATGCCATGTTCTTTGTCACATAATCCAGCTTTTAGGATACTTTGCTATGCATACAAATTGAATAAGCATGGTGCAAGTATATAACCTTGGCACGCACCTTTCCAGATTTTAAACCAGATTTTAAAAACAGTACCCCCTTGCTCTGTTCTAACGACTGCCTCTTGGTCTATGTACAGGTTGCTCACAAGCACAGTAAATATTCTGGAATAACCATTCTTCACAAAAATGCATACATTCAACATTATTGGTTCTCTGAGATTTCTCCATAAGGACTGGCTCTTCCATCTCAAATCCGTTCTCACAGAGACCACCTGTTCATTAATAACATACCAGAAATTCTTCTGTAACTACACAGTATTTTCTCATTATCTTTCTTGTTTTTGCCATAGTCTTCCATTTTCTATTGCCTCATAGATGCATTTTGGGTCATTACCCGTTTTAAATACAGTATTTCAAATTTTCTGACAAAAAAGCACAATGCCATGTTTCTGCTCATTCACAATTTCTGATAGGTTTCTATGTTTTATCACTATCAGTTTGGTATTTTACTGAAACAGAAACTCCCAGATTCTTATTGAAATGTTTTTTTACTCACTCATTTCACAAATATTTTCTACTATGCTTAAGACCACCACTTGTCTATCAGTTTGTCATACTGTGGGGGCTTGCGTACTGCTGTGATGTTGGAAACTACACCAGCAGGATTTAAAATACCAGCAGGGATACTCACAGCGCATAGCTTTCTGCAGTTTACAGACTAAGAAAGACTAGGAAGAAGGAGAGGTGGAGGACCACTTCTGAATGGTGACACACTGAAAACCTTACGAATGGCAGCAGAACACTGTCAGATATTGTTCTTGATAGGTACCCTCAAGTTGGTTCCGACTCATAATGACCAACCAGCAAAACTAATGATGAAGAAATTGAATTCTACCAACTTCTGTGCACCTTTATACAGACCAAGAGGCAGTCATTAGAGCAGGACAAGGGAATACTAAATAATTTAAAATCAGGAAAGGTATGTGCCAGAGTTGAATACTTTTCAAAATATTTACTCAATCTGTATGCCGAGAAAATAATCCGAGAAAGTATTACATGAAGAGGGTAGCGTCAGGATGGAAGACTCAGTAACAGCCTGCGATATGCAGATAGCACAACTTTGCTTGCTGGAAGTTAAGAGGATTTTAAGTACTTCCTGATAAATATCATTAGGTATTACACGTTGATGTAAGGAAGAAAGGAAAAAAATCCTCACAACTAGACTAATCATTTTACATGGCTAGGATACTGAAGTTTTCAATGACTTCATTTTGCTAGGATCATCCATCAACACTCATGGCAAGCACCATGTAAGAAATCAAACAACATTTTGCATTAGGCATATCTACTGCAAAAGAACACTTTAAAGTGCTAAAGAACAAAGGTGTCATTTTGAAAACTTGGAGGTGCCTGACTCAAGCCATGCATGAGAAAGTGGGACAGAAAACAAGGAATACTTTAGAAGAATTGATTATTGTAAAAAAAGAGAGGAAGGATCAGTAGACAGAAAAATGCAGCCTTGGAGCTAGATATGATGCTAGAGATCGTATGTTAAAATTCTGCAAGACCAATTATTTATTGCACATTCCTTTCTTTAACCAGATGGACTACAGGTTTTTGCATGTTTCATTATAATACTTGACTTTGTCTTTTGAGCTGCCCTTTGGAATTTAGTGTTCAGCTTTTTTAACCTCATTTCTTACTTTTGCTTTATAGCATCTGTATGCTGGAGAGCAAGTTTCAGAGTCTCTTCTGACATTCATTTTGGATTTTTCTTTTTTGTTTACTGTCTTAATGACCTTTTGCTTTCTTCCTCTATGGCATTCTTGATGTTAACCCACAAATCTTCTGGTGTCCTATCATTAGAGTCTAATGCATCAAATTTGTTACTGAGATAATCTCAAAATTCAGGTGGGATATGTTCCTGGTCATATTTTAGCTTTCTTGGACTTGTTTTAATTTTCTTCAGCTTCAGCCTGAACTGGCATATGAGCAATTGTTGGTCTGTTCCACAGTCTGACCCTGGCCTTGTTTTGGCTGATAATATGGAGCTTTTTACACTGTTCCTTCCCACAGATATGTAGTCAATTTGATTTCTGTGTATTACATCTTGTGAGGTCCTGTGTCTTTCATGTAGTTTTAAAAAGGTATTTGCAATGAAGAAGTTATTGGTCTTACAAAATTCAATCATGCGATTTCTGGCATATTTTCTAACACCAAGGCCATCCTGTTTGTTTCCAACCTTTGCATTCCAATCACCAGTAATTGTCAATACATTTTGATTGCATGCTTGATCAATATCACACTTAAGAAGTTGGTAGAATTCTTTAATTTCATCATCACTGGCTTAATTTGTACCCTCTCCAAAGAGGCAGCGGTACCAGAGATGGAGGCAGAGATGAGGACCTGGAGAGAGGGAACAGCTGAGGACTCTGAACTCATGGAAAGAGAGGAAGGAACTGGGTGCTGGCAGCCAGGAGGCAGGTTTGCAGAATGTGCCCTTTGGTTGTTTAAATTATTGTATGTTCCTGAGTGTTTTTGTGAACACCCCCCTCCCCCCCCACACACCAAAAAATACAGGGGGAATGGAAGCAAATACTGTTGAATGATGCATGGAGGAGATTGTAATCATTGCAATGAAAGGATGGTGTAAAGCCAATGTTCTCCCATGTAAACTATTGCTCAGTTCACAATAAAGGCTTAAAAAAACAATACAACCCCACAGGTTAAAAAAAAGAGAGAGAGAGCAGATTTGATGCATTAGACATTAATGACTGAAAACCAGAAGAGTTATGGGATGATATCAAGAACATCATCCATGAAGAAAGCAAATAGCCATTAAAAAGACAGGAAATAAAGAAAGCACATAAATGAAATGTCAGAAGAAAACTCTGAAACTTGCTCTTGAGTGTAGAGAAGCAAAAGCAAATGGAAGAACGGATGAAGGGACCTGAACAGAAAATTGCAAAGGGTAGTTCAACAATAGAAAGTAAATTACTATAATGAAATGTGCAAACAGCTGGAGTTAGAAAGCCAAAAGGAAAGAACACACTATGGATAACACTGTGAAGAATGAGTAATCCAGAACACTAAATTGTGCTCTTGAGGTATCTATAACATACATCAAGAGTCAGTTGTTGGAACAGAATAAGGAGATACTTAATAGTTTAAAATCAGGAAAGGTGTACCCCAGGGTTGTTTACTTTCACCATACTTATTAATATGTATGCAGAGCAAATAACCTGAGAAGCTGGAGTACAGAAGAAGAATGTGACATCAAGATTCAAAGAAAACTCATTAACAACCTGTTATATGCAGATGATGCAACCTTGCTTACTGAAAAGCAAAGAGTATTTAAAATACTGAAGGTCAATGACTGCAGCCCTTAGGTATGGATTGCACCTCAATATAAAGAACTCAAAACCGGACCAATAAATCTCCACTAAGTACTATCCAATCTGTCTAGGTGGGGCTGATGAAATGAAATGCGGATAGGTCTCTTGTGATACAATAGTGAATAACTGTTATCAGGACTGATTGTGAGGGTTGGAAATGTAAAGACATATGTTTTGTAGCAAGGACCAGAGTGATTGACTTTTCAGTCTAGGAGCGGGGAGGTCCCTGGGACCATCAAGGGAGCAGAGCGGAGAGCAGGACCCTACCCAGAGAAGCAGTGATGCCTAAGATGGAGCCAGTGATGATGACGTGGAGAGATGGAGCAGCTGGGGACTTTAGACCCAGAAAGGGAGAGTGGCTATGCGCTGACGACCAGGGGGACAACCCTTTGGTTTGTTGATGATGCATGGAGGAAATTATAACCATGGCAATGAAACGATATACAATAGGATGAATGTAAAACTATTGTTCTCCCATATAAACTATCACATAATTCACAATAAAACATTAAAAAAAAAACTGGACCAATAAATAACATCATGATAAATGGCGAAAAGACTGACATTTTCAAGGACTTCATTCTTCTTGGATCAACCATCAACACTCATGGAAGTAGCAGTCAAGAAATTAAACAGTGTATTATTGCATTAGGCAAATCTGCTGCACAAGACCTCTTTAAGGTGTTCAAGAGCAATGATGTCAGTTTGAGGACTAAGGTGTACCTGACACAAGCCATGATATTTTCAATAGGCTTGTGAATATGCATGTGAAAGCTGGACAATGAATAAGACCATAGAAGAATTGATGCAGTTGAGTTATGGTGTTGGAAGAAGAATATTAACAGTACTATGGACTGTCAGAAAGAAAGTAAACAAATTTGTGTTGAGAGAAGTATAGCCAGAATGCTCCTTTAAAATAGAGAATGGAGAGACTTGGTCTCATGTACTTTGGGAATGTTTTCAGGAGGAACCTGTTCCTACAAAAGTAGAGGGTCAATGAAAAAGACGAAGACCCCCAATTACATGGATTGACATAGTGGCAGCAACAATGGGCTCAAACCTACAAAAAATATGAGGATGGCACAAGACCGGGCAGTGTTTCATTCTGCTGTGCATAGGGTTGCTAGGAGTTGGAGCCAACTGGATGGCACCTAACAACAACAACAAGTTTTAGGCACTATGATAAGCACAGATAAGCCAAAACCTGGCCCCTTTATAGTACGTGTATACTCCTTCCAGATCACATACAGTTTTAGCATCTTTACTGCAATACATTTTACATAAATTCACTAAATAGCAATCTGCTAACAAGACTAACACATGTATATATTACTGAAAGAACTTGTCTGTAGCCATCCACATTACAGAGACAAGTTTAAACATGCTTTGTTTGGAATATATGGGAACCCTAGCAACAAAGTTTTAAATTTACACTAGTATTTTGTCAAGGAGTTCTGGTAGCATAGTGGATTATGAGCTCTGCTGCTAACCACAAGATCAGAAGTTCAAATCTATTTCTCCAAAGAAAAAAGATAAGGTTTTCTACTCCCGTACAGATTCAGAGCTTTGGAAACCCTATGAGTACAAACTGACTCAATGGCACACAACCACCAGCACCAGTATTTTGTCAAATCATTTTTCTGCATCTATTAAGACGATCATGTAGTTTTTCTCCTTTTTTCTATTGATATGGTATATTATATTGATGTTCTCATGTTGAACCACTTTTGCATTCTTGGGACACATCCCATTTGGTCATGGTGTACGGTATATATTGTCTTTTCTACTGCTATATTGTTTTGTAGATTTTTACACCATTCCGTAAGAGATGATCTTCAGTTATTTTCTTGTGATGTTTCTATCTGGTTTTGGTATCAGGGTAACCACTGGCCCTCATACAGTGAGTTGGAAAACATTCTATCCTCTACTACTTTTTGGAAGAGTTTACGAAGGGTTTGGTATTAATTTGCTTAATGTTTGGTAGAATTTACTAGTAAAGCCATCTGGGCCTGGGGTTCTCTGTGTAAAATTTCATTTTTTTAAAGATTATTAATTCAGTCTCTTTGCTTGTTATTAATCTATTCAGGTTTTCTATTTCTTCTTGAATTAGTTTTGGCAGTTTTTCTAAGAATGTATAAATTTCAACCAAGCTATCTAAATTGCTGACACGCAGCTATTCCTAATAATCCTTTTTTTATTTTTGAAGGTCAGTACTGATGTCCCATTTTTCATTTTAGTCATATGACATGTTCCGTCTCTCTCTCTCTCTCTCTGGTCAATCTAGATGAAATTGTATCAATTTTTCTGATCTTTTCTCAAAGAATTCACTTTAGGCTCAATGGATTTGTTTTTCTATTCTTTATTTCACTTATTTCTCGTCTAATCTTGATTTCCTTCTTTGTTGGTTTGAGTTCAGGCTTATCTTGTAGCTTCTTAAAGTGAACAGCTAGGTTACTGATCTGAAATATTTGCTCAATTTTAACACAAGCATTTGCAAACATAAGTTTCCCGGTGAGCATTTGTTTAGTTTCATCTCATATTGTATGTTGTGTTTTCACTTTCTTCTCAAGATATTTTCTAGTTTCTCTTGTGCTGTCTTTCACTGTTCCACTGGTTATTTAGGAGTGCTTGTCAGAGATTGTGCTGAAGCCCTGAATGCCAGGGAGGTTCTGTCCTTTGTTCTTTGATTTGGGCATGGGCGTGACTTGGGGAACACTTTCAAGTCTGTCTTCCTTCTGGCTCTGATGACGTCTGAGTGGGTGCATCTAGGAGTACACAACCTTTCTGACCCCAGGACTAACTGTGATCCCAGCTGGATTCTTCTTGGCTATCCCTTTTGCTCTTCCATTTTGCTTGTTGCTACTTGTATCATGGCGCTCCAAAGTGCTCTCTTAACTGCCCTCCCCACAAATCTCCAATTCCAATGGTTTTGGCAATCCCCCTAGAGAAGCAATTTGCCATGCTTTGTTCCAAATCAAGTCAGTTTCCTTGGGTAGAGCTATGGAGTTTCTCTTCCTGAAAGCCTGCCTCTCTCGCTGGGCAGAACCTCTATGTCACAAGAAATGGTTGTGGCCCTAGTGTCCTTGCTTGCTCCTCCCAGTGTTGAATCTTTGCTCTATGAGCAAGCTGGGGTGGGCTATGTAGGGGCCTAGTATTCTCAGCTTGCTCCACCTGGGGTACTGCTTCCACCCTATGAGTAGGAGCTAGGTGGGGATAAAGGGAGGTAGGCAGGGAAAGAGAGACCTTGTCTTCTCAGGTTTGCCTGGAATAGAGCTTCTACAATTTGTTTGGGACTGGGGAATATAAGAAACACTTCCTCTAGAGTTAGGGGAAGAGGGAGTCCACATCTTCTTGCCTGCACCCGCCTGTATTAGAGCTCTCAGAATAGCTTTCATAAGGCAGCGCTTGGTGGCAGAGAGAGCAGGCTATGTCTCAAATTCCAAAGACTCTTGACGTTTTTATTAAGTTTTAGTAGATTCTTGCATACTTATTTCTCTTCTTGTTCTACGCTCTTAAGACAATTTACAAAAACTTTAAATGCTTATTTTGTTTTTATATATGTATATATAATTTTCTTCAGTTAAATGTTTATTAGTTGTGAAGAAAGCCCACCATGCTTACTTCTCCATTTTGGAAATTGTTCTCCCAAATCATATTTTAAAATGGTAATACTGGCCCTTGAGTTAATCTAATTTATTTCTAAAATTGTCCTATTTCTACTCCTTGTTTGTTTCAAATACTCCCTTAAAATATATTAAAATGTCCCTCCTGTTCTCCCATATTACAGTGTAATTCAGACGTTTCTTTTTGAAGCATGAACTAACTAGCTTATGGCTTACTCAAAAGTTGTTTTAAATACCGAAATAAATTTGTTGTTGTTGTTAAGTGCCATTGAATCGATTCCGACTCATAATGACCCATAGGGTTTCTGAGGAGCGGCTGGCTGGTGAGTCTGAATCACCAACTTGGTGGTTCAAACCGATCTTTCTGCCCAGTGTTTATCCTAGAGTGTGACACCAGGACTCTACCTAAATAAATTACATCCAATCAATTTTTTCCCTTTCTCCATATGCTTCTGGTTACTTGAGACCTAATTTTATATCGCTCCTAGAACTATTATAAGCTCCTTCACTGATTTCCTCACTGCCCTAAAACAGTAGCTTCTATATTGTAAACACTCAAATATACATAGACTAAATAAACAGCAGGGATTATTTCCTTTAACAGAAATAAGCTGTCTTCCACTAGCAGGTTATATGTCTGCTTACATACTGGCTGAAAAATATTTACTACAAGTCCCCTCCTTTCTACATTTGTAAGAATCAAAGCTATTTCCAGTAACATCCCTGCGTTTTCTGCTAAGGGCATGCAAGCTGCACGGCTGGAACTCTTTAAAACTCTCTTGGATAGTGTAGGCTTTATTTTATCTAGAGATAGAAAGCTGTACTGTATATAATACCAGCTTCAGGTTTTGACAATGAGGCAAGGAAAGCTATATTACTCATGATGAAACCTATTATCCCATTACCATTACTTTACCAGAAACCCTATATACTATACTAAGCTCTTAAATGCCTCTTTTCTAGCCAAACAGAAAATGCAGACTCTTCTTAATCAATCTGAATCCCCTTATACATGTAGCTTTAAACGACATAATCATTATCATTTCCTGAACTTATGTTAACACATGACATTAACAGCATCCATCATCGTGGCTCTCTTTTTATAAAAGAATCATAGTCTCAATAGATTAAAAACATGTATAAATGGTCAAAGTATCTTTGTTTGATCTGTCTTCTACAACAAAAACTCCACTCTAGATATAGCAGTTCCACAAAGACTTATACCAAAAATCCCAATAGAGACTGACAAAGTATGCCACCCAATGGAAGTACTGCCACACTGCATTCATAAAATGCACACATCCATAAAGTTAGCACTTAGGTTACTAAAAACCACTACTTGGTTACAAAAGAACCACTGGGGGGAGGGGGCGCAGGAGGGAGGCCATAGGAGAAAAAGGATAACCTTCAAGGGCAATGCCCAAAACCACACAGCGCTCATTCTACACCTCTCCCAACCTCCAGTGGAAATTAGAAAGGGTAAGATGGACTCAGGGAAGGATTAGGTTCAAGCTCCTAAGATTAAGGCTGAACTGTATTTCTTTCCCCTTGCTGCATAATTCAATCTTAGGAATTGTTCCTTCAATAAGATTCAGAATCAATGCTTATTGAGTACCTATTGTAGCATTGTAGGATAAGCCCTGGACCGCAAGGTTGGTGGTTCAAACTTACCAGCCATTACAGGGTCACTATGAGTTGGAACCGTCTTGATGGCAAACCAACACAAAAACTATAGGCACTGCACTGTTGTAGATGCTTTCATACATACTTTCAACTGTTTTAGAGTTTCATTAGCTTCACTCCTAAAAACTTACTTTCTCTTGAGATTTTTTTGTTAACGTTCAGTGGGTCATGACGCCTTCCAATATCTACCAGGAATAATTGTAGAAGAATCGCTGAACAGATATAATCACATCTATAGAGATATTTGCCTAAACAAAAAGCTGAAAGAACTTGCCTAAGAAGCAGAAAATTGGGGAAATAACCAGTAATGAGAGGGAGCAGGGGAAGGGGAAACCAGGAGTAATTTCTACATTATGGGTTCTGTTGCCTGTATCCAATAATTTGCTAAAAAGAGAGCCAGACTGAAATGGGTCAATAAGAAGTTCACATCCCACTGTATAATATGATGACGGTAGATGTTTCTACTATTAGAGAGCAACTCTGTGTGAGCCCCATGGCTCAGCTCTGCCAGAAGAGAGCAGCACAGCAGAAAAGAGAAAGCAAGGGGGTCACAATTAGGAGCTTGGCAGTATGGGTGCAGTCATACCCATGCCTTAAATACTCTTGAAAGTTACAAAAAGAAGAATTATGCTCCTTCCTGTTATAAAGACCAACAAAATAATATTAATGAGGTACTTAATGAAGAACAAGCAAAGCATGAATAATTTACTCCAGAAAACAATGAGCACGAAAGGCTTACCAAGTGGCTGAGACCAACTTCTAAGTTATTTTTATACATAACTAGCCACAGAAGATTTCAATATCCATAAATTTAAGGAAAGCACTTAATACTTTTCAAAGAGTTTCCACATCCATTATTTCACTTGCACAATTTTCAGCCCAATGTATAGACATAATACACATTCAGTAAATAAAGACACATTTTACATAGCAGTTGGAATGTCGGAAAAATTAAGGGAACAGGTAATACACAATTCTAGCAAGCTCAAATGGTTTTTATCCCTCTTAATTCCATGCTAAGCATTAAAGAATCATAAACATGATAAAACAGACCAACTTATGGTACTGGAAAATGGGCCCTGGGGCTTACTATTGAGGGGAGATTATCCTTTAAAAAAAAAAAAAAATCTACCTGGAAGAGCGAAACACACTAGAATCCAGAGATTTAAGTCGAAGAGGAGGTATTCTGCCTTCTTTTTCAATGGATGGAGGCAGGCGAGGGCTATCAACTTCCTCACAACCAACTGTCTTGTTATTAAATCCAGCCATATCCTGAACAGTAGGGATCTTCGGTGGATTCATGAATACCTAGCAAAGAAAGAAATGCTTCATAAAAATCCCAATTTCAAACCAGATACCAAAAGATGAGTCAATCCTTCTGATGCTAGGAAAGAACACTTCACCAAACAAAAAGAATCTGTTTCGTATACAAAACAAACAGTGAGCAGTAAAGTACACTAAAACACTCAACCCAGGTAAGTTCAGTTAACAACCTTATCAGATGAACACTAAAAGACCTCCCCCAAAGTACTTTTCAACTCCTAGAGTTATCCCACCCACAACATAAACCCAGGCACCCTAATCACCATCTAATTATCTTTTGTGACCCAGTCTGAGGCTGGGCTTTCAGTCCTCTGAGATATGTGATGAGGGGTAGGAATAGAGGGAAAAAGCATCGCAGCAAGGAATGTGCTGTTCTTGGAGAAATGCATGCAAGAGACTAACATAAATACACACAGACACATGCACCTGGATTCTTGTGGGAGAGCCAGCTTATGAAAACAGTATGAATGATTAAAGTGAAGGAATACAAAGGGGGAGGAAAACTGAATGAGGACAGGGCAATCCCAGAAAATCTCCTATCTCTAGATCAGACTATTAAACAAAGACATTAGAATATGAAGCCTGATCCTTCATATGCCTGGGTCTTGGCCGCATGTCAAAAGAAGAAAGACTAGTAAATTGCCTCTCTCCTCACCAGTGTGACCTGCCCACACAAAACAGATGGAAGGTGAATCTAACATGCGACTAGCAGGTCTGTCTGGGTACGAGAAAAATCATGCAGAAAGGCAAGGTTGGGTCAGGAAGATATCTGGGTGCTATGGTGGCTGTCAGGAAAGGAGTGTCCTGAAAGGACGGCCAACCTTATTGCACCCTTCAGCGTCCGGAGCTGGGCAACCATGTCCGAGAGACAGTGCTCCTGAAAATTCAAAACAGCAGAGTCTTTATAAAGCCAGCCAGCCCAAAAGCAGGGATGGGGGAAGAGCACAAAGAACCACTCCTTCCCAAGAGGAAAGAGGAAGGAATCACCCCCTGAATCCTGGCATCCTAAGAAAGGTGACTGGGAAAAACCAGACCGTCAACAGGAGCAGGCTGTGTAAGGTTGGAACACAATTCTGAATATTCTGCATCATGGCATGTGATATTCACATGCCCAGAATCAGTACTCATTCTAAAGCCGGGAAATAATGACTTGTCTCTTCTATATTCTGTGAAATGTGTTTGATAATCTGAGCATAGTACCTCAGTAGTAGATCTAAGTAGAACCAAAAGAGCTCCAATGAACAAAAAAAGAGACCACCAGAAGAAAGAGTTCATTCTTTCTACGCAGCTTGCCAGATTTCTGCTTCCTCTAACCTATGTACAACACTGTTGGGGAAAGTTTTGAGTGAGTACAGAAAGGGGATGCTATGGTTCTCACCTGGTGGTTCTCATTTTCCACAGGCACCTTCTTCTCAACAGTCTGATCTCTAGAAGATAAAACTGTTATTTAGTTCACTCATAAAACGTCTCAATTTGAAATGGATTATCAATTCTAGACTTAGATTATAATGTCTCTTCAAAATTAGAAATATCATCGGCTCCATTGAGTAACTAAAGGTTCCTTCCTGAACCATGCTACTGAAGAGATTTAGTATGCCCCACCAAATAAAAAGGGACTAAAGACTAGTTGGAAAAACAAAAACAAAAAACCACGTACTGTGGTAGCTTGCGTGTTGTTGTGATGCTGGAAGCTATGCCACTGGTATTTCAAATACCAGCAGGGTCACCCATGGTGGACAGGTTTCAGCGGAGCTTCCAGACTAAGACAGACTAGGAAGAAAGGCCTGGCAATCTACTTCCAAAAAATAGCCAATGAAAACCTTATGGATCAATGGGTTATAACAGAACACTGTCCGACTCGCTTGCTTTGGGCACGTCATCAGGAATCGCTGGAGGAGAACATCCTGTTTGGTGAAGTAGAGGGCCAGGGAGGGGGAGGGAGACCCTCGGTGAGATGGACTGGCACAATAGCCTCAACGATGGACTCGATCATGCCGGCGATTGTGAGGATGACGCAGGACCGCACAGCTTTTCGTTCTGTTGTACATAAGGTTGCCATGAGTTGGACTCCACTCGACGGCAGCTATCTATCTATCTATGTAAATACTAGTTGAGACATTCAGAAGATGGTAAGAAGGAAAAAAGGATTGGAAGAGCAGAGATGTGAGGAGGAAAATCATTAAGAACTAAAATCATCATCAGCATCACCATCACCATCATCATCATCATCATCACCACCACCACCACCACCACCACCACCACCATCATCATCTGCCTTCTCAAAACTCCCCCATCCTATTAGGATCTCAGTCTCCTCTACTCTATGATATAGAATACCTTCTTCAGGAATACTCAACTGTTTCTTAGCTTTGCTCAAGTGCAGGTTTTCATCAATGAGGTGTTGTTCCTCTGGAACAGAGCATCTCCTGCAGTAGAGAGAAGAAATCATCTATTCAAGGTACAATGTGCTCTTTACCTTTGTTCAGAAATATGACAAGGCAGGTTAACAATCCTTTAACATTAGAAATCAGATCCTACCATATCACAAAAACCTGTGTGCAGGCTAACCTGTAGTAGCTCTTCATAGCTCTTCATTTCAAAGAATCACATCATGTAATTATTCTGGTATATATATAAGTCACCTTTCTCTGAAGATTCACATTATGCTAAACAGGAAAAAGTACAATGTCTATTTTTACACAGGAAAGTTCAAGCATAATAGAGACTTGCTTGGCATGTAATCTTGCTGGTGACCACATTGGTCTATCAATAAGCGGAAGTAAGGGAAAAACAGCAATGAAGCTGTGAGCTAAGTCCGACCACATTCAATGGACTCCTGTCAACCTGGATTGCAACTTGGTTGGCTAGCAGTATAGTGAGACCTGGGGACTCCTGAGCCCAAGGACATAGTCACAGAAGACTAGAGCGGAGAGTGAAGCATCTAGCTGATGTGAAGTGAGGAGAGATGCACAAGAACGACCCCATATTTGCACATAGTAACCATCTGACCTAGCTTCAATGACTGATCAGAATTCGACTAGAAGAAGGAAGAGGAGGAAAAAGAGTGTAATCCACTACAATTTGATGAACTTGACCTATGCTTATGGATGTAGTAGTTTAAAAGAGGGAATGAATCTTTACAGCAAGGATCACTTCCACCCCTTATGTATACAGGGTTGACAGGGATGGGCTACTTAGACCAAAATGGGGGAGGGGGGCAACAAAAGCATTAAGTGACTGGCTTACAAGTTTTTTTTAAGAGGGAGCCTAGTTTCAGAGGGTACGGGGAAAGGTAGAATCTCCACTGAGTAGTTTCCAACCTGTCTGGACAGGACTGGTGAAAGGACATGGTTAGGATAGGTCTCTTGTGGTTCAATAATGAATAACTGCTATCAGGACTGACCGTGAGTGTTGCAAATGTAAAGGTAGATGTTTTGTAACAAAAGGAGGGGAGTGGATGATCTTGCAGTCCAGGAGCAGAGGACTCTGGGATCATCAAGGGAGAAGAGAAGCAGCGATGCCAGAGATGTAGGCAGAGACAATGACATGGAGAGATGGATTGGCTGGGGACTTTAGACTCAAGGAGGGAGAGGAGCTGTGTGCTGGCAGCAGGGGGCAGGCTTGCAGGGTATACCCTTCAGTTGCTTGAATGGTTATATATTCTTGAGTGCTTCAGCGTACATCAAAAAACAAACAAAAAAACAGAGGGATTTTTCAGGAAGCAAACGCTGTTGAATGATGACGCATGGAGGGGATTGAAATCACTGCAATCAAAGCTGATGCTCTCCCATATAAACTATCACTCAGTTCACAATAAAAGCTTATTTTACCAAAAAAAAAAAAAGGAGTTTAAGAGTGTACGGGGGTAAGACAGAGTCCCAACTGAACAGTTTTGTCTAGATGGTTCTGGTGAAAAGAGATGGGGATAAGATTCTTAAGATTCAATAATGAGTAAATGTTATCATGACTAACTGTGACTATCACAATTGCAAAGTAGAAGTTTTGTAACAAAAATGGGGGAATAGTTCATCTTAAAGTCCAGAAAAAAGGACCCTAGGACCATCAAGGGAGAAGAGTGCAAGTGGATTGCGAGACCTTATCCAGAGAATTAGCTAAACCAGTGATGGGGACAGAGACGGGGACATGAACAGGGGGAGCAGCTGAAGACTCTAGTCTTAGAGAAAGAGAGGGACTGAGAGCTGGTGGCCAGGAGGCAGGCTTTCAGAATGTGCCTTTTGGTAATTTATTGTTTTTTATTTAAAAAAAAAAGAGTTAAAATGAATAGCGAGAAATATTGTTAACTGATGGTACATGGAGGGCATTATAATCATTGTAATGAAACAAAGTATATGATTTGTTGAATGTAAAAATTGATGATCTACCCTATAAACTTTCACTCAATTCACAATAAAAACATTAAAAGAAAAAAAAAAAAGGGAGAGAGAGACTTGCTTGAAGTTCTATAAACGGAATATTTCTGAGACTAGAAGCAGGTCTTTGGCTGCTCATATATTAAGAAATTAATTTCTAAGATGCAGTCCAGCAGCAGGAGGGTCCCTGAGACTAGGTAATGATGTCTGAAGAAGAAAAAATCAGAAGCTATGATAAATGTAGCAGTAAGATTATATTGTAACAAACAAACAAATAAATAAAAGAACTGAACATAGACTAAAAGGAGAAAAAGGAAGATTCTATTTGAACTGCAAGGTTAAAAGTTCAAGTTCACCAACTGCTTTTTGGAAACCCTACACAGGGTCACTATGGGTCGGGATCGACTCGACGGCACTAAACAATAACAACAACAATAGTTGAAAAAGCACTTGATATATATACATCATGAAGAAGAAAATTTTAGGAGATAAAACTGAAAAGTACTAGAAAACTTAATCTATAGCCAAAAATAATATTAGAAACAATTAAAAGTAACATCTTTATTAAGCTATGTTATACCCATTTCGTAGGGTGGCAAAGTGGCCCAGACTAAGGGAAAACTGGCAGGAGAGACAGGATTCAGAAATAAGACTTCTAAAACACTCAGCTCCATATTCTAATCACACAATCCCATTTCTGTTCCAGGGAGAGGTGCTTAGGCACACCTGGAAATCTATGGGAAAATGCTTACACATGATGTTCTTGTTGTTATTAAGTGCTATCAAGTTGGTTTCGACTCAAAATAACCCTGTATAAGGTTTCCAAGGAGCAGCTGGTGAGTTACACATGGTAGACCTTAAATAAAACCATATCCACTGCCTTCAATTCAAATACCTTTAATAGTGAACCTTTAGGCCAGAGTAGAATTACCCATAGGGCTATAAATCTTCACAGACTGCCTTAACAGCCAAACATTTAACCCATTGTGCCACCGAGGTTCCTATTATAGACCTATTGTTGTTAAATGTCTTCAAGTTGGTTCCAACTCATAGTGACCCTGTATAGGGTTTCTGAGAAGCAGCTGGTGGGTTTGAACCATCAATCTTGTGGCTAGCAGTCCAA
This sequence comes from Chrysochloris asiatica, assembly GCF_000296735.1. Lineage (NCBI taxonomy): Eukaryota > Metazoa > Chordata > Mammalia > Afrosoricida > Chrysochloridae > Chrysochloris > Chrysochloris asiatica. The sequence goes on along the minus strand of NW_006408677.1, from coordinate 3,853,562 downwards.
TGCTTATCCTACAGCGCCACATCAGGACTCCACTATAGACCTGGTGGTGGTGGTGTGCATGGAGTCTATTCCAACTCATAGCAACCCTATGTAGGGTTTCCGAGGCTGTAATCTTTGTTGTTGTTTAAGAATTCTCAAGTCAATTTTGACTCCTAGCAACCTTGTATAGAGTTTCCAAGGAGTGGCTGGTGAGTTTGATCCACCGACCTTGTGGTTTAAACTGACTTTGCAGTCCCGTGCATTATCCCACAGTGCTACACCAAGACAGAAAGCCTCTCTTTCTCCCCCAGAGTGCCTGGTGGACTTGAACTGCTGATCTTGTGGTTACCAGTCCAGCGCACAACCCACTAAGCCACCAACAGCTCCATTATAGACCTGTTGTTGACTTTATTAAATTTTCTCCATTTTAAAACTTTTTTCCCCCCTAAAAAGCATATTCCATTTTAGCACATTTGTTGTTGATGTTAAGTGCCACCAAGTCACTTCCAACTCATAGCGACCCTGTACAGGGTTTCTGAGGAGTGGCTGGTGAGTTTGAACTGCCGACCCTGTGGTTCAAACCAACCATATGTTTTAGCACATATCCTGCGAATAGAGAATAATTTTTAAAGCAAGTTACATTTGAACCTATTATTATGAACTATAGACTACCTAGTCAATTCAATAAATATTTGTTAAATTGAAGTTTACAATTCAATGGATATGCTGTAATACATAAGGGAGTACAGTGGCTCTGTAGGATAAGGAATGAACTGTGAGAACCACATGATTCGGGGTTCAAGCCCACTAGTAGGAGAAAGATGAAGATTTCTGCTACCACAAAGATTTAGCCTCAGAAACCCTATACAGGGTTTCTATGAGTTGTAACTGACTCAGCAGCACTTAACAACAACATAATCGATGTAAGATGCTGCAAGCGGCATATAACATACTAGTAAGATAAACACATAAATATTTCAGTGTACAGTAAGTACTGTAACAGAGACTCAGGTATATTAAGTATAGGAAGAAAATCACCATATCAACCTAGAATGAAGGACCATTGCTCTCAAAGAATATACACAATGTCTTGAAAAGTCAAAGCACAGACACATGAAAACCCTCCAAAAAATATAAGAGTATGTGGAAATTGTCAAGGAATGATACCATAGGAAGTCAGACAAAGATCACTGCAAATTACTGTCAACAGGAAAAGGGTAGCATAGAAGATCCTCAGCGGTATGTAATTTGGATAAGCAGTTGGAATACATGAGGTAATAAGCAAGAGGAATTATACAAAATCAAGAAGTAAATATGCATTGGCACATGTGGGAGTCCTGCTATGTTGCTGTAGGTTAAAGCACTGGGCCACAACATCAGTTTGAAACTGCAAGGTCAGTGATTCAAACCCACCAGCAGCTCTTCGGAAACCCTAAACAGGATTTCCACAAGTTGGAACCAACTCTACGGCACATAACAACAAGTGTGGGAATAGTGAAACCACAGTCCTGGTTAAACCATAGGGCTATTGTTAAGGTACAACGAAAAATAAGGCTGCATAGGGATGGTAGGACCAGTTAACAGAGGTGCTTGAATGTCAGGGTGGAGAGAGAGTGTAAAGTGTGGGCTGGAGTGAAAAGTATTTTTGAAATAGAAACAAATAAAGGGTTAGATCTCAAACATACTATGGAGTCTAAGAACTTTACCTGTATTTTGGATGGGAATTATAGTAACAAAACCATCTTGCAGGTAATGTAGATGGATCAACCTTGCCAGGAAGCTTCCTCCACTTAAGACACTCATCACACTGTACCCATGTCTGGTCAGGAACCTTCCTGAGTGGGGAAAAGTAAAAAGGATGAAGCTGAGTATTCCCAGTTCCAAGTTTTACCTTACATTAGACAAGCATACCCTAAAAGTAAAGAACATGACTTTATATATGAAATGTGTTAGAACTGCTCGTCTAGTTACCTAAAATGTATGTATTTTGAACTTCCCAGATACAATAATGACATACGATATACCAGATATGAGCCAGGGTATGGCACTGTAGGGTAAGCACTGTAGGATACGCAAGCTCAAACCCACCAGCAGCTCTCAGACATTCTATACAGGGTTGCTGAGAGCTGGAACGGACTCCGCGACTCACAACAACATACCAGACAAGGATGTGAAAAATAATAACGAGCACCAATATGGAGAGCTACCATATTTATGGAAATTAGTAGTATTACCCTAGAATCTCTTGTTCTAACAAACAATAGGATAACTTTGACTATAAAATATACTAACTAGGAAATAAATTATAAATATATCTCACAATGGAGTCCTGGTATGGCACTATAAAATAAGCACAGGGTCAGTTGGAACTGCAAGGGTCACTATGGGTCAGAACTGACTCGACAGAACTTAACAACAACAATATAGATCACAGTATTTCCAAAGATTAAAACCCATAGAGACCTTTTGCTTACTTCTGATGAATTCCACGACAAGTTTATTAAAACATTTACAACAGTCATTGAAGCATTATCATCAAAACATATCCAGTTTCGGCAGATTCACAAATTCTCTTTTTTCCCATTTAGAAACGTCTTTGTTCATACAGGTAAGCCAGTAAAAATTTTATTTGATTAATATTGCCAATGATAACATTAAAAATTAACAGAAATTTGAAATTTTTTTCTAACTAGATAAATTGGCTCCAGACCAAAAATTATTAAGATAAAACATTTTCAGTTCCATTGTTAACGTCCGTATCTCTCTTCCCCTCCCTCAACTTAACAGTCATCTATACCTTAGGGTGACTTTGTTTCCCTATGAAAAGAGGTGTTGTTGTTAGGTGCCATCGAGTCGGTACCGACCCATAGCAACCCTATGCACAGCAGAACGAAACACTGCCCGATCCTGGGCCAACCTCACCACTGTTGCCACACTTGAGTCCATCCATGCTGCCACTTGGCTAATCCATCTCGTTGGGGGTCTTTTTTTCTCTGACCCTTCACCTTACCAAATATGGTATCTTTCTCCAGCAACTGGTCCCTCCTGAAAATATGCCCGAAGTATGAGAGACAAAGTTTGACCATCTTGGCCTCCAAGGATCACTCTGGCTGCACTTCTTCCAAACGGATCTATTGGTTCTTTTGGCAGCCCATGGAACTTTCAATAGTCTCCTCCAACACGATAACTCAAAAGCATCAATTCTTCTACAGTCTTCATTATTCACTGTCCAGCTTTCGCATGCATATGAGGTTACTGAAAATACCATGGCTTGGGTCAGGCGCACCTTAGTCCTCAAGCTGACATCTTTGCTCTTTAAACAACTTTTTAAAACAACACTTTAAAAAGGTCTTGTGCAGCAGATTTGCCTAATGCAATACACCCTTTGATTTCCTGACTGCTGCTTCCATGAGTGTTGATAGTTGATCCAAGAAGAATGAAGTCCATGACAACTTCAATCTTTTCTCCACTGATAAGAATGTTGTTTATTGGTCCAGTGGTGAGGATTTTTGTTTCCTTTACAATGAGATGTAATCCATACCGAAGGCTGTGCTCTTTGATCTTCATCAGTAAATGCTTTAAATCCTCTTCACTTTCAGCAAGCAAGGTTGTATCATGTACATATTGCAGGTTGTTAATGAGTCTTCCTCCAATCCTGATGCCACATTTTCCTTCATAGAACCCAGCTTCTTGGATTATTTGCTCAGCATAAGTATGGTGAAAGAACACAACCCTGTCTCACACCTTTCCCAATTTTAAAACATACAGTGTTCCCATGTTCTGTTTGAACAACTGGCTCTTGGTCCAGGTACACATTCCTCATGAGCACAATTAAGTGTTCAGGAATACTCATACTTCACAATGCTGTCCATAGCTTGTCATGATCCACACAATCGAAAGCCTCTGCGTAGTCAATAAAGCACAGGTAAACATCTTTCTGATATTCTCTGCTTTGAGCCAAGATCCATCAGATATCAGCAATGATATCCCTCATTCCACGGCCTCTTCTGAATCCGATTTGAACCTCTGGAGGTTCTCTGTCAATGTACTGATTGCAGCTGTTTCTGTATTACCTTTAGCAAAACTAAATTCGTATGGGATATCAAAAAGATTGTCCGATGATTTCCGCATTCCGTTGGGTCACCTCTCTTTGGAATGGGCACAAATACAGATCTCTTCTAATCAGTCGGCCAGATAGTTGTCTTTCAAATTTCTTGGCAGAGATGACTGAGTGCCTCCTGTGCCCATTCACTTTCTTGAAAGATTTTAATTTTTATTCCATCAATTCCTGGTGCCTTGTTCTTTGCCAATTCCTTCAATACTGGCACCTTAGAATTCCTCCTTCAGGATCATTGGTTCCTGACCATATGCTGCTACCTCTTGAAATGATTCAATATTAACCATTTCCTTTTGTTACAGTGACTCTGTGTATTCCTTCCCTCTGCTCTTGATGCTTTCTGCATCATTCAATAATTTGCCCAGAGAATCTTTCAATATCGAGGCTTGAATTTTCTCTTTAGTTCCCCCAGCTTGAGAAATGCTGAGCGTGTTCTTCCTTTCTTGTTTTCTGAGTCCAGATCTTTGCACATTTTATTGTAATATTTGGCTTTATCTTCTCGAGCTGATCTTTGAAAATTTTTCTGTTGAGCTCTTGGCCTTCCTCATTTCTTCCATTTGCTTTAGCATCTGTACGCTGGAGAGCAAATTTCAGTGTCTCTTCTGACATCCCATATATAATAGAAGTTGCTGTTGTAAAATGCTGTCCAGTTGGTTAGGACTCACAGCGACAATGTGGAAGGTTTCCGTGGACTGGCTGGTGGGTTTGAATTGCAGACCTTAGTAAGCAGTCCAATGTTTACCCTACAGAGCCACACCAGAGTTGTGAAAGGTAAGCTGAAGAAAAGAAACAGAAAGAGGATAGAGAGGCACCTTAAGACATTTTATCTAACATGTAATTATGCCGAGAGCAAGTTTTTTTTTTTATTTATTACTTTAAGGTTTTTATTGGGGATTGAGTGAAAGTTTACAGGGCACATCATCAGTTTCACATTCAACAATTCAAATAACTTGTTTCATTACATTGATTATAATCCCCTTCATATACCATCAGTTAAAAGTATTTCTCTCTATCCACTTTAGCTTTTAAAAAAAAACACACAAACAAAAAAACCCACTCAGGCATATATAATAATTTACATCTCCAAAGGGCACATTCTGCAAGTCTGCTCCTGGCCACCAGTTCTTAGT
>NW_006408677.1:3838532-3841346 GCF_000296735.1 Chrysochloris asiatica | reverse complement strand
CATGATAGAAAAATCAGAGCATGTAGAACAATGTCCTCTTCTTTTTAAAAACTCGTTTTTAACAAAGAAAGCTTAATATACACTTTTGGATATATAGATTTCTATCTTCTAGCTCCACCACTCCTCTGTCAGTTTGTCATACTGTGGTGGCTTGTGTGTTGCTGTGATGCTAGAAGCTATGCCACCAGTATTTTAAATACCATCAGGGTCACCCATGGTGGACAGGTTTCAGCAGAGCTTCCAGATGAAGACAAACTAGGAGGAAGGAGAGGCAGATTACTTCTGAATGGTTAATCACTGAAAATCTTAAGAATAGCAGTAGAACACTTTCTAATAAAGTGCCCAAAGATGAGCCCCTCCAGTTGGTAGGCACTCAAAATACAACTGCGGAAGAGCTGCCTCTTCAAAGTAGTCATAACATGACTACATAATGACATGGATGGACCAAAGCTTTAGGACCTTCATTTGCTGATAGAGCACAATTCAAAATTAGAATAGCTGCAAACAGTCATTAATAACTGGAATGTATAAAGTATGAATCTAGGAAAATTAGAAGTCATCAAAAATGAAATGGAACACATAATGACCAATATCTTAAGAATTAGTGAGGTGCAGTGGAAGTGGTATTGGCCAATCGAGTGGAAGAGAGTCATATATGTGACCATTCCAAAAAACTTTGAGCCAATGGAATGCAGAAATCATGGAACAACATCATTACTATCACATGCAAGTGAATTTTTGCTGAAGATAAGCCCCATTCAGAACAGGGCATGAAATCGAGGGATATCACTGCTGACATCAGATGGATCTTGGCCAAATGCAGAGAATACCAGAAAAATATTAACTTGTGCTTTACTGACTATGCAAACACATCCGTTTCTGTGGATGATAATAAACTGTGGATAACACTGAGAAGAATGGGTATTCCAAAACACTTATTTGTACTGATAAGGAGCCTGTACACACCAAGAGACAGTTATTAGAACAGAAAAAAGGGGGATAACTGAAAGGTTTAAAATCAGGAAAGGTATGTTATATCCTTTCACCAAACTTAGTCAATCTGTAATGCTGACCAAATAAACTGAAAAGATGGATTCTATGACGACCATGGTATCAGGAATGGGATAAAAATTAATAATTTGCAATAGGCAGATTTTAGAACCTTGGTAGCGTAGTAGTTAAGAGCCAAGCTGCTTATCTCATGGTCAGCAGGTTCAAAACTACCAGTGAAGCCGAGGGAGAAAGATGAGGCTTTCTGCTCCCGTAAAGATTTACAGCCTTGGAAACCCTATACAGGGTTGCTATGAGATGGAACCAACTCAATTGCGCATAACCGCCACATGACAACCTTGCTTGCCAAAAAGCAAAGAGGGCTTTAAATACTTACTGATGAACATCAAATTATATGATTGTACCTCAAAGAAAACAAAAATCTTCACCCTGAACCAATAAAAAACATCACAATAAATGGAGAAAAGACTGAAGTGGTCAAGGACTTCATTTTGCTTGGATCCACAGTCAACACTCAAGGAAGCAACAGTTTTGAAAGTAAACAACGTAGTGCATTAGGCAAATCTGTTGTTGCACGAGGCCTCTTTGAAGTGTTTAAAAGCAAACACGTCAGTTTGAAGACTAATGTCAAGCCCTGGTATTTTCATTTGCTTCATATACATGTGAAAGTTGGACAAAGAATCAGGAAGACAGTATTAGAATTGATGCATTTGAGTTCTGGTGTTGGAGAAGAATATTGACAGTACCATGGACTGCCAGAAGAACAAATAAACCTATGTTGGAAGAAGTACAGCCAGAATGCTCATTAGAAGTGAGGATGACAGGACTTGGTCTCTCATTCTTTGGACATATTATCAGGAAAGATGAATCCCTAGAAAAGGACATTACGCTTAGTAAAGAGAAAGGTCAACCAAAAAGAGCAAGATCCCTGATGACACGGACTGACACAGTGGCAACAGCAATGGGCTCCAACGTAACAACAATTTTGAGTATGGTGCAGGACTGGGCAGAATTTCGTTCTTTTGTGCATAGGGTCATTATGAGTCAGAACCAACTGAATGGCAACTAACAACAACTTAGCCTAGGCTTCTTCAGCTTTGCAACCTCTGGTGTCTATAGATTTTCATAAACTTGCTGTTTTATTTATAGCCAGAACCCGTTAAAAAAAAAAAAAAGATGCAGTATAACTATTTCCACAGTAGTGGAAGAGGTAAGACCATACAGTAGGTTTACTTTTACACACACTCACACACAAGAGTCTGTTGCAGACACAAGCAATTAATTCTTTCCATGGGATATGCTTACTTAGAGATCAACTCTCAGCTCTAAGATACATGCGAGCCATGGCACATCCTTCCATCCAGGTTTGGGGGTGCAACTGCTTATATTTGAACTTGGCTCTACCACTTAATATTTGCACAAGCTTGGGTAAATTACTTAAGTACTCAGTAATATAGACTCCACATTTGTAAAGGTATAATCATATCTGCCTATCTCTCACAAAGCCCATGGGAGACAAGCCCGCGGAACCTTCATTTGCTGATGGGGCACAACTCAAAATGAAGAGAAACAGCTGTAAACATCCATTAAAAATCAGAACATGGAATGTACAAAGTATCAATCTTGGGAAATTGGAAGTTGTCAAAAATGAAACGGAACGCATAAACATAGCCATCTTAGGCATTAGTGAGCTGAAAGGGACTGGTACTGGCCATTTTGAATCTGATGACCACATGGTTTACTATGCCAGGAATGACAAATTGAAGAGGAATGGTGTTGCATTCATTGTCAAAAAGAACATAT
>NW_006408677.1:3804169-3837852 GCF_000296735.1 Chrysochloris asiatica | reverse complement strand
GTAGAGATGCTAAAGCAAATGGAAGAAATGAGGACGTCCAAGAGCTGAACAGAAAATTTCAAAGATCAGCTCAAGAAGATAAAGCCAAATATTACAACAAAATATGCAAAGCCTTGGACTCAGAAAACAAAAAAGGAAGAACATGCTCAGCATTTCTCAAGCTGGGGGAACTGAAGGAAAAATTCAAGCCTCGACTTTCGTTACTGAAAGATTCTCTGGGCAAATTACTGAATGATGCCGAAAGCATCAGGAGAAGATGGAAGGAATACACAGCGTCACTGTACCAAAAGGTTTCAAGAGGTAGCATATGATCATGAGCCAATGATAGTGAAGGAGGAAGTCCAACATGCATTGAAGGAATTAGCAAAGAACAAGGCACCAGGAATTGATGGAATAAAAATTGAAATCTTTCAATAAAGTGAGGCAGCACAGGAGCACTCATCTCTGGCAAGAAATTTGGAAGACAACTCTCTGGCTGACTGATTGGAAGAGATCCATATTTGTGCCCATTCCAAAGAGAGGTGACCCAACGGAATGTGGAAATCATCAGACAATCTCTTTGATATCCCATGTGAGTAAAGTTTTGCTAAAGGTAATACAGATACAGCTACAATCATACATTGACAGAGAACTTCCAGAGGTTCAAGCCAGATTCAGAAGAGGCCATGGAACGAGGGATATCATTGCTGATGTCTGATGGACCTTGGCTCAAAGCAGAGAATATCAGAAAGATGTTTACCTGTGCTGTACTGACTACGCAAAGGCTATCAACTGTGTGGATCATGACAAGTTACGGACAACACTGCGAAGTATGAGTATTCCTGAACACTTAATTGTGCTAATAAGGAATCTGTACCTGGACTAAGAGGCAGATGTTTGAACAGAACATGGGAACACTGAATGGTTTAAAATTTTAAAAAGGGTGCAACAAGGTTGTATTCTTTCACCATACTTATTCAACCTGTATGCTGAGCAAATAATCCGAGAAGCTGGGTTCTATGAAGAAAAATGTGGCACAACAGGATTGGAGGAAGACTCATTAACAACCTGAGATATGTACATGATACAACCTTACTTGCTGAAAGTAAAGAGGACGTAAAGCATTTACTGATGAAGAATCAAAGAGCACAGCCTTCGGTATGGATAACATCTCAATATAAAGAAAACAAAAATCCTCACCACTGGACCAATAAACAACATTCTTATCAATGGAGAAAAGATTGAAGTTGTCAAGGACTTCATTCTTCTTGGATCAACTATCAACACTCACGAAAGCAGTAGTCAAGAGCTCAGATGACGTATTGCATTAGGCAAATCTGCTGCACAAGACCTTTTTAAAGTGTTGAAGAGCAAAGATGTCAGCTTGAGGACTAAGGTGCGCCTGACCCAAGCCATGGTATTTTCAGTAACCTCATATGCATGCGAAAGCTGGACAGTGAATAAGGAAGGCTATAGAAGAATTAATGTTTTTGAGTTATGGTGTTGGAGGAGAATATTGAAAGTGCCATGGGCTGCCAAAAGAACCAATAGATCTGTTTTGGAAGAAGTGCAGCCAGAGTGATCCTTGGAGGCCAAGATGGCCAAACTTTGTCTCTCATACTTCGGGCATATTTTCAGGAGGAACCAGTCGCTGGAGAAGGATATATCAAGTTTGGTATGGTTGAGGCTCAGAGAAAAAGAGGAAGACCCCCAATGAGATGAAGTAGCCAAGTGGCAGCATCGATGGACTCTAGCGTGGCAACAGTAGTGAGGTTGGCCCAGGATTGGGCAGTGTTTCATTCTGCTGTGCATAAGGTCGCTATGGGTTGGTACTGACTTGATGGCACCTAACAACAAACAACATCTCTCACAGGGTTGTTGTGATGATTACGTAAATTACTATATAAAAGATCTTAAAGTTCTCAACAAATAATAGCTATAATTACATTTCTTCTTCCAGGAAGGTTGTACAGACACATACTCACATATACATACCAGCAGCATATGGTTTCACCACATTAATGGTCGCTAATTTGAAACAAAAAATAATGGCATCTTATTTTAATACGCATTTATTTGAAAACCATGGGGACTAGAACTGGGCTGAGACCTTTACAAATAGAAGATGGCAATATAGAGCCCCAAATGAACTTTATTTTAACCTTCTGTCTGTCTTGATGGTGGTGCAACTAATTGTATATGTGCTGTTACTCATTTTATCTTCTCTATTACTCTCCTTCTCTGGCCTACTGAGGCATTTCATCCTGATCCCCCAGTTCTCTGTGTAATTCCCTATCTTAGATTCAATGAAGTCTACCTTTTCTCCAATATGCTGGATTCTACTTCTATTCTTAAATATCGTGGTGCAGTTCTAACCATGTATACCAGAAATACAGAATGTGATGTCACATCATTTAATGTACTCAAGAGAGGTAAATGACTTACTGCTATGGGTTGAATTATGGCTCTCCCTGACTCCCCCACCCCCAACCAAGTGTTGAAGTCCTAATTTCCAGTACCTGTGCATGGGACCTCATATGAAAATAGTATATTTGCAGACATAATTAGTTAACATGAAGCTATACTAGAGTTGTAGTTGTTGTTAAGTGCCGTTGATGAGGTTCAGACTCATAGCGACTGTGTACAGGGTTCCCAAGGAGTGACCGCTGGATTTAACTGCCAACCTTGCAGTTCAAACTGACCTTGAAGTCCAGTGCATTGTTCCACAGTGTCACACCAGGACTCCATACTAGAGGAGGGTGGCCCCTAATCCAATATGACTGGTGTCTTAGGAAAGAGACACAGAAACAGGGAGCACATAGAGGGAAGACGAAGACCGAGATCGGAGTCATGCTGTCACAATTTAAGGAAAATTTAGAACTATGAGAAGTTGAAAGAGACCCTAGTGGCTTCAGAGGAAACATAACATTGCTGATATCCTGGATTTGGATTTCTAGCCTCTAGAATTTAGTGAATAAATTTCCTCTGTTTTTAGCTACCCATTTTGTAATGCTCTGTTACAGCAACCTTAAGAAGCCAATACACTTCTTATCCAAGATCCGGGTCACCTAACTAGTACCCAAGGTCACTTAGCTATTCAGAAGCACATCCAGAGTTTCATCTCTAGTGTCTGATTTAAATGCACATCCCCTTCCATTACATCACATTGACTGTAGAATAAATCGGCAGTTCTAAACTCGTCAAGTTTTAAGCCAGAATGAAGACATTTAAAGAATAATATAATTAGCATTTGTGATTTCCTATATTTTCAGTTCATTAAACTTCCTGATGTGAAAAACAGCATAAAATTTTTCCCAGTTCCTTCCATTTGCTCTATGCATGCTGTATCTAATATTTTCCTAGTCTTCATTTTTTACTCACAGTCTTGACCTGGCGCATTCAAAATTCTCTTGAGATGTCTTTTCCTTCCAATAAGCATTAAGCTTCTGAGCAAGGGCATTTATTGTCAACCTGAAAGAAAAAGGCAAAAAAAAGCATGTCAAGGTTCAGTGCTTACAACAAAAGAATTTTAAGATTTTTAAAACACTCCCATCTAAAAGAAGTCAACAATTTAGAATATTCAGCATAGTTTGCAATATTTGCTCTTTCAGAAACTAAGACGGGAATCCACCCTTTGGCAAGTTATATGTCAAAATAACAAATTTGTAATATTAAATACTGACTGGTTAAAAAGATAAGCTGAAACAGAGGCAAAAAAAGGATCTTTCCCTAGAAGCTTCAGAAAGAGCATGGCTCTACCACACCCTGAATTCAGATTTTCACAGCCTCCAAAACAGCCTAGAACACCCTAACGGGGCAGCTCTATTCTATGGGTCAAAATTAACTTGGATAATACCCAACAGCTTCTGAAACTGTAAGAGAATAAATCTCTGTTGTAATTCATCCACTTTGTGAGACTTTGTTACAATAACCTCCAAAACTAATTCACTTATTCTTCTCCAACCTACCAATGCTCTTTCCTCAAGTCATAAATGAACAATTCCTTGCTTGCTTTTAAAAAATCAACTTCTGACAGAAAGTAGATTGGTAGTTGTCAGGAGCTGTGGGGATGGGGAAATGCGGAACTGCTAATAGACATGTAGTTTACTTTTGGAGTGATAAAAATGTTCTAAAATATAATGGAGATAGCCACACTTCATGAGTATACTAAAGATCAATGGTCATCTTTAAAGTATGTGAATTTTAAAAATCAAAAACAAATATCTGTCCTCATGGATTTTTAAAGTCAGATTTATTGAGGGTAAAATTTATATACAGTAAGATGTACCTCTTTTAGTATAGCGCTCTATCCATTTTAATAAATACATACAATCACTACATCAATTAAAATACTACTCACACATGCTTGTGGCCTTATTCTCCAAATACTTAACTCTTCCCTCTGACATCTCCACTCTTCTAGTCTACATGGTTTTCTCCTTCTGCTTTCATTATTCACATGCTGCATTCCTGTCCTAACACACAACTTCACAAAAACCCTGACCTGATGGTGCTGTTCTATTATTCCTTCCTTTTATTCCCCAAGTCCTGGTATATGTGATCTATACTCACTACCTCCTCTTTCTTTTCCTGTATTAATCTCCTGCAACCTAATTTCCACCTATGGCAATCTATAAAACTGTCCCACCATCATTATTCTATCAATTATCTTGCCAATACCTTAGTCTTCTAGTCTTCTAAGTTTGAAACTTTGACATGATCTGACCCAACCATTTTATTTCCTTTATCCCTTTGTCAATGTCACTGAGTTCTAGTGATCCTTATATTTTCATAATGTGTCATATACTTCCTTTTTCAAAGCTACTCTTATTTCAGACCTTCATCTTACACCTAAATTATCCCCAACAGCCTTCAATCCTTCCTCTAATCCATCCTATGGTTTAGTTCCAGAATTATCAAAGGATATAATTTATTTAGAGTCCCGATGTGACACCGTAGGATCAGCACTGGACTGGTAAATCCAAGGTTGGCAGTTCAAACCCACTAGCCACTCTCAGAAACCCTATACAGGATCACTATGAGTCGGAACCAATTAAACAGCACACAACAACATAATTTATCTAAAACACAGTGTGTTTTAGATAAAGTGGCATACAAGTATAATTTCATTGTTGTTGTTAAGTGCCATCGAGTTGGTTCCAACCCACAGCGACCCTGTATAGGGCTTCCAAGGAGCGGCTGGTGACAAGTATCATTTACCGTTATTGAGATTCTGATGGCATCATTCTTTCAAGTTATTCCCTATTCAATAATACACAATGAATTCTCATTATCTAATGACTCAATTGCTCTACCCAAAGTCTCTCTGAGAAGTTCCCAAATCTTCATGGTTCACGGTACTTTTAGTGTCTCAATTTTTCATGGTGTCGCTATGTAATATGCAACGCTCCCATTTATTAAATCGGAAAGTCCAAACAACTTATGACAATAAATAAGAACACAAGGGGATACTACATGGTTTAACTTTGGAGAAGGTGTGTACCAAGATTGGATCTTTTCACCATATGAGGGAGCTTCAAAAAGTCTACGGGAAAATGAATTTAAAAGATAATTGAATTTTTCCATGAACTTTTGAAGCCCCCCTTGTACTCATACATTTTGTATGCTAAACAAATAATCCCAGAAACTGGATTATATAAAGAAAAACAGTTTTAACAGGATTGGAGGCTCATTAACAATCTGCACTATACAGATGACACAACCTGGCTTGCTGAAAGTAAAGAGAACTTAGCACTGGTCTGCTAACCACAAGGTCGGCAGTTCAAACCCACCAGTCACTCTCAAAAACCCACCTAAAAATATAAACAAAAGCCTTTATTTTTATTTCTTTACAAGGTAAGATTCTTATGATTCAATAGTGAGTAACTGTTATCATAACTAATTGCAACTGTCTGAACCATAAAGATAGAAGTATTGTAACAAAAACGGGGGAGTAGTTAATCTTACCGCAGCCCAGAAACAGAGGCCCCTAGGACCATCAAGGGAGAAGAGCACAAACGGAATGCGGGACCTTATCCAGAGAAGCAGTGACACCAGAGATGAAGGCAGAGATGAGGACATGGGAAGAGGGAACAACTGAGGACTCTAGACTCATGGAAAGAGAGGAAGTGGGTGCTGGAGGCCAGGAGGTAGGCTTGCAGAATGTGCCCTTTGGTCGCTTAAGTTATTATATATTCCTTGAGTGTTTTTGTGTACAACTCCCCCCCCCACTCAAAAAAAAAAAAAAAAAAAAACCCAGAGGGAATGGAAACAGACACCATTGAATGATGATGCACGGAGGAGATTGTAATCATTGAAATGAAATGATGGTATAAAGCCAACGTCCTCCCATGTAAACTATCACCCAGTTCACAAAAAAAAAAAAAGGTATACAAAATGCTCTTTGAAAGGATTAAGCATGAGAGTCATAGCTATCCTCAGCTTTCTCTAAAGAAGTCACATATAAAGGTAGGATTATCTAGGAAAGATGTGTTGAGGAGTCTCTTGTCTAGTGATGTGAATCCTGAATCCCTGTGACATATATAGGAGAACCACAAGGTTCTTGAGAATGCTATATTAGCATAAGTACTGCTAGCTTGGACTTAAAGGGACAGAGCGAGTATAAAGTGAAAGAATGCTGTCAGAATCCGAAATTCTACAGGCAGCAAACAGACTGATGAAACTGATCTACTGCAAACATATACCAATGTCCATAAAAGAAAAAAATGGTGATTATGAGCTTAAAAGGCAGTGTGCCTCAATCCCAAAGGGCAGAACTGCAAGGCCCAGAGGATTACTCCTAGGGCTTAAAACCTATATAGAATTTTCTTGGTTGGATTTAAAAACTGCCTGGAACCTGTTACTTTTTCTTTCATTTTTCCCTTTCTGAACCGAAATATCTGTAACTTATATCCTATACCTGTCCCACTATTCTATTTTTTACTTCAGAATATAAAAACACACAACCACCACTACCAGTAACAATAAAGGCTCCCTAGATGGAGAGGAATTTTCCTCCAGAATACATCTTAACCACGGTCCTGTCCATATCTGACAGATGATGAATGTGGAACTTTTCAGCTGATGACATTTAGATGAGGTTTTAGGTTTTGATTTCATGCTGCAATGGATTGAGATTTGTTGGGTGTTTAGAACGGTAAAATACATTTTTCATGTGGAATGTATCTATGGTTCTTAGGAGTTCAGATGCACTATCTTAATTTCTAGTAACTGTGTTTTAAATTTATAGCAAGAGAGTATTAATGATGCAGACTGGATTAAGGTTACCAATGAGCTGATTTTAAAATAGAGTGGTTTTTTTGGATTAACCAATAAAATAAAAAGTCTTTAAATGTACAAGAAGCAGGCAGATGAGTCAGAGGAGTGTGCAATATACGACGGACACAAATTGCTGTTGCCAATTTTGATGATGAAGGAAGGGATTCATGGGTCAAAGAATACTAACAGCTTCAATAACCTGGGAAAGGAAACAGATTCTCTTCTAGAGCCTCAATAAACAAAGACATACGACCTTTCTGACACCTTAGTTTTAGCCTATGGAGGCCCATCTAAGACTTGTAGCCTACAGAACTGAAAGATAATAAATCTGCGTTGCTTTAAAACACTTAAGTTTGTGGTAATTTACTAGGAAGCTATAGCAAACGAATTGTAGTGTTGTTGTTATGTGCCATTAAGTTGGTTCCGACCCATAGAGACCCTGGATAGGGTTTCCAAGGAGCGGTTGGTAAGTTTGAACCACCGACCTTGCAGTTCAAACTGTGGTCAAATGCTTATCCTACAGCACCACACCATGACTCCAAGAAAACTGATAAAGAAGTCAAATTATGTATTTCCCGCAAAAATGTAAAATATCTTGTGGCTAGGTTACCTTTTGAGTTCACTATGAGTATCTTGGCAAACAGTTTGGGAACTGTGGCTCTAGCACAAGGGTAGGAAAACTACAGACAATACGCCAAATCCAGCCTCCTGCCTGATTTTGTAAACAAAACATTTTTAGAAAGTCATGTTCATTCCTTTACATGTTATCTATGGCTGCTTTCCCACTACAGCACAGTTGAATAGTTGTGACCAAGACTGTATGGTCTGCAAAGACTGTAATATTTACTACCTGGCACTTTACAGAAAAAGTCTTCTAAACCCTAATCTAGGATACGACTTTCCTTCTCTATCCATTTAACTTTTTTTTCACACTCCCCATATGTTTACTGTTCTAAGCTCCTGTTACCACCTTAGTTCATGCTACAATTCCATCCTAAAATTTCATTTCCTTGCTTTTCTAAATATCATATCTTTTAAGATATATCTTAAGTCATACCGTCTACCTAAATCCTTCCCTAACTACTCTATCAGGATAATTTTCCTTTACTACGCTGAGGTTTTCATAGATCAAGTAAGAATTTTTTGTTCTCTAAATTGTTTCAAGTAAGTGACAGTTTGTCATTACAAACAGAGTGTAAGCTCCTTAAAGACAGCAACCATGTCTTGAATTTCTCTGAAAAATTCTACAAAGTCTAACAAATGTGCTATGCCCCAGTGGGGTGCTAAGTAAATATGTGTTAAAAGCATTTCTTTACCTGACATTCAATATAAAGTGTTTTATATTTGAGCCCTGATAGTTGCAATTGAAATCTGATCTTCACAACTATTAAAAGTGCTATTACATGTGATTTATTTGTAGACATTCTAAAAGTATGATGGCTGGTATCTTTTATCATTTAAGCTTTTACTATTTATAATATTCTTAGGATGAGTTTAAGAAAGTGACAACCTCTATCTTGCTCTTAAATTCTCTTATTTTGTTGTTGAGTACATACAGAAAAACATATACCAATTCAACAGGTGCGATATACACAATTCAGTACCAATGATTAATTCCCTACAGTTGTACAACCATTCTTGCCCTCCTTTTTCTGAGTTGTTCCGCCTTCATTAATGTAAACTCATTGCCTCCTTGGGTTTTTTATCTAATCTTTCAAGTTGCTGTTGTCACTTTGATCCAAAAGACAGATATCAAAAAAGGATAATGCTCAAGGCACTGAAAACATGATGAAGAGCACCAGAATATTGTCGGATATAGTGCCGGAAGATGAGCCTCTCAGGTTGGAAGGCACTCAAAATATGACCGGGGAAGAGCTGCCTCCTCAAAGTAGAGTGGCTGTGATGATGCGAATGGAGTAAAGACGTTGGGACCTTCATTTGCTGATGGAGCGCCACTCAAAATGAGGAGAAACAGCTGTAAACATGGATTGTACGATGTATGACTCCAGGATAATGGGAAATTGTCAAAAATTAAATGGAATGCATAAAGGTTGACATACTAGGCTTTAGTGAGCTGAAATGGGCTGGTATTGACCATTTAAAATCTGACAATCATATGGGGTTTACTATGACAGGAACAACAAACTGAAAAGGAATGATGTGGCTTCATTATAAAAAAAATGAACATTTCAAGATCTATGCTCAGTATAATATTCATAAACCTACAAGGAAGATCAGTTAGTATCACTATTACACAAATTTATGCACCAACCACTAAAGCCAAAGATGATGAAACTGAAGAATTCTACCAACTTCTTGAGTCTGAAGTTGATCAAACATGCAATCCAGGTACTTTCATAATGACTGGTGACTGGGATGAGACAGTTGGAAACAAAGAGGAAGGCTCAGTAGGTGAAAATATGGCCTTGGTGATAGAAACTATGCTGGAGATCACAGGATAGAATTTTGTAAGATCAATGACTTATTCATTGCAAATAGCTTTTTCAGCAATATACAAGTGGACCTCACCAGATAGAATACCCAGGAATCAGACTAACTACATTTGTGGAAAGAGACAATGGAGACACTCAGTACCATCAGCCAAAAACAAGGCTGTGAAATAGACCATCAATTGCTCATATGTAAGACTTCAGGCTGAAATTGAAGAAAATTCAAACAAGTTCATGAGAGCCAAAATATGACTGTGAGTGTTTCTATCCCACCTGAATTTAGAGACCATCTCAAGGGCAGATTTGACGCATTGAACACTAATGACCAAAAGAGTTGTGGGAAGATATTAAGAACACCAACCCTGAAGAAGCAGAAGAGCATTTAAAAAAAAAAAAAAAAAAAGACCAAAATGGATGTCAGGAGAGACTCAC
The DNA here is from genome assembly GCF_000296735.1 of Chrysochloris asiatica. Lineage (NCBI taxonomy): Eukaryota > Metazoa > Chordata > Mammalia > Afrosoricida > Chrysochloridae > Chrysochloris > Chrysochloris asiatica. The sequence goes on along the minus strand of NW_006408677.1, from coordinate 3,827,713 downwards.
ACTTGTTGGAACATGGAAAAGCTAAATCAACTAGAAAAAATAATGAAGTAAAGGAGCTGAACATAGTATTTCAAAGGGCAGCTGGAGAACACAAAGTATTGATGAAATGTGGAAAGACCCAGAATTAGAAAACTAGAAGGGAAGAACATGCTCAACGTTTCTCAAGAACTGAAGAAAAGGTTTTTTTTTCATTTCGGCAGTCGACATGCCATCCAGACTGTGGAAGACCCGGAAACGCACAGGTCATGTGAGCCATGGCCATGGCCGCACTGGCAAGCACCAGAAACAACCTGGAGGCCACAGTAATGCTGGTAAAGTATGATCAACTTTGATAAATATCATCCAGGTTACTTCGGGAAAGTAGGTATGAGACATTATCACTTGAAGAGGAACCCGAGTTTCTGCCCAACTGTCAACCATGATAAATTGTGGACCTTGGTCAGTGAGCAGACAAGGTTAAATGCTGCCAAAAATAAGACCATCATTGATGTGGTGCGATCGGGTTACTACAAAGTTCTGTGGAAGAGAAAACTCCCCAAACAACCTGTCATCATGAAGGCCAAATTCTTCAGCCAAAGAGCTGAGGAGAAGATTAAGGGTGTTGGGGGGCAGTGGGAGGGCTGTGTCCTGGTGGCTTAAAGCTACATGCAGGTTAATTTCATGTTAAGTGCTTTTCAAAAAACAAAAAAGAACTGCATAAAAAATGTATGCCTCGGTTTGCATTGTAATATTCAAATTCCATGGGCAAAATATTGAATGACACATGAAGCATCAAAAGGTGGAAGTAATAAACAAAGTCATTACACCAAAAAGAATTGCTGGATAGTCAATCACTTTAAGAGATAGTAAATGATGAGCAACAACCGATGATATTGAAGGAAGAAACCGAGCTGCACTGAAGGCATTGGCAAAAAAGAAGGCTCCAGTTATTAACTGACTATAAATTGAAATACTGACTATAAATTGAAATGTTTCAACAAAGTGATGTAGTGCTGGAAGCACTCAAAGACAGCTACCTGGCCAACCATCTGGAAGATATCCATTATTTGTGTCCTTTCCAAAGAAAGGTGACCCAATGGAATGCAATAATCATCGAACAATAACATTAAAGTCTGCTTAAGGTAATTCAAAAACGGCTGAAAGAGTACATCGATGGAGAGCTGCCAGAAATTCAAGCCATATTCAGAAGAGCACATGGTACAGAGGGATATCAGTGTTGATGCCACAAGGGTCTTGGCTGAAAGCAGAGAACATCAGAACAGCAGAAGGATGTTTATTTAAGCTCTATTGACTATGCAAAGGAGTTAGACTATGTGGGTCATGACAAACTACGCATAACATTGATAAGAATGGGAATTCTAGAACACTTAGTTGTGCTCATGAGAAATTTGTACACAGACCAAGAGGCAGCTGTTTGAACAAAACAAGAGGATACTGAATGGTTTAAAATCAGGAAAGGTGTGAGCCAGGGTTTTATCCTTTCCCATACTTATTCAATCTGTATGCTGAGCAAATAATCTGAGAAATTAGATCAAATGATTAATTTGGCCTCAGGACTGAAGGAAGACACATTAATAATTGTAATATGCAGATGATACAACCTTGCTTTCTGGAAGTGAAGAGGGCTTAAAATATTTACTAATGAAGATCAAAGACTACAGCATTCAGATTGGACCTCAATATAAAGAGAACAAGGAGTCCTGGTGTGGCGCTGTATTGCAAGCACTGGACTACAAGCCAAAAAGTCAGAGATTCAAACCAACCAGCTGCTTCTCAGAAATACTGTACAGGGTTGCTATGAGTCAGAATTAAGTCGACAGCACTTAACAAACAACTGAAAACAAAACCCTCACAATAAATAATATCATGGAAAACGAAGATAGGCTGACACTGTCAAAGACTTCATTTAGCTTGTGTCCACAATCAATACTCATGGACGCAGCAGTCCGGAAATTAAACATTAGGAAAATATGCTGCAAAAGACCTCCTTAAAGTGTTCAAGAGCCAAGATGTCACTTGGAGGACTAAGGTACACCTGACCCAAGTTATAGTATTTTTAATCATCTCATATGCATATTGAAGTTGGACAATGAATAAGGAAGTCCAGAACAGAATTCGTGCACTTGAATTATGGTGTTGGCAAATAATAGTGCCATGGAATGCCAGATGAACAAAGAAATCTATCTTGGAAGAAGTACAGTCAGAATGCTACTTAGAAGTCAAGACTTAGCCTCTCATACTTTGGACATGCTGTCAAGACGGACCAGTACCTGAAGGGCATCAAGCTTGGTAAAGTGGAAGCTCAGCAAAAAGGAAGAAGACCCAATGAGATGGACTGACACAGTGGCAGCAACAATGGACTTAAAAATAGCAACAATTGTGAGTTTGGCACAGGACTAGGCATCCTGTTTGAATAGGGTCACTATGAGTCTAAATCAACTCTATGGCACCTAATAACAACAAACCATTGCTTGGTTTTAAAACTTTGGGGCATATTTTTTTAAGTTTTGAAGATTAATCTCAGGACAATAGTTTCAGGGGTTCATTCAGTCTCTGTGGCTCCAAAAAGTCTGGAGTCCATGATGACTGAAATTCTGTTTTGCATTTTTTAATAGATCAGGATTCTTTTATAACATCTTGGAACAAAATGTTCTCTACTGGTAGCCAGGTACCATGCAGTTCTTCTGGTCTCAAGGCAAAGGAGGCAGGTGTACATGGAGGAAATTATCCATACATTCCATACCCTCCTCCCTCCAAAGGGGCTTCAAAAAGTTCATTGAAAAATTCCATTAATCTTATTTTTCCACAAAGGTTTTGAAGACCCCTCTTATTCCTGATTTTCATTCTTCCTCTTTGCTCCAGGTGAACAGAGACCAATTATCATGCCATGGATGGCTAGCTAGCAAACTGTTAAGACCCCAGGTACTAGAAAACAAAGTAGGCACAGAACGAACAGAAGCACTAAAACATGGTATTAGGCCAGTTAACTGAGATGTCCCATGAAACCATGACCCTAAAATCCAAACCAAGAAATAAACTCCCCTGAGACTTTTTATTGTACACAAGCAGCCTCAGCAGCAATTGTGTGTGTGAATATAGCTAACACACAACTTTTGCCAGTTCAGTTTTTTTGGAGTGCAACTTATTGGAAATAATTAAAATAATCAACTATGTAACACACCCTTTTTTCCCTTTTTAAAAAACATTTTATTGTAGTTTTGGTGGAAGTTTACAGAGCAAGTTAGTTTTCCATTCAACAATTTATATACATTTTGTTTTGTGACAATCCTACTCTTCCAACTTCCTCCCCATTTCCATTTGTCCTTCTTTCCTGCCTTCTGACTTGTATTTTTGGGCAAATGCTGCCATTTTGGTCTCATCTGGTTGATTGGTTTGAGTAATATGCTCTTCACAGGTATTGTTTATTACATTTATAGACCTCTGTACTGTTTGGTTCAAAGTTGTTCCCCAAGGTGGTGGTGGGGGGGGGGGTGTCCCTCTAAGCAGACCAGTAAACGTTTGTTTTTGTTTCTGATGATTTGGGGGGAATTCTCCTAGTTTTTGATTGAAACACATTTTCATTTTATATCAGATAAACGAAGTGTGTTGTTGTTGTTGTTAAGTGCCTCTGAGTCAGTTCTGACCCATAGCGACCCTGTATAGGGTTCAAGCTCAGCTGGTGAGCTTGAACCACTGACCTTGCAGTTCAAACCAACTTTGCAATCTAGCACTTTAGCTCACAGCACCACACCAGAACTCCAAACTAAGTCTGTAACACCTTGAATTTACTTGATATGGATTTTCTATCCAACATGTGATTCCTACCAAGTGATTAAGTAGGACCATGCAAATAAGTTGTACAGCACTCTAAGGCTGGGATTGGTCAGTTTTGCCATCTAGCTAGGTTTAAAAGGAGTCATCTCAGCAGCAGGAACAGAAGACCCCAGGACCATCAAGGAGGAGGAGCATGAGTACAGCGATGAGAGCCCTAACTAGAAAAGTGGAAACATCAGAGGTGACGGCATAGGTGGTGGCATGGAGAGACAGAGCAGCTGTGGGTTCTAGGCCCATGGACTGAGTAAAGCTGAGTGTCTATGGGCAGGAGACTATCTTGTAGAATGCACCCTTTGGGCATTCACAAACTGGCTAAAAGAGCTTTGTAACATTTGCCAAAGCAGGGCAAGAAGCCAAGGGGCCAAATGTTAAGAGGCTGAAGACAAGAGTGAGGCTTGCCTGCAATATAGCAGACAAGAGGCGTTCCTGACTGAAGAACTGCTGCATCCTGAGTTGGTTTTAATCCTGAATTCTACCTTGTTCACTTCCCTATTAACCTCATAATCATGAGTATTATTATGAGTTCTGTGTGGCTATTGCAACAGATTATCAAACCCAGATGTGAAGCACAAAGTGCTGTGGGAGGAATGTCTGGTGTCAGAATAGGATAGAGAAGGTTATATAAGGTAGAGAGAGGCAGGTCTGACCTCCACCTCAAAGGATCTGCCTTGGGATGATTTTGAGTTTGATTCTCCTTCCCCCTTGTGAAGCCAGGGGAAGTCAGACATGGCTCCCACATGGTTTCTACAACATGAAAAGGTTAAGAGTTCTGTAAATTTTTTATCCTCAAGAAACTCTATGCCAGTGCATTATTTCCTTATTGAAAATAAAATTATGATTCTTAAGCTGAATAAATCTACTGTTTGTGGGTTATCTCTATTTGGAAGTCCTGCAACAACCTCAAACTCATCATGCCAAAAAGTAGCTCTCATAAATCAAGAGTTCAGCACTTCTTGAAAAATAAAAGGTAGGTGTTTTTTTTTGTTTTTTTTTAAAGGTGGTAAAGATGATGTAAAAAGACTTTAGTCTTTTAATAAAATAGATGAATTTCTCAAGTTCTAACCATTCCGTTAATGATTAGAAATTCACTATTTGTTGTAAACTACAGCAACAGAATGAAACTTTTGTGAAAGTGATGTCATCCCTAAATCATTAAGCTTAAGAATCAAATCCTGATCAAAGATCCCCATTATGAGTCAGATTCATATTTAAATGACCATTTTACAAAAGCTGAGGGCAAGTAGCTACCACAACCATTTAGAAGACCCAATGACCAAGAATCAAGCACTCCAGGATTAACTTGGGGTTCCCATCCAAACAGATGTCTCTTTGCCAAGCATTAAAATGAAAACTCTCAGGATTCTAGATAAATAAAGGTCCTGGTGTGACGCTGTGGGTTAATGCACTGGACTGGAAGGTCGGTTTGAACTTGAGGATCAGCGGTGCAAGCTCACCAACCACTCCTCGGAAACCCTATACAGGGTCATTGTGAGCCAGAACTGACACAATAGCACTTAACAACAACAACAACAAAGGTACATTTAAACTAGCTTTATTACAGTTTTGATTAAAAAAGAGTAAGTGGAAAGAGAGTTCATTAATTAGCTTTCTCCCTTTCCAAGAGTAAATTACTACTGAGACTTCAGAAAAATGACACCAAATACTTCTTGATTTCTCATGCCTTCTATCCCCATACTCCCAGAACATCCTGCCTTTTCTTGCCCTGCCCTTGTGTATACTTCCTTTTCTTAAAATATCCATGCCTGATTTGCCCACCTACCAACTCCTACTTTTCCTTCAAGCTTAAATTCAAATGCGGTCTGCTTTGTGAAAGTTCCTGACTCCCTTAAACCTACTTACAGGTTCTTCACATCATGCATATATCCTCCATTAAAGCAATTACTTTATGGGTGTTCAAATTTTCATTTGTATATATTTCATTTCACTTGCTCACAGGAATCAAGGATTTTTCACTTTTCTTAAGTCCCTCAAACTCGAACTCACAGCCATCTAGTCGATTCTGACTCACAGTGGCCCTGTAAAGGGTTTCTGAGGTTGTACATCTTTATGGGAGCAGAAAACCTCATCTTTCTCCAGCAGAGCAGCTGGTGGTTTTGCGCTGATAACCTGTAGTTAGCAGCCCAGTGTTTATTCTATAACACCACACCAGAACGTTTTCTTTCTTATGTCCCTGTTATTGCTGTTGTGTGCCACTGAGTCTCTTCCAACTCATAGTGACCCTGTATAGGGTTTCTGAGAGTGAATGGTGGGTTTGAACTGCTGACCTTGTGATTAGCAAGCTAGTGCTTATCACAGCACCACACAGGGCTCTTCTTATGTCCCTGTTGTTCAGTTCTATCAAGTCTGTTCTTACTCATATTACTCATTGTACAGGGTTTCAGAGGAGCAGCTAGTGGGTTTGAACTACCATTTCTGCAGCTACCAAATCCAGTGCGTCTCCTTCAGCACCACACCAGGACTCCATATGACCCTTTGTTGCTGTTGTTGTTTTGTGCTGTCGAGTCGGTTCTGCCTCTTAGTGAACCTGTATAGGATTTCAAAGGAGCACCTGGTGGGTTTGAACTGCCAATCCTGTAGTGCAGTGCTTATCCTATAGTGCTACACCAGGTTTCTACCATATGTCCCTAGTATCTGGCAAATAGCAGGTATCTCATAATACTTCAAGAAAGAAAGAATGATCTATTCCTCCCCACAAAGTTTCAAACTAACTATTCCACCCTGGCTTGAACAACTGCTGTCTTTGCCTTCTAAAAATATCCCTGTTGGCTCAGCCTCAATGTCAAGCTCCTTTTTAAATTCTTATCTGTTTGTTTTCCCTGTCAAATCTCAAGGGTTCTATAAAAGCATGTCTTTTCCTGTTACTCCAATACTTTTCTCTGAATCTGCTCAATGACTTCATGAATTTTTTAAAAATATACTTCAAACTTCTGCTTTTCCCCTCAATGTACACAACACCTTGAGATCCACTCTTTTTTTGTTGTTGCTAATTAAAATCAATCCTGAGGCTAGAATCATTTCTGCTTCACTAGAAATATTTTGGATTCCTGGTGTGGTGCTATAGGAGCAGCACTGGATTGCAAACCACAAGGCCCATGGCTCAAACCCACCAGCTGCTCCTTGGAAACCTTGAACAGGGTCGGTATAAGTCAGAACCGACTCCACGTCACTTAACAACAACAGAAACACTTTACCAAATGGCTCTAATGCTGTTTCCCTTCCATGGTTTCTAAAGGTATGGTTTATCTCAACTGGGCTCCATGTATCAAGTATCAGTGGACCTTAATTTAAAAATGAAATAATTTTATCTTTCACCTTGGAAAAGAGATTTGAGGGAATTCTCAGTTAACTTATCTGACTGATTCTGGAGATGATTTCCCAAAAAGGCCAGAGAATAGATTCATATTCTAAAGAAATTATCAGAAGCACATGTTGGGATGACTCACCGGTATTCCTTTGTATACTCAAAATCTTGTTTGTTGTAGGCAGGCTTTAGGAAGTTGCATTCAATGACTCCAATTACTCCCACACCTTCTCCATGAGTTGGCTTTGATAAAAATAATAATAATAATTTCAACATTTGCGTTACCATTGACTACCTGAAGATAATTTCTTTTTGATTCCAAGCCATACCAGCAAGGTTACATAATGTTCATGGGCAAGGAGAGGTCCTGAAGATCTAGTATAACGAAGACTGTCCTTCAGTAGACTACAAATATTATATTCTACTGGAACCACTGGCAAATTTTAGCATGGTTAGAATGGCAAGGTCAGTGGTTCCAGTTCACCAGCCGCTCCTTGGAAACCTTATACAGGGTTGCTGTGAATCAGAACTGACTCGATGCTATCTCTACTTTCATCTGTTTTATATGCTAGTCTTGCCACAAGATTCCATTTGAACAAAGAATTACATTACTAAAAAAAAAAAAAATCAAGCTTAAAAAACTACTGTTATAGGATACTTAAACCAGTTTTTCTGAAGAAAAAAAATTTAAGGATGTTATGTGATCATCACTACCTCATCTATTAAAATAAACAAATTTTTCACATAGGTAGACCACCAAACCACTATTAAAAAGTCAGACTTGCAGTAATTATTAATGACAAGTTGATGGAAACGGTTTCTGGGCCCCAAATCATTTCTTATCCTTTAATGGAAGGAAATGAGTCAAGATGTAATTAGACTGGCACACAAACCTGAGTTGTGTAAAGATACTATACCAACCAAGGAAAAGCAAGTGGGCTGAACACTAGCTATCTTCTTGGGCCTTACATATCTCTGTCCTACTATGATGGCGCTGTAGGATAAGCACTGGATTATAAACTGCAAAGCCGCAAGTTCAAACCCACCAGGAGCTCTGTGGAAGAAAGATGAGGCTTTCTACTCCAGTAAAGATTTTTAGCCTCAGATGCCCTACAGAAAGGTGCTATGAGTCAGAATCAACTCGCTGGCAGTGGGTTTGGTTTGGGTTTACTATGTAACACAAAACAGTTTCTGTGTTTCACAGGCAAGAATGAATGGGATGCCTGTGAAAATTACTCCTTTAAATTATTATTAAAGCATTAAGAATGATAATAACATCTGTATAGTGAGTTTCAAGTCTCTAAAATATTTTCACGTAAATTGCCCGATTTTAACTTCTCAATAGTGAGGTGCGCAAAGAAGGCAAAATTATTTTTATTGTTTTCATTTTATAGAAAAGGAAATTGTATCTCAGAAAAATTTAATGATTTATCCAAGGTTACAGAGCATAAATGGAAATGTCAGAACCCAAATCCTGGTCTTTTAACTACAAGCTTTCATGGTTTCTACTATGCCTTATTGCCCCGACCCCAAAACAGAAATAAGTTAATACACATATGGTAAGCTTGCCAGTGCTGTAGTTCTATCTCTTATTAACAGTTACCTAGAAAATACATTCAGCAAAGTTACAGGTTGTTGAACATCTATGGAAACTGAGAGGTAGAAAAGGTTTTTCAATACATGATGGGTCACTGGCAACACAGAATTCCAGATCAGATTTAACAACCATCATAATCTGGGTGTAAAAGCTATTAAGGAGTCCATCCCCTTTTCAAATTTTAAATTCTCTTTCTACTCTCCTAAGCCCTCTATGACAAAGAAACATTAACCACTTACCTTCACCTGGCATCCCACCTTCACAAAAGACTTTATGAGTCGGTTGTTATGATACATCATTACTCCAAACTGGTTATTATTCTTGCAAGAGAACCCAAAAGTGATTCTTACTTGTTTATTCTGAGAAGAAAATTATTAAGGAAGCGAACACCAGGGGGCCTTAGCAGACAAAATTTTGTCCTGTATCACAGCAAAAAACATTAAACACTACTGGATGTAAATTGGTACAACCTTTCCAATTTTTTAATTCCGGAGGGCAATTAAAAAAACTTTAGCAATAGGCTCATGGTGTGGCGCTATAGGATCCGCGCTGGACTGTGAACCACTAGGTTGGGCAGTTCAAACCCACCAGCTGCTCCTTGGAAACCCTATACAGGGTCACTATGAGTCAGAACTGACTCGACGGCACTTAACAACAGCAGCAGCAACAGTCCTAAGCATGTTTCTAACCTATGATCAAATAATTATTTTAGGAACTTTTCCTGCAAAAGCAATCAGCGAAGCCCACAAGATTTTATGATTTCCATTATGGTAGAAAAATATGATTTAAATGTTAATAAAAAAATTATTAAACAAATGTTGGTATATCCATCTGATGGTCTTTTATGCAGGTCTTAAAAATTATACTCTTCAAAAAATAGTTGGGAACATTAAGAGAATGCTCAGATAATAATAAGCATTATCAGCAAATACATATAAAAAACACGTATAATACAGAGAGTAAGGAAATAGACCAAAATATCATCAGTGATTAAAGAACACATAAATAGTAACAAATGTTCCTTAACGCTTGCTAGGAACTCAATTTGCTGCTAGGTTTCACAGCTCTGGTAAGAGCTATAAATGGTACAACACAAATCCACACAATTATAAGCGATATGGTAAGTCTTGCTAATGATACAAAATGCAATGAAAGCAAAAGCACCAAGAACAAATTTACTTTTAAAGGTAAAAGACAGTGAACCATCTTATAGCAATATATTTCATGTAAGATTATTAACAAACTTGGGTAATAAATGAATTTAAGAAAACTAATTGCTATAAGAAAAGCAAAATAAGAATGAGCATTTATTAAGTTTTACTCAACTTTAAAAATAAAGATAAAGGGGAGACCAAGAAACAGATTTTCATTAAAGCAAATGCTACTAAAATAAAATTTTATTTTTGTTGCTTTTTTTTTTTTTTAATCACTTTTGTTTATTCTAAGAAAAGGTACTTATAAGGAAACCCCTGGGGTAAATAAAAGATTTTGATTGTCAAATACTTTCCTTCCCCAGCACATTTTAAAATTTCTAAATTATGGAGTAGGAGTGCAACAGAGTAAGAGATTCCCCAAACAGGGCAGATATGATGCAAAGGCAATGAAGAAGTAGGTATATTTATACTGCCATGTTTGGCACAGATATATTAAGCTCAGATCAAATGCCAAATTATTCCAATGCACAGACAAGACAAAACTCTCTGAAACAAGACAAAATCCATACCACAAAACTGGTATTTTTTTTAATACTTTAAAAATAAAGATCGGAATGAATGAATGAATAAATGAGTATCGCCAAATCCTTTTCTTCTGCCTTTTAAAGCCATCAACAATATGCCACTTAATTTCCATACCTCACCTTAAGATAAACCCTAGTGTCTGAAGTCTGCTCCCGATTCAACAGGGCAGTGAAAAAGAGTAAGGGTTCATCCAAATGGTTGCCATTATAAAAAGCACCTGGGAATCCACGTCAAACCTGTTAAAGATTCTTTATACCCTAGAAAAACAATCTTTAATTTCCATTCTAATTTCCATCAATACAAGTCTAGACCTGCTACAACAAAAATCTCACAATAACTGCAAGAAGAGCAAGTTCTTGTCAACATTTTGCTTACTTCAATCACTAATATATCAGGAAATTCTATTACAAGCCAAAGTGGCTTATTCTTCATAGCCGAGATTTTCAAATATGGCTACCCATTAGAATCTGATGAGGTGCTTTTTAAAAAATACAACAGATTTCTTATTTTAAAAAGAACAAAGATTTCAGAATCCACTGAAACAGTGTCCAAACTTCAAGAATCTGTACTACTTAATAATTTTCTAAGTGATGTCTGATACAAGTGATGCTTAGATTGGCATTAAAGAAAAACTTCCCTCAAATACACTATCACAGGATTTCTACTGTAATAGACTTTTTTTAATTAGAAAAAGAAAGCTGTTCTTTTTCTTCTTTTGTACCAACCTGGAATCCTAATCCTGAAATGAAGAGGTCAACTTCACGTAATTGTAAGGATACAGTAAAGGTAGGCTTATATACATCATGTTCTACATTGGCCAGGCTCTTGGCAATCATCTGCGTAGTCACCTTCTTTTGACGTAGAAAAACTTTCATCCGTGGCTTCATATAAAGAATACTACAAAATGCCTATGGAACAATGAAGGAAAAGTTATGCGACACTGCCAATTCTACTAGCATCCCCATAAAACTTTGCAAACATTGAGATCTATTCCCGGCAAAGATTTGGCTCAGTTATTATACTCTGTTATAGTAACATTAACTAACACACTAAAGTGCTGCCACCTATACTCACGTTAGCTAAACTATTTCGGTGGAGACCGTGAAAATAAATCCTGTTGTTAAATGCCATCCAGTCAGTTCTGATAGCAACTCTGTGTGGATTCAAACTGCTGAGTTTGTTGTTAGCTGTCCAATGTTTATCCAACAGTGCCACACCAGGACTCCAAAAGGAATCTTAGTACAGGGCTAAAAGGCCGTCATCGTTATATGACTAAAATGAGATCTTGTTCTACAGAATTTTCATAGTGCCGGATATCTTACCTCTCAAATGCTGAGAAAATACTATGTTCTTACCCGTAAAGAATACTCTGTTTCTGGAAGCTCAGAGGTAGCACCACCAGTCCCTTTTTCTTCAGTGCCAAAGTCTGATACCAGGATGTCATACTGATCTGTATCAAAGTCCAACTCAGACTTTCCATCTTTATTTCTGGGTAAAAGAGACAAGTACCAATCTAACAAATACTGGCTCCAAAGGACAAAAATTCACTAGGAACCCAAGAGAAAAGAGACAGTATGAGCCAAAACTCAGGCATTTCTTTGTTTCTTTAGCTACCAGCACAAAGGAATTACAAAGGATTTGAAGACCACATAATATTTAACGTTATTTTCAGTCTACTAAATAAGTGTATGTTCCACAGGAGTAGTGCTACCAAGTTCTTAAGGAAAGGAAAAGCAGAGTAGGAATGACTGTGATCTGATGAAATCAAATGGGTGTCAGCTATTCTTGAAACATGGTTTTACCACAGATTCCAACTTTCTGGGTACTGATGGGTAAGTCAATCAACATCATTTTTCCTAATTGAATGAATAGATGAAATAAGACCGGTTTCTATTTCTTTTAGTGAAGAGTACAAGGGCTAATGAGATTTAAAGATTTCCCCAAATCTAACGCTATTCTTTAGAAGGTAATAAAGAAAAATTGTTAATAAAACCAGCATAGATATGCTCATCCTCAGGACACCATTTATGGATATCATTTCAGTATAATAGTACTAATATTGTTTCCATAGGGCCTTTCTTCTTCCCATAATTCTTTGAGCCACTTAGCTTTGGTCCATTCCAAGACCCTGGGCTACATCACTAACCAATGCCAGGGAAAAAAGGCAAGGCACATCTTTAGTCCTAGAAAAAACTCAAAGCAAAGGATGAGTTATAGAGAAACTAGATACATCAGAACAATGCTGTTGTTAGTTGCCACTGAGTTGATTTCAACACCCAGCAGCCTCATGTGACAGAGCAGAAATGTTCCGCAGAGTTTTCTAGGCTGTAAATCTTTATGAAAACAGATTTCCAGGTCTTTCCCCCTGGAGCTACTGGGTGGGTTTAAACCACTAACCTTTCAGTTAGTAGCCAAGCTCTTATTATTTTGTTACCAGGGCTCCATATCAGAACAACAATTCTCAAAATTTGGTCTGTGGGAACAGTAGTCCCCCAAGATGTATGTATATATGTGAGTAAGTAAATATTTTATTATCAAATAAACTTGAAAAGCAATTTCTAGCCCTCCGAGCCTCCTCAAAATCATACTTTAGGCACCACAAGCTCAGAGTTGCTATGTTAAAAATATAGTTCCCTTTTCAAGGCTGAGCCAGAGCCACTATTGTGTGTAGCTTGAAGAAAGTCCATCTCACTATAATAGTACATTCTAGATTTTTCAGGACACTGATGATTCTCACTAGCTCACATCACTCTTAACACACATACTCTGAAAAAGTTTCTCCTGGTACATAACTTTTCACTAATCAAGAAAAAGAGGTTAGGAAACAAAAATGTTTTTAATGGGAAAAACTGCATACTATATTGCTCTCTTCAACAGTCTCAGTACACATTAGCATATTAATGCCTCTGAGAAATCCTGCATCAAAGCCACATGGTGAGCTTGGTTTAAGCCAACAATTCCTAAATTACCTTAGGAAAATTATTTTTATAATATAAATTATATTACTTAAAGCTTCCTTAGTAGGACTCAGGAATATCTAAATTACCAATGCGTGAGCCTCATTACTTTTTTTCCTTTTTAACTGAAAAATACTCTCTATGTAAATCAGCAGGGTTTTTATGTTTTACTCAACTAAGAAATGAGACTAGACTTGAACTACGAAGAAAAATAAGAATGAATACATCTGATACTCCTTTATTAAACATACCAGTAATACCTCTATTTTATACAGGTTTAGTGGTCACCTTTCAAAAGTATTCCAATATGCATGGCAATATTAAATAAATTACCTATCCTAGAGTATTTCCAGAATGTTTGTAGCTCTAAAAATAACGACCGGATCTAGGATTATACTTTACATTTCTCTGCTTCAAAAATTTCTCGGCTTCTAATCAAGCTACACTGAAAGCATTAAGATAAAGGGCCCTATTTTTATACACCATGTTGAATATGAAATAAATACCTGTAAAAGATTCTGAAGATCTTAGAATAAATAATGTTGAACTGTCTTGACTATTTGTGGCAAGAGCCCCAGGACAGGCATATGCCCCGTCCCCTTTTACTAAGTTCCACATCTCATCAGCAAGAATCACTATCTCAAAGAAAACTGTGGTTGTTACTTAAAGTAAATGCGATACAATGAGGTACAACTATGGTGATGGTGGTGGTGGTTGTATGTCGTTGAGTCAGTTCTGAGTCATACTGACCCTGTATAGTGTTTCTGAGGCTGGAAATCTTTATGGGAGCTGAAAGCCTCATCTTTCTCCCACAGACCAACTGGTAGAGCTGAACAGCTGACCTCTAGGTTAGCAGCCCAGCTTGCTGGTGGCGTAGTGGTTACGAATTGGGCTGCTAACCTCAAAGTCGGCAGTTCGAAACTACCAGCCGTTCCGCGGGAAAAAGATGAGGCGCTCTGCTTCCGTAAAGATTTACAGCCTCAGAAACCCTATACAGGGTCACTATGAGTCAGAACCAACTCCACAATACTTAACAACAACAAAAAAACCAGGGTTCCTGAGATACAACTATAGTATGGATCAAAATTTTTCTTCTCTGCTTCCTAAGGCATACTGAGTAAATGTGCTTCATCATACTATTTTTACTTATTAAAACCTACCACCCATAGAATACTATACCTGCGGATGTTCCAAATGAGGACCCGGGTGCCTTTTTTGCCTGGGATAGCATCAAACTGGGACAGCAGGTCATTTTCACTGTTGAAAATTGAATAGTTCAAGATGGCTTCTAGGCTGGGCAAGGAGTCTTCAGTAATAATCATTTTTTGTAGAACCAAATATAGTCAAAGAAAAATTGAAATCTTAAGAGGATGCTATCAAAAAGAGAGCTCTGCCTTTTGGGTTGTGTGTTTAGCAAAAACATACAGACATTATTGCTATAAAATAAAAGAGGAAAGATAGGGACAGGCTGAAAATATAAACACTAAAATGGATCACCCATACAGAATACAGCTTAAAAGTTGGTCCTATATTTGACAGAATTTTCTAAGACCACTCTTGGGAAGCAATGAGTTCAAACCTTACTGTTATACTGTTGGGATTAAAGACACTTGGTATCTAAGAGTATAGTTTGTCCAAGTATATCCTTGTTGTTGTTAAGTGCCATTGAGTCGGGTCCGACCCATAGCGACCCTGAACAGGGTTTCCGAGGCTGTAAATCTTTACGGGAGCAGAAAGCCTCATCTTTCTCCCACAGAGCAGCTGGTAGTTTCGAACTGCTGACCTTGCGGTTTGCAGCCACTACGCTACCAGAGCTCCTTAAGTATATCCTTAGGAGAAAAAAAAAAAAAGAGAGAGAGAGGGTCTTGGGAATTTTATCATGACAGGAAGTGGGAGACAGACTATTTTGTCCATAAAATCACACAAAAAACTTGAATTTCAATATTATAAAAACATTTCTAAGTCTCAGTCAATGATCCACTATTTGTAAAATATTTAGTATGGGAAACTCCAACTAAATTAAGCCATGTAAATAAATACCTCTTTCAAAATGAACTCTTATGCAATAGTTTTATCGTGTTAAAATACATGTAATAAAAAATTTTGCCACTTCAAACCATTTTTCAGTATACAGTTGAGTGACATTCATTACATTCACATTAATGATGAAAACTGCTGATAGCTGGATTTGACCTGAAGTAATCAGATTAGACTAAATTTTAACAAACTTTGTCCATTTTCAGAAAGGATATTGTTTTGCTGGCTGAATGGAACAATTGGTACAATAACTGCCTGGGCCTGGACACATTCCAGATAGGTCTGTGACAGGAGTCCAACAGTGAGAGTACCCCCATTCTTGGTGAACACAAGAGCATCTTTTCCCAGCCGCATGGAACCTGACTTGAAACCATTACCAAAGACCCCGATGGGACACTGGCTCTTCTTTATGGCTTTATCTGTAAAGCCAAAGCTGTAATTACACAAGAAAAAAGAAGTCAGAAAAATGAACAGCATCCTAAAGTAAGTGACAAGCAGATTACTTGGTTTACACATGAAGAACACATGTAGAAGCACCTCCTTTTTTTTTTTTGTTACTTTTGGTATTAAGAACATAAGAAATTACTATAGGGTAATAGAGCTGATTTTGCTGTGTGGTTTATACAAGTTCATGGAAAAACATAATTGATTTCAGAGCATATCCAAAGAAGCGAACAAAAGAACCAGATAGTGATACTAGCCTAAGGATCTTTTAACCTGGTAATACCACTTTCTAGAAATCTGAAAGCCAATGGCTATTATTTCTTGACAATTTCAACTCTCCAACCAGAGGATAACCCTTCCAATTCTTACTTACCCTCTGCTCAGTCTGCAGGGACAGTTCATTGGAATGTGGCCAAGGGATAAAAATAGGTAGTTCTGCCTCTGAATATCAGCAAACAGCTGCAGCATAAAGTCTCTCCAGTTCTATCAAGGATCTGTCACTGAGTCACCTCACAAATCTGTTGCGCCTTACAATCTCTGCTTAATCTGGGAACCAGAGCTTTTCCCCTTCGTATATTCTCCATCAAGAGCCACCAAAATAATAGTACCAAAGACATTAAAGATATAAAATCTAGAAAACAGTGATTATCTTCCTTGTACTTCTCCCCTCACCACAAGTAAATATAATGAAAGGATAACTTCTATGAACACTGACAAATTTTATAATAATGCTATTATGTCATTCTAGAGCTGACACTATGGATGAGTTTTGTTTGTCCTACAAATAATTCTAGCCACAGACAGTGTAACTTCTAGGGCAGTGATTTATTTGACAAAACCAAGAGAGCGTTGAGTTTCTGCTGTCAATAGGCATTGGTATTCAAAAAAAGACTTGTAGAAGTTGGAAAAATTTAAGCATTCCCGGTACTGTTGTCTATTATCAGTTTGTCAGACTGTGGTGGCTTGTATGCTGCTGTGCTGCTGGAAACTAAGCCACCAGTACTTAAAACACCAGTAGAGTCACCCTTGACAAATAGGTTTCAGCATAACTTTCAGACTAAGACAGGTTAGGAATAAGGAGGGGCAGACCACTTCTGAATTCTTAAGTCATTGAAAAGCTTATTAATAGCAGTAAAACACTTGACTGATACAGTGCCAGAACATGATCCCCTGAGGTTGGAAGGCACTCAAAATACGTCTGGGAAAGAGCACCCTTCTCAAAGTAGAGATAACAATGATGTGGAAGGAGCACATTTTGGGGGATCCTTATTTGCTGAGGAGGCAAAACTCAAAATGATGAGAAACAGTTGCAAATATCCATTAATAAATGAAGCATGGACTGTACGAAGCCATGAATCTAGAAAAACAGCAAGTTTTCAAAAATGAAATGGAACGCATAGTGAGTTGAAATGAACAAGCATTTGGTCATTTTGAATCAATCACACGGTTTACAATGTCAGGTATGGCATTATTGAAGAAGAATGGCATCACATTCATCATCAAAAAGAGCATTTCAAGATCTATCTTGAAGTACAATGCTATCTATGAAGCAACACCCATATGCCCACAAGGAAAGGAGTTCTGGTAGCGTAGTGGTTACGAATCGGGCTGCTAACCTCAAGGTCGGCAGGTCGAAACTACCAGCTGTTCCGCGGGAGAAAGGTGAGGCTTTTCTGCTCCTGTAAAGATTTGCAGCCTTGGAAACTCTGCACAGGGTCACTGTGAGTCAGAAACGACTCCCCAGTACTTAACAACAACAACGTGCCTACAAGGAAGACCACTTAACTACCACTATTCTTCTAATTTACACACTAACCACTAAAGCCAATAATGATGAAATTGAAGAATTCTACCAACATTTTCAGTCTGAAAATGATCAAAAATGAAATCAAGATAACATTTATAACGACTGGTGATTGGAGTGCAAAAGTTGGAAACAAAGAGGAAGGATCAGTAGCTGGAAAATATGTCTTTGGTGATAGAAATGATGCTAGAGATCAAATGACAGAATTCTGCAAGATCAATACTTACTCATTACAAATACCTTTTTTTCCCTACAACATAAACAGCGACTATACATGAGGACCTCACCAGATGGAATACACAGGAATCAAATAGACTACATGTGAGAGAGAAGACACCACAAAGCTCCATATCATCAGCCAAAATAAGGCCAGGGACTGACTGCGGAACACATCATCAATTGCTCATATGCAAGTTCAGATTGGAGTGGAAGGAAATTAAAACAAGTCCACGAGACCTATGGACCTGGAGTATATCCCACTTTAATTTAGAGAGCATCTCAAGAACAGATTTGATTCATTAGACACAAATGACCGAAGATCAAGAGAGTTGTGGGATGACATCAAGAACATCATACAGGAAGAAAGCAAAAGGCCATTAAAAAGACAGGAAAGAAAGAAAAGTCCTAAGTAGATGTCAGAAGAGACTCTGAAACTTGTTCTTGAACAAAAGAGCTTGACAGAAAATGCCAAAAGGACAGCTGGAGATGACTAAAATTATTATAGTGAAATGTGCAAAGACCTGGAGTTAGAAAACCAAAAGGGAAGAATACACTTAGCATTCCTCAAGCTGAAAGAACTTAAAAAAAAACAATAACAAGAAAAAACAAATCGAGCCTCTACCTGAAATCCTGAAGGATCCTATGGGGAAAATACTGAATGACATAAAGAAGCACCAAAAGAAGTTGGAGGGAATACACAGTCACTATATCAAAAAGAATTGGCCTATTGTTCAACCATCTCAAGAGGCACCGTATGATCAAGGAGGGATGATATTGAGAGAAGAGGGCCAAGCTGCACTGAAGGCACTGGTGATAAACAAGACTCCAACAATTCATGAAATACTAATTGAAAAGTTTAAACACATTAATGCAATGATGGAGCCTCTCAACTCGTCTACGTCAAGAAATCTAGAAGAGAGTTACCTGGCCAACCAACTGGAAAACATCTGCATTTGCATCCATTCCAAAGAAACGTGACTCAATGGATGGGAAAATCATTGAAGAGTATCATTAATATCATACACAAGTAAAAGTTTGCTGAAGGTAATTCAAAAACAATCACAGCAATGCCCCTTGCCTTGATGATCAAGGCAATGCCAAAAATTCAAGGTGGATTCAGAAGAGGACATGGGACAGAGGGATATTACTGCAGATGTTAGATGGACCTTGGCTGAAAGCAGAAAATACCAGAAAGATGGTTACATGTGCTTTGTTGACAACGAAAAGGCATTCATTTGTGTGGCTCACAAAAACCTCCAGATAACATTGCAAAGAATGGGAATTCTATAACACTTGATTTTGTTCATGAGGAACCTATACACAGACTAAGAGGCAGTTGTTAGACCAGAACAAGGGGATACTGAATGGTTTAAAATCAGGAAAGGTATGAGCCAGGTTTTATCCTTTCATCATATTTATTCAATTTGTATGCTGAGCAAATAACTTTGAGAAGAGGGATTGTCTGAAGAAGAATGAGGCATCAGGATTTGAGGAAGACTCATTAACAACCTGGGATATGCAGATGGTACAACCTTGCTTACAGGAAATGAAGAGGACTTAAAATACTTATTAATAAAGATCAAAGACTATAGCAAAATCAGTATAGATTGCACATCAATATAAAGAAAATAAAAATCTTCAAAACTGGACCAATAAATAACATGATAAATGAAGACTGAAGTTGTCAAAGATTTCATTTTGCTTGGATCCACAATTAACACTCAAGAAGTGGTGCTGCTGGACTGTTAACAGCACTGGACTGTTAACCACAGGATGGTGGGTCAAATGCACTAGTCTCTCCTTGGAAATCCTATGAATCAACTCCGTGGCACTTGACAACCACAACAACAGCAATTGCATTAAGCAAATGTGTTGCAAAAGACCTCTTTCAAATGTTCAAGAGCAAAGATGTCAGTTTCAGGACCAAGGTGCACCTGACCCAAGTCATAGTATTTTCAATAGCCTTATATGCATCTGAAAGTTGGACAAAGAATAAGGAAGACCATAGAAGAATCGATGCATTTGAGTTATGGTTTTGGAGAAGAATATTAAAATTTCCATGGACTTCCAGAAGAACAAACAATTCTATGTTGGACGAAATAATCAGAATGCTCTTTAGAAGCAAAGATGGCAAGTTTTCATCTCTCATACTTTGAACATGCTATCAGGAGGGACCAATCACTGGAAAAGGATACCATGCTTGATAAAGTAGAGGGTCAGTGAAAAAGAGGAAGACCCCAGAGAGATGGATTGACAATGGTAGCAGCCAACAACGGGCTCAAACTTAACAATAACGGTGAGGAAGGCACAGGATTGGGCAGTGTTTCATTCCGTTGGGTCACAAGTCAGAATCAACTCAATGGCACCTAACAACATTTTTGTGGAACAAGTGGCTAGAAAAGATAGGGTTGTTACAAGGATTAAAATATATACTATATGCAACATATGAAGGTAAGTCAAAAAGTATTACTACAAAATCATAAAAACCTCTATTAAACAAAAATACCAAAACGTGAAGCTATTGTTTCTCAATGTATCTTCCATTTAGGTGTATGCACTTCTGTGAAAGTACTGTTCCATCTCCCTAACCATTCCCCAAATAATTCTGTGCTCTTCAACTTGGGCATCCTGGAAGGGCTCAAATTGTTTTCCTTTTAAAAGATCTTTGGATTTGGGGGGCGGGGGAAGTCTGAAGGAAGGGCTCAAATTGTTTTCCTTTTAAAAGATCTTTGGATTTGGGGGGCGGGGGAAGTCTGAAGGAACAAGATTAGGAGTGTAGAGCTGATATGGTGGGGTTTTCCAATAAAATTGTCATAGGATAGCCCTTGCTACCCTTGAAGAATGATCAGGTACACCATCATGATGGGAAAAAATTTTCATCAGCGCAACTTTCTGACTCTTTTTCTTACCAATGGAGTTTTCCATTTTCTTAAAACTTCTCCCTAATAATCTCCTGTGAACATCCTATATTCTCTGAGAAAATCTATCAAGATTGCCCCGTGAGAATGCAAAAATCTAGCTGAACTTCTGAACTGACCTTGACTTTTGTTGTCCAGCAGATCCCTCAGAAATCACTGTTTTGACTGAACATTGTTTTTTCTTTCCCTTAAAAGTGTGGCACTGTAGGATCAGCACTGGACTGCTAACCACAAGGTTGGTGGTTCCAACCCACTAGCCACTCCTTGGAAACCCTATGCCGGGTTGTTGTGAGTCAGAACTGACTCAAGGGCACTTAAGAAAAACAAAATGAGACTAAGATAAATTTATTACTGAGAGAACTTGTCTGCAGCCATCCAGTGATCACAAAGACATGTTTAAACATCTTGTTAGGAATAAATCTGTGCATGTCTAAACTGGAAGCTTAGTAGCAATATTTTTTTACTTACCCTCATGTTGTTGTTAGGTGCCATGGAGTCAGTTCTGACTCATAGTGACCCTATATAGTGTTTCCAAGGAGCTGCTGGTGGGTTTGAACTGCCAACCTTGTAGTTAGCAGTCATGTGCTTACCTTATAGCACCAAACCCTCAGAAAATAATATTTAAATTTTAACTTTAAACTAATTGCGGAAGTCATTCTAAGAATACTCATGCTGTACCCTACCCTTACTTCAGATATGTCATATCTAAAGCTCAGGGCTCGTCATAAATAATCTTATCTATAGTGGTGGGGAGTGGAGTCCTGGTGTGGCACTGTGGGCTAATGCGTCAGACTGCAAAGTCATTTGAACCACAAGGTCAGTGGTTCAAGCTCACCAGTTGCTCCTTGGAAACCCTATACAGGGTCGCTATGGGTCAGAATCAACTCAACAGCACTTAACAACAACAACATAGTGGTGGGGAATCCTGGTGTGGTGAAGTAGGATTAAGCACTGGACCACTAATCACAAGGTTCAAGCCAATCAGCTATTCCTTGGAGACCTTATAAAAGGTCACTATGAGTTGGAACTGATTTGACAGCATTGTAAAATGGCACTGTAGTCCTGGTGTGGTGCTACAGGATAAGCCTGTACTGCAAGCTGCAAGACTGGCAGTTCAAACCCACCAGCTGCTCCTTGGAAAGAAAGCCTATATAGCACTTAACAATCACATGGCATAATGGGCTAATTGTAAGGCAAGCACTTCCAATCCACTAGCTGCTCAATGGGAGAAAGAGCAGACTTTCTGCTTGAAGAAAGATTGACAGCCCTGGAAATTGTACATAGGGTCGCTATCAGTTCGAATCGACTTGATGGCAGTGGGTTTGGGATTTTGGTTATGGCATCAACTGGCTAACTGTATAGTTATTAGAACTTAAACCTTCCCTAATACAATGAAGTTTCCATTAGGTGGTAAAGGAATACTGGAGAAAATAGGGAAACTGTGTTAGTTCCTTGGAGTCCTGGTGTGGCACTATAGGATAACCAGTGGACTGCAAGACAAAAGGTCAGCAGTTGAAATCCACCATCCGCTCCTTGGAAACATTATACAGGGTCACTATGAGTCAGAACTGACTCACTGGTACTTTAGGGCCCTGGTGTGGCGCTATAGGATAACACTGAACTGCTAATGATAAGGTTGACAGCTCAAGCCCACCACTCGCTCCTTAGAAACCCTACACAGGGTTTCTATGAGTTGGAACGGATGCGGTGGCACACAACAACAAAAACATTACTCCCTGAATTTTTGTGTGATCTCTACTGCTTCTTTCAGCTATTACCTCTTTTCCCCTTTTCAAGGATCTGCTACTCTCATTACACTACTTAGTTTTGAGAGACCAAATGAATATACCGAGTTGAGAAGATTAGTAGAGTGAGGTCAGAAATGGAAAGGAAAAAGGTAAGAATGACGTGAGGAGTTAGAAGCTCTGGTTTTTAGTTTTGTTTTTGCTATGTTCCGCTTTAACTATTCCATGTGTTCTTACGTTCCCAAGTATTAAATATAACCATGAATTTGTAAAATGGATGCTGATACCAATCAAATCAACTATCTAAGCTCTTCTAATATATAATTATTTTAGGAATGAATTTTATACAGTTTATTCAGTAGTTTTCACAAGGATTTCTTGGCTTAGACAAGTGGTTTCTTTCATCTAAGTCCTGTTCTATTATCTCGCATAAGACACAACATTGTTTACATACCAAGGAGGCTTGGATACCAGCTCTTTTGAATGAAATCCAGAAATGAAGCAGTTTGTTTCCAAGTACCTTAAAATACCAATAATCTAGAATCTAGAGAGGTAAACAAGGTTCAGGGACATACAAGGGAAGGATTGCTCCTTTCTGGATATACTGGTGATATACTGTGTAATATAAAAGAATCTAGGACTGCTAAGCATACTACTATTCTCTGGATTTTGAAGAAAAACTTACTAAGCATAGGTGGTGAATACCTGAAATCTCTGAATCTGTGGTTGTTTTTAATCCCTGACATTTGAAAGAGGTTTTCCACAATTAGTCTAATAGGATACTGGACCACAAGAGCATCTGTCTCTCATGTCCCTGAAATCAGAAGAACTGGACAGTCCCTGGTTACCTCTACCAATAGCTCTGAAAGGAATCACATTAGAAAGTCCTGGTTACAGTGGGAGAAAAGGTGTGTGTGTGTGGGGGGGG
>NW_006408677.1:3802533-3803804 GCF_000296735.1 Chrysochloris asiatica | reverse complement strand
AGAGCGGAGAGCGGGACCCTACCCAGAGAAGCAGTGATGCCTGAGATGGAGGCAGAGACAATGACGTGGAGAGACGGAGCAGCTGGGGACTTTAGACCCAGAGAGGGAGAGGGGCTGTGTGCTGACGACCGGGGGCCAGGCTTGTAGTGTATACCCTTTGGTTGGTTGATGATGCATAGAGGGGATTGTAACCATGGCAATGAAACGTATACGATAGGATGAATGTAAAACTAATGTTCTTCCATGTAAACTATCATATAATTCACAATAAAACATTTAAAAAATAAAAATAAAAAGACATGGTATGCTGGTGAGACGAGACTGGTAGAACCCTAAGACTATAGGGCTTGGTCACCTGTCAGATCTGGAACTAAACTCGCATCCATGACTCAATTCTCAACAACACTAATGAGATATACATATCGTAGAATGGTCAACCATTTGAGATCAAAAGGACAGCATTTACCTACGGACAAAATTCAGAAAGGTCTAGAAAGGAGGAGGAATGAAGAAAAATAAACATACGTGAGAAAGTGAAGCTCATGGAGGGGACTGTAATCATTGGGATAAAAAGTATATGATTTACTGAATGTAAAACTGACTATCTGCTCTGCAAACCTTCACTCAATTCACAATAAAATGTTAAAAAAAAGAAAAAGAGAGGTTTTCCACCTTTGCCTGTAACAAAAAGCAGCTGAATATAGAGACTAGCTGGTTCATGCACTATTCCTATAAGTGAATGAACACTTAAAGAAATGTAATCATATGCTTTTCCTTTTTAAATTGAATTTCATGGAAATTCTTCATTTGTGGATAAATTACATAACTATGCTCCAGTTATATAACTATTTTACTATCTTGAAATTAGGAAGAGCAGTATAAAGAATTGAAAACGTGGATAGAATTACAACATGCTATAGGTGCTGTCGGTTAATGCACCAGACTGCATAGCAATTTGAACTGCAAGGTCGGCAGTTCAAGCTCATCAGCTGCTCCTTGGAAACCCTATACAGGGTCACTAAGGGTCAGAACTGACTCGATGACACTCAACAACAACAGTCAAATGGAGTCCTGGTGTGGCATTGTAGGTTAAGCACTGGACTGTTGTGGTTCAAACCCACCAGCTGCTCATCAAAAACCCTATACAGGGTCACTATGAGTCAAAACCCACTTGACATCATTTAACAACAATAGGACAAATAGAATTTCATAGGTTTAATGGTTTTGTACTATTACCTTTATAATTTTCTTCAAAAACAAAAGTCATGTGC
>NW_006408677.1:3787836-3801537 GCF_000296735.1 Chrysochloris asiatica | reverse complement strand
TTCTTCCAAAACGGATCTATTGGTTCTTTTTGGCAGCCCATGGCACTTTCAATATTCTCCTCCAACACCATAACTCAAAAGCATCAATTCTTCTATGATCTTTCTTATTCACTCTTCCTTTATACGAACTTTCTTCATTCCCCCAAAGAGATTCCTATTTATACTCTCACAGAAACTATATTCTCCCTTCAGAGCCATTGTTGTTCTCCAGTGCCGTCAAGAAGGTTCTGACTCATAGTGACCTTCGATAGCAGGGGTAGGGAATGTCTGGCCCAAGGACCTTAAATCATTTGTTATGGCCAAGGTAACCACAGTTCCAGCCATATTAGAAATAAATTAACTAACTGTCTGACCAAATATAGCAGGTTAATTTTCAAGTTGATAATTTTGTGTGGCCCATAAATGGTGTCATAAATTTTGGCAGAAAGACAGGTTCCCCACCCCTGCTGTATACAGTTTCCAAGGAGTGGCTGGTTGGACTTGAACTGCCAATCTTGGTGTTATATCCTACAGTGCATATTCTACAGTGCCACGCCAGCATGACTTACTTAGTTGTGTTACTATACAATTATTTTCTGTCCTCATTAAATTGTCAGCCCCTTGCGAGCAAGGATTATGTTTGTCTGGATCATGACTATAGGTCCAGTGTCTTAGCATGGTGTCTTACACACAGGTGCTCAGTATATACTTGTTAAATAAATAAATGAATGAATCTGGAACAAAAATTGTTACAATTATTTTGAAACGATACTCCTCACAGATAAAGTTCTGCAGACAAAATGGAAGGCAGTCAGATTTGCTGGGCCTACTGGGATAAGGTATGTGATAAGGAGTCATTAAGAAAATATGCAATTGTAGGAAATAAAAATAAGTGCACACAGAACTGATCATATTAACTATTCTGGTTCCATTCTATCTAAAGAAGTATTTTTTAAATATGCAATATTAACCTTAGGAGATAAAAGTGATGCTATAAATTAAATAAAAAAGGCCAACTCCAAACATTTACCAATATACAATATACTGGCACTAGAGGTTCTTGCCTCACATCCAGAGGCTTCCCTCAAATATTCTTCTACTTATAAGGGATAGACACACAAGGAATACAGACTGCTGAATATATCTTATTTACATAACCACTTACTTTGCCAAAATTTCACTTTTGTTTCTTTGATGGATCAAGAAGGATTTCCTCAAAAACAGGATTATAGATTTAGAACACCTTCAAAGTACACACACATTCTCAACCATAAACTTTAAAAAATCTTTTTTCTTTTAGATTTTGGTGAAGATATATACAAAACACATATCCAACAATTTTCCCAAGTGCAGTTCAATGAATGACAAGGGTTTCATAATTCACATATGCTACCAATCTCACTGTCTCTACCCACATTGTTCATCACGCTTAACTTAAACTCTCTGCCCCTTATGTTCTCACTTGTGTTTTAGGGTTACTATTGCAAATTTGATATTACATATAAAACTCTTTAAAAGAGTACAATGCTTAAGACAACATTCTTGCTAAATGGTTATTGACTTTAAAAATGACTTCATGAGATCGTATCAGTCCAAGGTTCAAAAATGGTTTCTAGGCAATCATCCCAGGGGTTTATGTAGTCACAATGGTTTCAGTAAATCTAGTTTCCATGAAAAAAACAAGGTTCTGTTCCACATTTACCTCCTTTTGAACAGAATCCACATATTGGGTCCTTGGTCAAAACATTTAGCAATGGCAACCAGGCATGATTCTCTTTCCTCTGTCAACTATAAACCTTTTAAAATAAAACAACTGAGGGTTGTTGTTAAGTGCCGTCTAGTCGATTCTGACTCAGCGTGACCCTGTATAGGATTTCCAAGGAGCAGCTGGTGGATTTGAACTGCAGTTAGCAGTCCAGTGTTTATCCTACAGCACCACACCAGTTTCAACAGTCGTAAAAGAGAATTTCCTAACTGTTCATTTCTACTGCAAAATCTTCAAAGACTATACATGCAAATGCTTTCTACTGATCTTTTATGGGGTTTGATTTTACCTGGGCCATTAGCTTTTATGGTTCTAATCCAGAAATTGTTCCAACTCCAATACATCGGATTTAAGGGTGAGCTTAGATTAATAAAAATGGAGGTCTCAGGTCAATGAGAGCTGTCAGTGTTTGTGCTTACTCTTCTTTCTGCCTAAACTCGCATCCCTTTGACCCTTCCTTCATTACCTAGCTAAGTTTAACTCACCCTTAGACCTCAGTTTGCTACGTGCGGTAGCTCCATAGTATAAGCACTGGACTGCCAACAACAAGGTCGGTGCTTTGAGTTCACTAGTCGCTCCACGGGAGGCAGTTGAGACTTGCTGCTCCCGCAAAGATCTACAGCCTAGAAGACCCTATAAAGGGTTGTGATGAGTCATAACTGACTGACTTGATGGCACTTAACAGAACTCAGCTTAAATATCACTTGATCTGGAAGGCTTGTCCTGTGCTTCAACAAGCACATCAGAAGCCCTTGTTGACTGATGCCACTGTATCCTGTACTTTCCTATAATTGTGCTTACCACTCTTTATTATCCTTACTGCATAAATGTCTGAATTGCTAGATGACCCTAAGTTCTGTGAAGGCAAGGGTAGTGTTTATTTCTTAACCAGTGCACTAGCATGTGACTGATACTTAGAACTCAATATAAGAGAAAGAGAATGAAGACATTTTTACCTGAGCATTCGGTGTAGTTTATGAGGTGTCATTCCACATCCATCATCAGTAAAGGTTAAACAAGATTTATTCTTGACCTCCTCAACATCTATAAAGACGGTCCTGGCAGATACATCTGGATCTACAGCATTATCTGCAAAAGGTAGAAATCTGTGATATTAGATCTCATTTTCAAACACAGGTTTCCTTCACTATCTGAAAGTAAAGCGTTCCTGTGAAACCTTTTGTAAGCCAAAATGGCACAAAGCGAAGAAAGAGTTACCATTAATTTATATGAGAAAAATTTGAGTGTTCCCAGACCCCAAAAATAATCTGCCGAACCATACCAAAGAACTCATGAAATGTAACCTAACATATAGTGTTTTCAGACAGAGTTGAAAGCTAAGGCATTTTGATGCTAATAAGTTGAGTATAATAACGAGGGAAGGAGCTCAGGGTTCACGCTGACTCTTTAACAAACACTGTTGAACAAACACCACTGAGCCCTAGTTTCACTTTTCACCATTTTTCTAAGAGCAAAAATCCTCTTTGGACTTTTTTCAGTTAGCAAAAACAGGTACTAATCTAGGTCTTTCATGTAAGTGATGTGAACTTTCAAAAAGCAGGGGATATCTGTATTCTATCAAAATCTCTAGTGAAAGGCCTCTAAGATGTGGAGCCATCATCCTTTGTTCCTCTCACACAGATGCCCCAGAAGGTAGGTATTGAGCACTGATGGTAGTGCACTCCCTGGGTTCTAGGAAACAATCCATCCCGTGGCAGATGGGGTTATGAAGGTGATTTCCAAATTATATGTAATGACTGGTCTGCAACCTGCCTTTCTCCCCTCAAACTGTACAGGATGTGGGAAAAGTGACTATCCATATGTATCATAAATTTTGTTCCTTTTTCTTATTGTCTATTAGCCACTTTACTGCTCATACATATATATAAACAGCAAAAGGTGGTGAAGGAGAAAAGTTGAAACTGCAAGTATGCTACACATAGATGCACATTAACACATATAGCAGTTTATTTATGGTCATTTTATTTTCTGCTTTCAAGACATCGCCTCCTGTTAAAGACCAGGGATTGCATGACCATCCCTCCCTGTGAAGGAGGTTAAACCCAAACACTGCAATGCCTGCCTAGATCCCAGGAAAGGTAGCAAGACTGCTTAGAGAAAAAGGAGTGACTGTTTAGGTACTTTCTAATAATCGTAAAGGTGAGCCTGTCTATCCCTGCTATGATATGGAGAGCACAGAATTCAAAAGAGAAAAACAGAAAGTCTCATGATTTCTCTGGAGTCAGGTCTTCACAATGGATTAATTATTGAAGACTCCAGAGACATCAAACATAGTCATAGTCTAACAAACCATCATGTCCAAAACTGCCTAGTGGCCACATCTTTTTTGTCCCAGGCCCAAGTCTACATAATTTTCAATCACTGACATACGTAGCTCTAAAGGCTCTGTTGGGCCAACTGCTCCAAGTGGAAAGGTCACCTATATAGTTTAATGGATAGGTTCCGTAAGCACTCCTCTTTCCACTAACACTTCAATCAAGACAGTGATTGTCTCTCCCACACCTCGTTCCGTTCCCCTGGCATCCCATACTATTCTACTGCTCCTATTTGACTGGGGGTTGTAGACTCATCCCACCAGCACTCTTCTAATAGTAGCAATTCTCCATTGGGAGAATCAAGAGCAATGAGTGTGGTGGCTGTGCGCTGTTGAGTCAGTTCCGATACACAGCAACCTGATATTGGGTTTCCAAGGCTCTGCATCTTTACAGGAGCAGAAAGCTTCATCTTTCTCCCGCAGAGTGGCTGACGGACTCAAACTGCTGACCTTGTGATTAGCAGCCCAATGCATGACCCACTGCACCACCAGGACTCAAGAGCAGCATCACACCTATTTAAATCATTAATTTCTATAAGACAAGTACAATTAACAGTACCAGTGACAACTACTTAGATGTGTGCAATGTCCCGTCAAATAAAACAAGACACAGAATCATTTCAAGGGCCACACTGGTGTAGCCAGAGTCCCTGATGAGACTGCCACTAATGGCACTGAAACAGTCATTACTATAATCTGAAGAAGTCATGGTACCTGAGGCATGACCAATAGCCCAGAAGGGGGTTAACAGCTCTGATGATACTGTCATTCTTTCAAGAGTGGTCAATTTACTTAAGATAAATGGCCAACGTTTGGCAGAAGTTCTAAGTTTGGCATACAGTAGTACCTTTATAAGAAATATAGTTGTTTTTAACTTTGTAAGTGGTAGCAATTTTTTTTAACTGTCAGAAGGAGTTAGCACTGGGATGCTGCCTACGTTGATTCAAGAATCTTTACTTGGCAAGTATGCTCTGAATTGTATTGGGACTATCAGTCAATCTTGCTGGCAGACAGCCAAGGCTAGTGAGATGGAAACCTTTAACTTTTCAACAATGAGCATCATTTCCACCTTGAAAATTTTAGACATAGAAGAATCTTTTCTAATGCTTTATGAACATTCTCAATTCTCACACATATCAACTCCAGTTACACAGTTTTACATGAGAACATTCAATGCATGTTCAGGCTGACGTTGAAGGAAATTAAAACAAATCCCCAACAGCCAAAACATGACGTTAATCTTGAATATATCCCACCTGAACTTAAAGTCCACTTCAAGAACAGAGTTGATGCACTGAACACTAATGACCAAAGACCAGAGGACTTGTGGGATGGCATCAAGAACATCATATATGAAGAAAGCAACCTTATCCAGAGAAGCAGAAACACCAGAGATGGAGGCAGAGATGGGGACATGGAGAGAGGGAGCAGCTGAGAGGCTCTAGATTCATGGAAAGAGAGGGACTAAGAGACGGCAGCCAGGAGGCAGACTTGCACAATGTTCCTTTGGTGGTGTGTAAATTATTATATATGCCTGAGTGTTTAAAAAAAGAGAGCAAAAATGAATAGAGAGAAATACTGTTAACTGATGGTACATGGAGGGGACTATAATCATTGTAATGAAACAAGGTTATGATTTGTTGAATGTAAAACTGATGATTTGCCCTGTAAACTTTCACTCAATCCACAATAAAACCTTAAAAAAAATTTTTTTTAAAGGGAAAGCAAAAGGTCATTAAAAGGGAAAGAAAGAAAAGACCAAAGTGGATGTCAGAAGAAACTCTGAAGGCAGAATCGCTAAAGCAAATGGAAGAAATGATGAATTAAAAGAGCTGAACAGAAACTTTCAAAGGACAACTCCATAAGACAAAGATGCAAAGATCAGGGAGTTAGAAAACCAAAAGGGAAGAAAATGTTCAGCATTTCTGAAGCTGAAAGAAATGACAAAATTCAAGCCTCGAAATACAACTTTGAAGGATTCTACAGGTGGCGCTGTAGAATAAGTACTCAACCGAAATGTCTGTTTGAGCAGAAAGGTCAGCAGTTCAAGCTCACCAGCTGCTTCCTCAGAACCCCTATACAGGATTGCTATGTGTCAGAATTGACTCAGCAGCACTTAGCAACAACAGGCAAAATACTGAGTGACTTGGAAATCATCAAAAGAAGATGGAAGGAAAAAAAAAGATGGAAGGAATACAGAGTCACTTAAATAGAAAATGGTCAATGTTCAAACATTTCAAGAACTGACGGTATTAAAAGAAGTCCAAGATGCATTCACTAAAGGCATTAACGAAAAACAAGGTTCCAGAAATTGATGGAATACCAATTGAAATATTTCAACACACTTATGTGCCACTGGAAGCACTCACTTGTCTATACAAAGAAATTTGGAAGACAGCAACCTGGCCAGCCGCCTGGAAGAGATCCATATTTGTGCCTATTCCAAAGAGAGGTGACCCAACAGAACTGAAGAACTGTCGAATAATAGCATTTATTTCACATGCAAGTAACATTTTGCTGAAGATAATTTTTACAAGGTTGCTGCAGTACATCAACAGGGAGCTGCCAGAAATTCAAGTCAAGTCAGATTCAGAAGGTGATATGGAATGAGGAACAGTACTGCTGATGTTAGATGGACCTTGGTTGAAAGCAGAGAATACCAGAAAAATGTTTGTTGTTGTTATTGTTGTTGTTGTTAAGTGCCGTCGAGTCGGTTCCGACCCATAGCGACCCTGTACAGGGTTTCCGAGGGTGTAAATCCTTACGGGAGTAGAAAGCCTCATCTTTCTCCCACGGAGCAGCTGGTAGTTTCGAACCGCTGTTATTAAGTGCCGTTTATTTGTGCTTTACTGACTAAGCAAAGACTTAATTCAACTGTGTGGATCATAACAAACTGTGGGTAACATTAAGAAGAATGGGAATTCCAGAACACTGAATTGTGCTCAGCTCATGCGGAACCTGAACATAAGCCAAGAGGCAGACATTCAAACAGAACAAGGGGATACTGCCTAGTTGAAAATCGGGAAGGGTATGTATGCATCTTAGTTGCATCCTTTCACGATATTTATTCAATCTGTATGCTGAGCAAATCATCTGAGAAACTGGATTATATGAAGAATAATGTACTAGCATGGTTGTTATGTGCTGTGGAGTCGAGTCCAACTCATAGCGACCCTTTACAGGGTTTCCGAGGCTGTAAATCTTTATGGGAGCTGGAAGCCTCATCTTTCTCCCGCGGAACAGCTGGTAGTTTTGAACTGCTGTCCCTGAGGTTCACAGTCCGATTCATAACCACTATGCTACCTGCAATATGCACATGAAACAACCTTGCTTGCTGAACATGAGGAGGACTTGAAATACTGATGAAGATTAAAGACTATAGCCTTCAGTATGGATTATAACTCTGTGTAAAGAGAAGAAAAATCCTCATAACTGGACCAAACAAACATCATCATGATAAACACAAAAGATTGACCTTTTGAAGGATTTTGTTTTGCTTGGATCTACAATCAATGCTCATGGAAGCAGCACTCAAGAAAAGAAACAATGAAACACTAGACTGCCAGAAAAACAAGCAAATGGGTCTTAAGTACAGCCAGAAGACACCTTAGAAGTAAGGAAGGCCAGATTTCATCTCTTATACTTTGGAAGTGTTGTCAGAAGTGCTTGGTAGAGGGTGAGCAAAAAAGACCGCCAACAAGATGAATTGACACAGTGGCTGCAACTATGGGCTCAAACATAACAACTATGCAGATTGCACAGGCCTGGGAGTATTTTGTTCTGTTGTGCATATTTGCCCTCAAGTCGGTTCTGACTCAGCAACCCTGTATAGCATTTTCAAGGAATGGCTGGTGGGTTTGAGCCACCAACCTTGTGGTTGGAGGTCCAATGCTTATCCTACAGCACCACATCAGGACTCCTGTTGTGCACAGGCTCTTCTAAATCAGAACCGACTTGAGGTGACCTAACAGCAACATTCGAAAAATTCGTTTGCAAGTTTCTCACTCAAAAAATCACTCCGTTTTTTTTTCTCTTCACTGCAAGCTTTGCCCAAACTTTTCCAAGTGCCTTAAAAAAACAAAACAGGAAACAGACAAAAGATTTTTAACTCAGGTAATGTAGGATTTACAGGGTAGCTACCAGGAGTAGCTACAGATATTTTATCTCCTAGGCTGGAACCTCAGGGAGTATAGGGGGAAGGGGTCATTCAAGCAACAGGGATCAGCTGCAGCAGCAGGGAGGACGAAATGGGGGGTGGGGCATCAGTAAACACAACTTTTACTTCCTTTTGGTTTAAGTGACCCTCCATTTAGTCTTATCAAATGGACTTACAATAATAACAAGGCACCAATCTGGGGCTGGTTTCAATTTGATCTTTTGCTGCTTAGCCCTCCCAAAGCTTATCAATATACGCTATCTGGAGCCTGGTAAACCTATTTTATGCCCTAATCCAACCCTGGAAGCCCATTAATAGGTAGGACAGTGGGAGGAGCCTTACTTCTTTGCTCCTACCCACCACTTAGGTGAGGGCTGCACTGCCAAATCCTGGGGCATCCTTAACTCCTAATCTGGCCCTTACAATGCTACGTGCTACCAGATTCCAGGAAGTCTTATCGCTCCTATTTTAGCCCATGCAATCCCTCAGTGGAAGGACCCTATTCCCATCTCCCCCTTGCCTACCACTTTAGCTAAAACATTTAGTATGAGATTCTGGAGAACCTATCTTATCCTTTAATCTGACCCACCTGACCCCTTGCCTTCTAAAAAGGCATTGTAACTGAAGCTCATACCTCATCAGAACCTGGAGGCAATGAGAACAGTCTCCAGATGGCCTCCCAGGGGAAACAGTGAGGCAAGTGAGCTATAGCTTGAAGGTAGCAATTTACAAGCCACCCTTGCCTGTTCTGGAATGATGGCCTATGTGGACACATGCACGTTAACCAGGCCATCCTACAAGAATCTAAAAGTATTCTTGTCTAAACTCATCACAAGCTCATTTTTTCCTGTTACACACAGAAAGACATACAGTACCAGCATTCAAATACTCTTCAAGGTTGAAATTTGGCTATCATTTCTTACTCCTCCCCTCCTCTTGCCTTCTACATCCCAACTCCCTCAAAACTTGCCTTTTCTATTCCCATTGTCATGCTCTAGGAGTCTGGTGTGGTGCTGCAGGATAATGCACTAGACCATAAGGGCGGTTTGAACCACAAGGTTGACGGTTCAAACTCACCAGCTGCTCCTCAGAAATCCTTTATAGGGTCGATATGAGTCGGAACCGACTCAACAGTACTTAACAACCTTGTCACTCTCTTACAGAGTTTACTCCCTCTCATTGGGATCATGAAAGACCACTACTAACTCGTCTTTCAAAGTTTTGTCTCACTGTCTTCTATAGTCCATTTTATACCCTGCTGCAAGATTAATTTTTCTGAAGCACAGGTCTGGCAAGTCACAAATTACACAGATTACAAGTTCAAATACTGAGTCTCTCAGTCATATCCTGGTCCCAATCTACCTTTCCAAGCTCATTTCCTGCTTGGAGTCCTGGTGCGGTGCTGTAGGATAAGCATTGGACTGTTAACTAAAAGGTCAGCAGTTGAAACCCACCAGCCTCTCCTTCGAAACCCTATACAGGGTTGCTATGAGTCAGAACCGACTAGATGGCACTTAAGAACTTAAGAGTAAAAGACCTGTGTTTGAGTCCTGGCTCTGCTACTTACTAGCTATGTAATCTTGGACAAATCAATTAAGTTCTCTGATTCTGTTTCCTTTTCTGCAAAATGATAATAATATTACTACCATCACTGAGCATAGTGGCTACTAATCGGGCTGCGAACCGCAAGGTCAGCATTTGGAAACTACCAGCTGTTCCGTGGGAGAAAGATGAGGCTTTCTGCTCCCATAAAGATTTACAGCCACAGAAACCCTGTACAGGGTCGCTATGAGTCAATAACCGACTCCATGGTATATAACAACAACAAACCATTTACATCAAAGGGTAAAAGTTTAAAAAAAAACTATTTGTGAAAGCTTTTTAAACTAAGAACCAATCATTTTTACTATTTGTTAACTCCACATAGTCTTTACTATTTGGAAACTGAAATACTTCCTATTTTTCATGCCTTTCTTCATACATTTTTTTCTTTGCCTGGAATGTACCCCACACACACACTCATATCCACATGTCCCAATCCTTCAAATCTTCACCTCAAATGACACCTCTATAAAACCTTCTCTTCCCAATAAGCTGAAAGTCATCTCTCCTTACTCTGAGCTCCCAAGCACACCATGTATCTTTGCTACTATGTCATTTCCATTTTGTTGTTAGACAAAGCATAAGGATTCTGTAAATGTGTTTATGTTCCCTGCGAAAGGAGAGAATCTATGTAGTATTTACTACCACTATGGCTTTGCCCACAGTGAGTGCTCACCAACTGCTGACTGAAATAAGTGCCATAGAGTTGGCTCTGACTCATAGCAACCTTGTAGAGGGTTTCCAGGAGCAGCTGGTGGGTTTGAACTGCTGACCTTGTGGTTCACAGTCCAGTGCTGATCCTACAGCACCACACCAGGACTTCATTTACTGAATTGCTGTTGTTAAGTGCCGGTCGAGGTTTTCAATCTTTGTGGAAGCAGAAAGCCTCATCTTTCTCCCAAGAAGCAGCTGGACCTTGCGGCTCACAGTCCAGTTCTTACCCTACAGAGCCACCGTGCTCCCAATACATATACACACTCACACTTATATTGGATATCTTGAACTTAGTTTTTTTTTTTTTTTAAGTTAGTGCTTAAGACATAAATCACATACATATTCAAAATTATAAATGGAAAACCCTTTAAATCATGTATCTCCAAGCATCTCGTTATAGGCAGCCTAATCATCAAAGTTCTGGCTCACTCTTCAGCTCCTGCTGCTGCCCACCAACTTCCAGTTCAAGACAACTCTCACAACATGGCCACAGGAAATACCTAAGTTGGGACCAAAGCTCATGAAAATGGAGTCCTGATGGCGCTGTGAGATAAGCATTGGACTGCTTGCTGAGAGGTATGCAGCTCAATCTCTCATTGGGAGAAAGATGAGGCAAGTTTTACAGCCTTGAAATCCTATACGGGGTCATTATAAAGTCGGAATCAACTCAATGGCAGTGGGTTTCATTTGGGGCTCATGAAAGGGGTCCTGGTGATGCTGTGGGTTAAGCTGCTAACCGCAAAGTAGATGGGTCAAACCCACAAGCAGCTCTTTGGGAGAAAGATGAGGCTTTCTGCTCTCATAAAGATTTACAGCCTAGCAAACCTCACAAAGGGTCACAATGAGTCAGCACAGCCTCGATAGCAGTGCCTGGAAGGGGAACTTTGAATCTATATTCAAGATTTTGTTGTGTACTACGTTGCCCCAAGAATCAATCTCTCTCCCTTCTTTCCGTTGTGGAATCCGCATTTATAATGTATTATGTTCGCTGCTGTTTTGTGTCCAGGATCGCTGTTTCTTCTTGGCTTTTCACACTGCGCTTAGCACTCTACTGCAAAAGCCGGAGTACTTGGCTTCCAGGATCAACTAAAACCCTTGGGGGAAAAAACGGTTTAAAAGCAAACACCGGCGGCGCGAGAGCGGTTCGGTCCTCAGTATTCATTCCAGCGGTGTGAGGGCGCTCGTGGACCACGGACGCAGCCCTTCGCAGTCACTGGGAGCCAAATGCACTCGTGTCATCTCTTAAAGAGATGTCCCATCATCCCCAGAACTTTCTCGTCCCTAAAGTTAAAGAACTCCGTTTTCCAGACCTTTCCTCTCCGCCCTACCCCTTCCTTCCTCCCTCCACCAGGCTTCTCGGCCAGCTCAGCGCCCTGCCCTCCAAAGGTCCATCAGTCCCTGGGGAGCCCAGCTGCCTCGGGGCCCGGGGGTGGGGGAAGCGATGTTTGATGCATCGCGCCTTTTGATTATCCCAAAGTGCCCCGAACATCACCAACCCGAGGACTGGAAAAACCCCCAAGGGACCTCGAACTTTTTGGACACACCTTGTTCCTTCAGCTTTGTTCGCAAAACCTCACCCTTGGTGAAGTAGTGGAGCCCGCCTCAAGCCCGCGGAGCCAGGAGACTCCCGGGTCCCGACACCCCCGCCCCGGCCCGAGCCCCCAGCGTCCGGGCCACCACGTTGGCACAGCTGCCTCAGGCGCTCAGTGGCCGGGCCGCCCTCCCCACTCACCTAGCAGCTCCGCGATGGCACTGAAGGGTCGCGTGTGGCTGCTGGAGTTGCTCTGTAGGTAGCGGGGGCTCATCTGGGGGTGAGAGAAGGTCCCGTCCCGCGTGAGGCCTCCGACCGCCGGACCCTCCCCGCGCGCCCCCCGCAGCCCAGGGGCCCGCGTGCGCGCGCGACCGCCCCCTCAGCCCCCAACCTACCGTGCTCAGACGGATCCCAAAGGCCTGCGGGCCGCCGCCGGGTCGAGTGAGCCCGTAACCCGGTACGCCCGGGCCAGTGGGGGCCCCTCGGCACAGAAGCATTTTTTTGGCCGCCAGGGTACCCGTTTGCTGGCGCAGGGCTCCTCGCCCCGCCGTCCGCCCTCTCTGAACTCGCACTCGCAGCTGGCGGCGGCAGTCCGGGACGGGGCCTCCCTAGCTCCCACTCGCAGCTGGCGGAGGCGGGGCGTGCTCCAGCCACCTGTCCCGAGCGGGAGGGGTGAAGCCGGCGGAGCCGAGCGGGCGGCTCCGCCCTGTCAGCACCTCTCCTGACCCACTGACTGCCGGCCTGCCTGGGCGCCGTACGGAAATATGGCGGCCTCCTGACAACCGCCCCTTATCCCCGCCCCTCATTAATCCTTGGCGTCTGCCATAGGCCAGGCCGCCGAGCGGGAAAGCGGGGGGAGGGGGAGGGGGAGGAGACTGCGAGGGGAGAGGCGGGAGGCGGCGGGAATGAGACTGGAAGGAGGAGGGTGTAGGGATTTCTGAAACTGAATCCCAGCTAGGCTATATGACTAACGGGGCAGGATAAGACAAGTCTTTCAAGTTCTGAGCACTACAGTGTTTGCTATCTGGGAAGGTAGCCGACTCACGTGAGGACAAGACATTCGGACTATGCTGGCTCCGATGCCTCCAGTTGCACGCAGAATTTTCGAGGAGGCAATTAGCAAACCACCTCCAAAGACTTGCCACAGTGTGGAGAGGCTTTTTATAAAATGTAAAATTGGAATTCACTTAACTACTCCAGGATAGAGGATTGGTTAAATTAGGGAGACTCGATAAAGTGAAGTACCGTGCAGTTCTCTAAAAGCCGTGTTTGTAGATGAGCATTTTCTGAATGTGGAAAAATATTGATGAGGGAATTATGAAAAGAAAAAAGAGGTGGTTGTTCTCTGTTGCCATCAAGTCAATTCTGACTTGGAGACCTATGTGTGCAGAGTACAACTGCTCTACAGGGTTTTCAAGACTGAGATTTGGAAGCACCAGGCCTTTCTTGCCTTTTGGATAGTAGTCGGGAGAGTTTAACCATTTCTGCCATGATATAAAAAGTATGTTACCATTTTCCTGGTAAAACACTATCTCTCTCTCTCTCTCTCTCTCTCTCTCTCTCTCTCTCTCTCTCTCTCTCTCTCTTTCTCTCTATCTATCTATCTATCTATCTATCTA
>NW_006408677.1:3770069-3787736 GCF_000296735.1 Chrysochloris asiatica | reverse complement strand
TATCTATCTATCTATCTATCTATCTATCTATCTATCTATCTATATTGTTGTTGTAAAATGCCATTGATTCGGTTTTGACTCAGCAACCCTGTATAGGGTTTCCGAGGCTGTAAATCTTAAATCTTTGCCGAAGCAGAAAGCCTCATCTTTTCCTGGTGGAAAACTCACTCTGTAGGATAAACACTGGACTGCAAAATACAAAGTGGTGGTTCGAGCCCACCAGGCACTTAACAACAATATATTTATGTGTATGTGTGTGTCGCTGTAGTATAAGCACTGGACTGCAAGGTCAGTTTGAAATACAAGGTCGACAGTTCAAACTCACCAACCTTGGAAATCCTATACAGGGTCGCTATGGGTTGGAACCGACTCGACAGCACTTAACAACAACAGCAACAATATATGCTGGCTGTTGTTGTCAAGGTCGGTGATGCAAGCTCACCAGTCACCGCTCGGAAACCCTATATGGGGTCACTATGAGTTGGAACTGTACTGGACCACAAGGTCCGTTTGAACTACAAGACTGGCAGTTCAAACCCACTTAACAACTCTTGTTGTTGTTAAGTGCAGTCGGGTCAGTACTCATAGAGACCCTGTGTAGTGTTTCTGAAGAGCAACTGATGAGTCTGAACCAATGACCTTGTGGTTCAAACCGACCTTATCCTACGGCTTATCCTACAGTGCCGCACTAGAAGCCTTTCTTGGAAACACTAGGCGGGGTCCATATGAGTCTGAACCAACTCAATGACAAAAAATATTATTAGTTTTTTAAAAATGATAACATTGAAAAATGTAATCAATGTCACTAAATGATCCATACAACACTGTTGAATTGGTGTATGTTTTGCTGTGTATATTCTCAACAATAAAATAAAATTCCTAATATTCCCTTGTTTGTATAACCCATCAAAGATTTGACCATTTGTCTATGACAGTTTGTTTTTTTTACTGGTTTGGGTTTTGATTCAGTTTGGTTTGTTTTAAGATAGTATAAACAGCATTGTCTCAGACATCCTGATGTATTACTAATGCCAATGTTTCTGTAGAATAAATCTAAAAAGTTACATTGCATGTTTATGGCTTAATCTTAATAAATACTGCAAGATGAGGGCATTGACTCTCCCAGCAACAAGATCAGTCTTCTTGCTATAGTCATGGCACTAGATGGCCTGGATCTTTTTACTTTTGCAATCTTTGGGCATTTCCCTGACTACCAGCGAGGCAGAGTATCTTTTTTAATGTGTGTTATACATTCGCATTTTCTCTTCTAAAAACCTGTTTAAAGCCTTCAATCATTTCCCCCTCTTTGGTGCAAAAGGGTGGGAAAAGACAGAGAATTCTCC
This sequence comes from Chrysochloris asiatica, assembly GCF_000296735.1. Taxonomy (NCBI): domain Eukaryota; kingdom Metazoa; phylum Chordata; class Mammalia; order Afrosoricida; family Chrysochloridae; genus Chrysochloris; species Chrysochloris asiatica. The sequence goes on along the minus strand of NW_006408677.1, from coordinate 3,786,393 downwards.
TTGAGATCCGGATCTAGACAGGGATGATCTCTCTCACCACTACTATTCAACATTGTCCTGGAAGTCCTAATCAGAACAATTGGTGTTAGATGTCATCGAGTTGGCAACCCTACGGCACAACAGACCGAAACACTGCTCAGTCCTGTGATACCATTACAACTGTTATGTTTGAGCTCATTGTTGCAGGCACTGTGGCAGTCCATTTCATTGGGGGGGGGGGGCTTCCTCTTTTTCGCCAAGCCTATACTTTATCGAACATGATGTCCTTTTCCAGGGACTGGTCCCTCCGGGCACATGTCCGAAGTATGTGAGATGAACTTTCAATAGCCTTGCTTCCAAGGGAGCGTTCTAGCTGTACTTCTTCCAAGACAAATTTATTTGTTCTTCTGGCAGTCCATGATATTTCAATATTCTTCGCTAACACCACACTTAAAGTCAGTGGGTCAGTTCTTCTCAGGTCTTCCTTATTTATTGTCCAGTCTTCACATGCATGTATTGTTGTTGTAAAGTGCCATGGAGTCAACTCTGACACATAGTGACCCTGTATAGGATTTCCGAGGAGCAGCTGATGGGTTTAAACTGATCTTACAAGTGCACTTGAGGTGACTGAAAATACCATGGCTTGGGTCAGGTGCACCTTAGTCCTCAAAGTGAAATCTTTGCTCTTGAGCATTTTAAAGAGGTCTTTTGCAGCAGACTTGCCCAATGCAATATATCGTTTGATTTCTTGACTGGCTGCTTCCATGAGCATTTATCTTAGTTCCAAGTAAAATGAAGCCCTTGATAAATTCAATCTTTTCTCTGTTTAGCATGATACTGTTTACTGGCCCAGTTGTGAGGATTTCTGTTTTCTTTACTTTAAGTTGTAATCCATACTGAGACCTGTGTTCTTTGATACCCATCAAATGCCTCAAGTCTTCCTCATCAAATCAAGCAAGGTAGTGTCATTTGTATACTATACATTTTTGGTGAACCTTTCTCCAGTTCTGAGGTTGTATTCTTCATATAGTTCAGCTTCTCAGATTATTTGCTCAGCATACAGATTCAATATGTATGGTGAAAGAATACAACTCTGATGCATACCTTTCCTGATTTTAAGCCATTCACTGTGCCTTTGTTCTGTTTGGATGTTGCCTCTTGATCTATGTACCTGATGAGCACAATTAAGAATTTCCATTCTTCATAATGTTAGCCATAGTTTGTTATGATCCAAACAGTCAAATGCCTTTGCATAGTCAATAAAATACAAGTAAACATCTTTCTGGTGTTCTCTGCTTTCAGTTCTATGATCCCTTCTGAATCCAGCTTAAATTTGAGCCAGAATAATTGTGCTTTGGGGCGGGGGGAAGCTACTGAAATTGGGAAGGAGCAAGTAAAACACTCCCATTTTACAGATGACGTGATTCTACACATAGAAAGCATATAAAATCTATAAGAAAGCTATTAAAATGAATAAATGAAGTCAATAAAGTGGCAGGCTACAAGGTCAATTCATAAGCAATGAGAAAGTGGAAAAGGAAATTAAGGAAACATTACCATTTTCAATAGCATATAAAAGAATAAAGTACGTGGAAATAAATTTAACAAGAAGGTGAAAGACTTGTACACAGAAAACTATGGTGGTGGTGGTGGTGTGCCTTGGAGTCGGTTCCGATTCATAGAGACCTTGAATAAGGTTTCCGGGGCTGTAAATCTTTATGGAAGCAGAAAGTCTCATCTTTCTTCCGCGGAACGGCTGATAATTTCGAACTGCTGACCTTGAGGTTAGCAGCCCTCCTTGTAACCACTACACAAAACATTAAAATTAATTAAAGAAGATGTCTCTCATACTTTAGACATATTATCAGGAGGGACCAGTCACTGGAGAAGGATATTATGTTTGGTAGGGTGGAGGGTCAGAGAAAGAGAGGAAGATGCCCAGTGAGATGGATTGGCAAAGTGGCAGCATCAATGGGCTCAAGTGTGCCAGCAATGGTGAGATTGGCCCAGGATCGGGCAGTGCTTCATTCTGCTGTGCATAAGGTCGCTATGAGTCGGTACCGACTGGGTGGCACCTAACAACAGCAAATATAAATGGAAAGACATTCCATGTTTGTGCATTGGAAAACAATACAGTTAAGATGTCAATATTACCCAGAGCAATCTATAAACTCAGTGCAATCCCATCAACATTTTTTTTCTTCATATGTTTATTTGCTGCCCAAATGTCTTCCTCTGTGAAGTGTCTGTTCATGTCTTGTGCCCATTTTTAAATTGGGTTGTCTCTTTCTTGTAGAGGTGTTATTTCCTATAGGTTTTAGGGATTAGTGCATTATCTGATATGTTGTGGCAAAAAAAATTTTCCCATTCTGTGGGCTCCCTTTTTACTCTTTTGGTGAAGTCTTTTGATGCAAATACATTTCTAATTTTTAGAAGGTCCCAATCATATATTTTGTCTTCTTTTGCTTGTACAATTCTCACAATGTTTGGTAGTCTGTGTGTGCTCTTTATTAGAGCCCGTAAATTTGTCCCTTTATTTTCATGGATGACCTTTATAATTCTGGGATTCACATTTAGGTCTTTAATCTATGCATGGTGTGAGATAAAGGTCTTGTTTCATGCTCTGGCATATCAATTTCCAGTTTTGCCAGCACCATCTGTTGAAGAGACCATCTCCTCCCCATTCAATGTATTTTGGCCCTTTGTCAAAGATCAGTTGGCTGTATGTGGAGGGGTTAATTTCTGGATTCTCAATTCTGTTCCATTGATCTATGTATGTATCTTTCATTGTACCAGTACCAGACTATTTTGACCACTGTAGCCATATAGTAAAATTTGAAATCAGGGAGTGAGAGGCTTCCAACTTTGTTTTTCTTCTTAAGCAGTGCTTTGCTTATCCTGGGTCTCTTTGGTTTCCAAATAAAGTTTGTAATCGTTTTTTCCATCTCTTTAAAGAATGTCGTTGGAATCTGGACTGAGATTGCATTATATCTGTAGATTGCTTTGGGTAGTATTGACAGTTTCACAATGTTAAGTCTTCCTATCCAGGAACATGTTATATATTCTTCCATTTTTGTAAGTCTCTTGGTTTCTTGTAGTAATGCTCTGTAATTTTTTTTTTTTTTTCCTTATAGGTCTTTTTTTCCTCTGGTTACATTTATTCCTAAATATTTCATCCTTTGGGCAGCTATTGTAAATGGTATTGCTTTCTTAATTTCTTTTTCAGTACTGTCATTATTAGCATACAGAAATCTAAATGATTTTTGTGTGTTGGTCTTATACCCTACAACTTTGCTGAATCTTTCAATGAGTTCTAGTAGTTGTTGTTTTTTTTTGTTTTTTGGGGGTTTTTTTGTTTGTTTATTTTACTGAGTCTTTGGGGTTTTCTATGTATAGGATATCATCTGCAAATAGAGATCATTTTACTTCTTTGCTAATTTGGATGCCTTTAATTTCCCTATCTTGCCTTATAACTCTGCCCCATCAACATTTTAACAGTATTTTTTGCAGGAATGGAAAAGCTAATCCTCAAATTTATATGGAAAGGCAAAAACAAAAGTAAAAACGACACATAAATTAAAAACAAAAAACCTATTGCCATCAAGTCACTCCCCACTCCAAGTGACCCTCTTGGCGCAGAGTAGAAGCAGATGACTGGTGACTTTTAGGTTAGAAGGGGAGCATTTAATCAACACATCACCAAGACTTCCAAATAGCTAAAGCAATTGTCAACAAGAGCATCATTAGAATCACCTGAGACCAGGAGTGTTGGCGAAAACTCAGATTGCGGAGGCCACCTCCATAGTTTCTGATCATCAAGTCAGAGTGAATAACCAAGAATTTGCGTTTCTAACATGTTTCCAGGTGCAGGTGATGATGCTGGGCAAGGGAATATAAAGGCTTATGCTTGAGCCAGAGGCATTGACTAATGAGAAAGACAAGACACAGGGGAAGAGCCTCAATCTGTATTTGGAACTTACTTCCAGTAAGAACTTTGACTTGAGACTAAAACTTCTGAGTGACTTTATTTTTCTAGAGATAATGATTAGTGAAACAGATTCAAATTATATACAGCATTTATTCATTCTAAAATATTTTTAAACGAATCATTTGGACACCGCTCTTTAGGTTCAGATGTGGCGCTGCAAGATAATGCAATGGACAGTAAGGTCAGGTTGAACTGCAAAGTCGGCAGTTCAAACTTACCAGCCACTCCTTGGAAACCCTCCACAGGGTTGCTATGATTCAGAACCGACTCCATGGCACTTAACAACCACATCACAACAAAGGGAGAGGAAGAAAGAGAACTAAACTTTATAAGAGCTCTGTTAGGTTTTGCACTAAGCCCTTTACATCTTTCTTCCTTCTTACAACAGCCATGTGGAGAAGACACCAATCTCATTTTTTAAATGAGAAAAGTGAACCCCAGAAAGAGGATTTTGTGGTAGCTTTAATTTGGCAATTGGTTGCTCACGATATCAGTAGAAATTAGTAATAACCAAATTACATTGTGATTACATTAACTATGTTTCTCAAATTCTTGATATGTACCACAAAATTTCTTCTATCATAATATCATTCCATTTTACTACCTGGACAAAGTCTGAGCATTAATAGAACTGCTTGCACTTTCTGACGGGGACCTACCTGCCCCCAATGGTGTCTTCATTGCCAACTTGGCAGATGAACTAGCTCCAAAAATCTAATCTTAGTGCCTGTTTTCTTGGGTCACTTCCATTTCTAAGAGTCACAGTTTGCGTTCCCAAGAAGTGGACTCCAGGAGAAAGTTTAGTGTTATTGTCATTGTTAGGTACCACAGAGTCATTTTCAACTCATAGCAAGCCCGTGTACAACAGAACAAAGCACTTCCCCATCCTCTGCCATCCTCACCATCTTTCCCATGTTTCAGCCTATTGCTGCAACACTGTGTCAGTCCTGAGGGTCTTCCTTTTTTTCACATTTTGTATACCATGTACTATACCAAGCATGATGTCCTTCTCCAAGGACTAGTTCCTCCTGATAATATGTCCAAAAGTATGTGAGACGAAGTGTCTCCACCCTTGATTCTCAGGAGCATTCTGGCTGCACTTCTTCCAATACAGATTGGTTAGTTCTGGCAATCCCATATTCAATATTCAATCCAATTCAATATTCTTCACCAACACCATAATTCAAAGGCATCAATTCTTCTCGGTCTTCCTTATTCATTGTGCATCTTTCACAAGCATATGAAGCCATTGAAAATACCATGGCTTTGGTCAGGAACATTTCAGTTCTCAAAGTGACATTTTTGCTCTTTAATATTTTAAAGCAAGGTCTTTTACAGCATATTGCTCAATGCAATCCATCATTTGATTTCTTGACTGCCTGCTTCCATGAGCATTGATTGGGAATCTAAGTAAAATGAACTCCATGGCATGAGTTTAGTGTGCAGGATGCTTGTTACGAGGTGTTCTTGGTTTAAACACCTGTAAAAGGAAGTAGAAGTGGGGGAAACAGAGAAATGAACTGCAGTGCAGGCCCACGAACAGCCTTAGCCAACCTTATAGGAAGATCTGCAAGTAGAATGAGCCTTTAGAATTGTCCCACATAGGGCTGTGGTGGTCAGACCTTTATACCATTCTATTGGCAGTCTCTGCCTGTGGATTGCCACAGGAAAGGGTATGACCTTGGGTGGGCAGCTCTCAATATCTTAGACAATCCCCCAAAGGGACTAACAGTTGAAGACAGACTGCCAACAGCTCTTCCAGAACCTCAGCCAAAAAACCTTCATTGAAATGGGAGATGTGCTTGTTATTGTGTTTGTTAAGTGCTGTTGAGTCTGTTCCGACTCTGTACCAGGTTTTCTAAGCTATACATCTTTGCGGGAGCAGAAAGACTCAGTTTTCTCCCTCAGAGCAGTTGGTGGGTTCGAACTGCCAACCTTGTGGTCCACAGTCCAGTGCATATCCTACAGAGCCACAGCACTTCACAATTTCCACCACAGTCACCAAGTCTTTACTATAAAAATTGTCGATTAAAAGTAAAAAATTAAGCATTATCCTGCCCTTCCTATAGAAATTGCATTTCAGAATACCTGACTAATGAGTGTAAGCTTTTCTATACAGAAGGATTCAGTTAATAATAAATTAGAAGAAACAATGCCAGAAGGGCGTTAGTGGTTCTATGAGGCAGATAGAATAGGGAAAGGAAGAGGGTCTCAAGTCATTCGCTGTAGAACCTGTCTCAGCAGAAACAAGTCAACCTCAGCAATGAAGACGTTTTGAGAAGAGGGGTGGGTGAGAGGGAAAACTATTGTAAGAAAGAGATAACGTTTATCAATAATAAGCTAAGAGCTAAAAACAAGACTCCAGGAAACCATATTTAGACAAATTCACCAGATCTCAGAAAAAAATGAGACCAGCCTCAGCAATGAGGACAGCAATGAGGTGGATAGCAAAGTCAGTTTGAACCGCAAGGTCGGTGGTTCAAACTCGCCAGCTGCTCCTCAGAAACCCTAGACACGGTTGCTACGGGTTGGAACCAACTTGACGGCACGTAATAACAATAACAATAGGAATAAAAACAGGAACTGTTATAAAGGGGAAAAAATGAATCAGTCATATAACTGGGGAACAAGACTCCGAGTCAGCATATTTAGACACGTTGCTCAATGTAACTGCCTGGACCCTTAAACCAGGAGTATACCCTGACAGAAGGATATATAAAGGAGAAGCCATATTGCATTCAGGGCTCCTCTTCTCCATTCACGATGTGGAAGTCCATTCTTATCTTTCTGTTAAGGACGTCTCCGCTTAATAGTTTCTCCTATCCATTTAAGCCTCTTGCCTCTCTAACCTCTTTTATGTGGGTTAAGTGTGTTACATCTTCCCAGTTCTTTGGAAGGACATTAACTCCGTTCCAGGGCCAACACTTCAATCATGACAGTTCTGGGGTAGAATTCTCATCTAAAGTGGGAGACCTGGGTTTGGTTCCCCACCAAGGCACTTCATGCATAGCCACCATTTCTTCATCAGTGGAGTTTTGTGTGTTGCTGTGATGCAGGACAGGTTTCAGCAGAGATCTCAATTAAGGTGCACTAGGAAGAAAGGCCTGGTAATCTACTTCAGAAAATCAACCAACAAAAATCTTATGGCTCACAATGGTCCAATCCTAAGCTAATCATGTTGATAAAGTTCCATTGTACATGGGGTCACCATGAGTTGGCGCTGACCTGACTGCAGCTAGCAACAACAACAAATAGCCATGGTTGATGAGGATGTGTTTATATATATAAATCAGAAGAAATGATACAATTGGATTATCATAATTTTTTCAGCCCTAATACAATCTGTTTTCAGATAATGAACATCAATTGATAAAACCATAAAGTGAAAAGTTGATGGGAAGCTTTATAATAGAAGATTCAGGCTACTCTCACCTGAACCCAATGGTTAATCAGAGCATCACTAAGTATTGAACATATGTTGCAATAGGATGTTTATAACACCACCCATGAGACTCCTGATGTGGCACTGTAGGATCAGCACTGGACTGTGAACCATAAGGTCGGCAGTTCAAACCCACCAGCTGCTCCTCAGAAACCCTATACAGGGTTGCTACGATTCGAAACCAGCTCAACAATAGTTAACAACGCAACAGCAAATAAGCATTTTTGCTTTATAAAACATGGTATTTGAATATTATTCATCTTTAGAGTCAATTTATGGTCTTCACTTATGCTTGTAGTTATTACAGTTTGCTATCAAGTCTAGTCCAACTCACAGCAACCCCATGTTACAAAGTAGAATCACCCCACATGGTTTTCTGGGCTGTGATCTTGATGGGAGCAGATTGATAGGTCTTTGCTCCTGTGCAGTCACTGGATGGTTTTGAATGCCAACCATTTCAGTCAGCAGCCAAGCACTCAACAGCACCAGAGCTCCAGATATTGTATTACACACTTAACTTATGCCTCTAGCAACAGGAATAAGTTTAGTGATAACATGAAATGCAAACAAACAGGAATGTAGGACATTCAACAGTTCAACTGACTTGGTTTCTTCCACAAGTCAATAACACGAAGGAAAATAAAAAGACGATTGCTGTAGATTAAAATAGATTTAAGTGCAATGTGTGCATCATGTTTGGATCCATATTTAAACATACCAACTGTAAAAAAGACACTTTTTAGAGAGGGGAATCAGAATATAGACTGTGTATTAGAAGACACCAGAGAAGTATTATAAATTTTGTTTGGTGTGAAAATGGCATTGAGGTTATATTACAAATGTTAGGGAAAAGTCCATGTTTTTTTGAGAAGAACACTGAAGTGCATAGGGTCACATAATACAATGCTTGAGAATCACTTTAAAGTGCTTACAGAAATTAAAAAAAGAAGACAAAGAAAAAAGGATATATAAAGTGGTTGTGGCAAAATCTCGGTAATCTGTGTAGTTGAGTTTTCTGTCCTATTATCCCTTTTTTTTCATTTTTAAAATTTCTATTTTTATTCTGGTAAAAGTATGCACAATACAACATATGTTAGTGCAACAATTTCAACATGATAATTCAGTGACATTGACTATATTTTTCAACTTGTACAACTGTTCTCACTATTTTTTCCAAAAATTTTCCCCACAATTAACATAAACTTACTGTTTAAGCAAAAACTCCCCTTTCCCTTCCCTCCCACCACTGGTAACCACTAATAATGCTTGGTTTCTATATATTTTTTCTATTCAATACAAGTGTCCTTTTATGATTGGCATGTTCTCAATGTTTATCCATGTATGATATGTACCAGGATTTAATCTGTCCTAACATTTGTGTAATCTTTCATCGGTGCTGTAGGATAAGTACATGATTACTAAGCAAAAGGCTGGTGTTTCAAACCCACCAGCCACTCCTCAGAAACAGGGTTGCACTTAACAATAATAACAACAACAACACTGGTATATACCACATTTTGATTATCTATGAATCTGTCCATCTGTTGAAGAGTCCTGGTGTGACCACTGGGTCACAAGGTCAGCTTGAACTCACCAGCCATTCCTTGGAAACTATACAGGGTGGTTGTGAGTCAGAACCCACTCCACAGCACTTAACAATAACGGCAATGGGTGAAATATTGAATGATACAGGAAGTATCAAAAGAATATGAAAGTGAGGGAAAAACAGCAATAAAGCTGAGAGCTAAGCCCTACAATGTTCAATAGACTCCTGTGAACCCGGGTAGAGAACTGGTTGGCCAGCAGTGTGGCAAGACCTGGGGACTCTTGGGCCCAGAGTCAGTGACATAGCCACAGAGGACTAGAGTGAGTGGAGAGTGAAGCATCCAGCTGATAAGAAGAGAGGGTATATGCACAAGAGCACCCACACTTGCAGATAATACCCACTTGACCTGGCTTCAATGACTGGCTGATCAGAGCTCAACTAGAAGAAGAAAGAAGAGGGGAAAAAAAGAGTCATCTGATACAATTTGATGAACTTGACCTACACCTATGGATGCAGTAGCTCAAAAGAGGGAACAAATCTTTACAGCAAGGATCATTCCCACCCCCTCCATACACAGAGTAGACAGGGATGGGCAACTTGGAAATTGGCTACCCAAAGTAGGGGGGCTACAAAGGCAAGAAGTGACTGGCTTACAAGCTTTTAAGAGGGAACCTAGATCCAGAGGGTGTGGAGGAAGTTAGAATCTCCACTGAGTAGTATCCAATCTGTCTAGGCGGGGCTGATGAAAGGCGATGCAAATGGGTCTCTTGTGATACAATAGTGAATAATTGTTATCAGGACTGATTGTGAGGGTTGGAAATGTAAAGGTAGACGTTTTATAGCAAGGATGGGAGTGATTAACTTTGCAGTCTAGGAGCGGAGGTCCCTAGGATTATCAACAGAGAAGAGCGGAGAGCAGGACCCTACCCAGAGAAGCCGTGACGCCAGAGATGGAGGCAGAGACGATGACGTGGAGAGATGGAGCAGCTGGGGACTTCAGACACAGAGAGGGAGAGGGGCTGTGTGCTGACGATCAGGGACAGGCTTGGTTGGTTGATGATGCATGGAGGGGATTGTAACCATGACAATGAAAGGATATATGATAGGATGAATGTAAAACTAATGTTCTCCCATGTAAACTATCACATAATTCACAATAAAACATAGATAAATAGATAGATAGATAGATAGATAGATAGATAGATAGATAGATAGATAGATAGATAAAGAAGAAGATGGAAGGAATACAAAGAGTTATTATATCAAAAAGAATTGGTCAATGTCAACCATTTCTGGAGGTTGCGTATGATCAAAACCAGAAGGTACTGAAGGAAGAAGTCCATGCTGCACTGAAGTCATTGACAAAAATCAGGGCTCCAGGAATTGAAATGTTTCAATAAATGATGCAGTGCTGCAAACACTCACTAGTTTATGCCAAGAAATTTGGAAGATGGCTACCTAACCAATTGATTGGAATAGATTCATATCTGTTCCCATTCCAAAGAAAGTAGATCCAACGGAATGTGGAAATTACCAAACACTATCAATATCAATATCACATGCAAGTAAAATTTTGCTGAAGATGATTCAAAAGCAGTTGTAGCAGTGTATGTATCAACAGGTAGAAATTCAAGCTGGATTCAGAAGAGGACGTGGAAAGAAGGATATTATTGCTGGTGGGAAATGGGTCTTGGCTGAAAGCAGAGAATACCAGATAGATGTTTACATGTGTTTCAATGACTATGCAAAGGCATTTGACTGTGTGGATTATAACAAATTATGGATAATATTGTGAGGAATGAGAATTCTGGATCACTTAATTGTGCTCATGTGGAACCTGTACATAGACCAAGAGGCAGTTATTCAAACAGAACACGAGGTGTTGTGTGGTTTGAAATCAGTAAAAGTGTCCATAATGTTTGTATCTTTTCATCATATTTATCCTAGCTGAAGGATGAACAATAATCTGAGAAGCTGAACTCTATGAAGAAAGAATGTAGCATCAGAATTGGAAAAAGATTCATTAACAACCTTTGATTTGCAGATGACACAACCTTGTTTTCTGAAAGGGAAGAAGACTTGAAGCACTTACTGATGAAGTTCAAGGACTACATACAGCCTTTAGTATGTAGTACACCTCAACATAAGAAAACAAACATCCTTACAACTGGACCAATAAACAGTATCATGATAAATGGAGAAAATATTGAAGTTATCAAGGATTTCATTTTACACAGCTCCACGATCAATCATGGAGGAAGCAGTCAAGAAATCAAATGATGCGTTGTATTGGGCAAATCTGGTGCAAAGTCCTCTTTATTCTAGAGAAATGTATCTTAGAGAAATTAGAGTCATGACATGAAAACATGTATCTGCATTCATATGTTCATCACAGCACTATTTACAATAGCAAATAGATGGAAACAACCTAAATTCCTATCAATGGAATGGATAAACAAAATACTGAGGAGTCCTGGTGTGGCACTGTGGGCTAATGCGTCAGACTGCAAAGTCATTTGAACTGCACCGTCAGTGGTTCAAGCTCACCAGCTGCTCCTTGGAAACCCTATACAGGGTCGCTATGGGTCGGAATTGACTCGATGGCACTGAACAACAACAACAACTTAATATTCTTAAGCAATAAGCACCTAATTGAACCAGACTAATCTCATACTTAAGTCTCATATTTCAAGGATATTAGATTTTGGAGATATATTAATAATTTGAGGTCCTAAAACATTGTTTCATTCAACTCTACTTTGAGGAGACAGCTCTACCCCAGTCTTATTTTGAGTGCATTAAAACTTGAGGACATACTATTCATAATGTTTTCAGTGGCTGTTTATAAGTGGACTGCTAAACACCTCACAACATTATACTGAGTGAAATTAGTCAGTCATTAAAGGATACATATTATACGAGACCATGCTTATAAACAGTGAAGAAAAGGTTTTCACACAAAAAGAAACATTTTTTGTTGATTATCAGGAGTGGGAGGGGAGAGAGGGTAAATTGCTAACTAAAGGGTACACATATATTAACTTGGGTGAAAGGGAAGGCAATATACAATAAGAACAAAGTCAGTAGTATCCATATTTGTGAACCACTATTAGTAACTATGAATAATGAAGACCGTAGAAGAATTGATGCTTTTGAGTTGTGGTGTTGGAGGAGAATATTGAAAGTGTCATGGGCTGCCCATAGAACCAACAGATCTGTGTTGGAAGAAGTGCAGCCAGAGTGCTCCTTGGAGGCCAAGATGGCCAAACTTCGTCTCTCGTACTTCGGACATGTTGTCAGGAGGGACCAGTTGCTGGAGAAGGATATCATGTTTGGCAAGGTGGAGGGTCAGAGAAAAAGAGGAAGACCCCCAACGACATGAATTGGCCAGGTGGCAGCATCAATAGACTCAAGCGTGGCAACAGTGGTGAGGTTGGCCCAGGATCGGGCTGTGTTTCATTCTGCTGTGCATAGGGTCGTGATGAGTCGGTACCGACTCGATGGCACCTAACAACAACAACAATTAATAACTATAAGAATGAATTAGTAATTAAAGGAAAAGTATGAGAAAACCAAAAACTTTTATGTTCAGTTACTAATAATGTTGTTACTGATAATGTTATAATTCTATGTAGAAAGATTTTATAAAACAATTTTGTTGGTAATAGTCATATAAAAAAACAGGGGGGAAAAGAAAGAGAGGAAGACCCTCAGCGAGATGGATTGGCCAAGTGGCAGCATCAATGGGCTCAAGCGTGGCAATAATTGTGATGTTGGTCCAGGACTGGGCAGTGTTTCGTTCTGTTGTGCATAGGATTGCTATGAGTCAATACTGACTCGATGTCACCTAAAACAACAGCAACAGTAATATAATCTAAGAAATATTACATTTAAGCAATGTACAACTGTATTTATCACACATTATGAGTTAAATTAACAGTGAAGAATTCTGTATGATCTGGTGTGGGAAGAGATATTGGGTGGTGATACCAACCATACTGAATTAAGCCACTGTCTTGGGTCATGTGCTGTTGGCATTTAATGGTTCCTCAGTTCTCTCCCCTCACCCAGGCAAAAGAGAAATCTCAGCATAGATTACCCCAGAAGACGCTGAATTTTTTTTCCCCAGGAGGCTCCAGTATAACTCGTGCTCTTAGGCAACTGTAGGAGCACCAACAGCAGGTTGCTGAACTCTGCCCAAAGGCAGGGCCTCACTGAAACAGATCATTCTCTAAGTCACATGGTGCAATCCTCGCCTTAGGAACTAGAGATTCTGGATCTTTAAACCAGTTCAACACAATCCCTAATGCAGTGATTCTCAAAGTGCAAACCAGAGTATCAGTATTATCTGGAAATGTCTTAGAAATGTACTCTCTGGCCCCACCCCAGACCTTCTACAAACTAAAATTTTAGATCCCTGGGCCTAAATCTGTGCAAACTAGTTTAACAACACTGCATGATCTTTAACAGCTTTTCAGCCTCTCCATTCTTTAACCATTTCTTCCCTCTTGTGAAATGCTGTCGGGTTGATTGCCACTCATAGCGACCCTGTAGGGGTTTCTGAGAAGCGGTTGATGAGCTTGAACCACCAAACTTAAGGTTCAAACCAATCTTGCAGTCCAGTGCATTAACCCGCAGTGCTACACCAGGACTCCAAGAAAAGCAAAATGTCCAAGAAACACATGAAAGATCCTCAAGATCATTAACCATTTTTGTTGTTAGGTGTCCTGTGTCAATTCCAACCCATAGCAAACCTATGCACAATGGAACAAAACACTGCCCAGTCTTCAACTTGGACATTGGCTACCCAAAATGGGGATGGGGTGGGGTTACAAAGGCAAGAAGTGACTGGCTTACAAGCTTTCATGAGGGAACCTAGAGCCAGGGGGCCTGGAGGAAGACAGACTCTCCAGTGAGCAGTATCCAATCTGTCCAGGCGGAGTTGATGAAACGAAATGCAGATGGGTCTCTTGTGATACAATAGTGAATAATTGTTATCAGGACTGATTGTGAGGGTTGGAAATGTAAAGGTAGACATTTTATAGCAAGGAAGGGAGTGATTAACTTTCCAGTCTAGGAGCAGAGGTCCCTGGGACCATCAACAGAGAAGAGCCGAGAGCGGGACCCTACCCAGAGAAGCAGAGATGCCTGAGATGGAGGCAGAGACGATGACATGGAGCGATGGAACAGCTGGGGACTTTAGATCCAGAGAGGGAGAGCGACTGTGTGCTGAAGACCAGGGTGTGTGTGTAGGGTGCAGGCTTGCAGGGTATACCCTTTTGTTGGTTGATGATGCATGGAGGGGATTGTAACCATGGCAATGAAACGATATACGATAGGATGAATGTAAAACTAATGTTCTACCATGTAAACTATCATATAATTCACAATGTTGTTGTTGTTGTTAAGTGCCGTCGAGTCGGTTCCGACCCACAGCGACCCTGTACAGGGTTTCCAAGGGTGTAAATCTTTGCGGGAGTAGAAAGCCTCATCTTTCTCCCGCGGAGCGGCTGGTAGTTTCGAACTGCTGACCTTAAGGTTCATAGCCCGAGTTGTAACTACTACGCTACCAGAGCTCCTTATAATTCACAATAAAACATTAAAAAAAAATACTGCCCAGTCTTGTGCCATCTTCACAAATTTTTTTTAATGTTTGACTTTATTGTTGTAGTCACTGTGTCAATCCATCTCTTTGGGGGTTTTCCTCTTTTTTGTTGACCCTCCATTTTACCAAGCATGATATCCTCTTCCAGGTACTGGTCCCTGTTGACAATATGCTCAAAGTATGAGAGAAGAAGTCTTGCCATCCTCAATTTCAATGAGAATTCTATCTGCACTTCTTCCAAGATAGATTTATTTGTTCTACTGGCAGTCCTTGGTACTTTGAATAGTCTTTGCCAACACCATAATTTAAATACTTTGATTCTTCTCAGGTCTTCCTTATTCACTGTCCACTTTCACACACATGAGGAGATAGAAAATACCATGGATTGTGCCAGGTACACCTTAGTTTTCAAACTGACATCTTTGTTGTTTAACACTTTAAAAAGTTCTCTTGCTTCCAGAGATGGAGGCAGAGACAATGACGTGGAGAGATGGAGTGGCTGGGGACGTTAGACCCAGAGAGGGAGAGGGGCTGTGTGCTGAGGACCTGGGGGTGGGGGGGCAGGCTTGCAGGATATACTCTTTGGTTGGTTGATGATGCATGGAGGGGATTGTAAGCATGGCAATGAAACAATATATGATAGGATGAATGTAAAGCTAATGTTCTTCCATGTAAACTATCACATAATTCACAATAAAACATTAAAAAAAAAAAAAAAAGGTATTTTGCAGCAGATTTGCCTAATGCACCATGTCATTTCATTTCTTGACTGTTGCTTCAAGAGCATTGATTGTGGATCCAAGTAAAATCAAATCCTTGACGACTTCAATCTTTTCTTTATTTATTATGATGTTTTTAGGTCCAGGTGTAAGAATTTTTGTTTTCTTTATGTTGAATTATAAAACCATATTGAAGTCTATATACTTCATTGTCATCAACAAGTACCTCAAGTCTTCTTCACTTTCACATGACACAAGGTGGTGTCATGAACAAATCACAGGTTGTTATGGAATCTTTCTTCAATCTTGTTGCCACATATAGCTTCTGCTGGGGTGAAGGAATGTAGACTAGAATGTCAAATTTGCATGACTCCAGACTTCCTGGAGCCATGGAGGGTAGATAACCCCTTGAAACTATTGTCCAGAGATCACCTTTAAACCTTAAACCAAAAACACGCCCTGAAGACTTAAAAACAAACAATAGTTTAACTTAAGTAGGAAAAAAAATAGCTGCCTTCAGCATTATGCTTTTAAAAGAACTATGGGATCAAATGACAACAGCAACTCAAGGTATTAGATAAGAAATGTGAGGCAAGTTAGTGGGGAAGGAAGAGCTCAGATCAGAAAAGAAGGGTCAGAATGGTTTCCCAAGTTGAATAATGTATTCAATGTAATTGAACCGTGTGTTTTGTTGTTGTTGTTAAGTACTGTCAGTCGGTTCCGACTCACAGCGACCCTGTATAGGGTCAGAGGAGCTGCTGGTGTGTTTGAACTGCTGATCTTGTGACTCAAACTGACCTTGTGGTCCAGAGCATTATCCTGCAGTGCCACATCAGGACTCCAAACTGTGCATATGTTGTTGTTGTTGTTGTCAGGTGCCATCGAGTCGTAACCGACTCGTAGCGACCCCATGCACAGCAGAACGAAACAATGTCCGATACTGGGCCAACCTCACTACCGCCGCCACACTTGACGCCATCAATGATGCCACCTGGCTGATCCATCTCGTTGGGGGTCTTCCTCTTTTTCTCTGACCCTCCACCTT
>NW_006408677.1:3751805-3766329 GCF_000296735.1 Chrysochloris asiatica | reverse complement strand
GTTATTTAAAATACCGGTGGCATAGCCCTCAGAATCACAGCAATTCAAACCACCACAGCACGACAGACAGACGAGTGGCGGTTGTGTGGTTGCTGTTAAATAGGAATCTCCTTGTGCTAGGGCCCTAAGTCTGGCTCAAAGGCGGGATTTCCGTCCTCGGATGTCAATCAAGAGGCGGAAGTGCAGCATGGGTGACTGGGTTGTAGTGAGACGCTTTGGGCTGCGCTTGTGGGTCTCTTTGTTGTTGTTGTTGTTAAGTGCCTTCGAGTCGGTTCCTACCCATAGCGACCCTGTACAGGGTTTCCGAGGGTGTAAATCCTTACGGGAGTAGAAAGCCTCATCTTTCTCCTGCGGAGCAGCTGGTAGTTTCGAACCACTGACCTTAGGTTCGCAGCCCGATTCGTAACCACTACGCTACCAGAGCTCCTTTGTGGGTCTCTTTAGTTCTGTACAACTAATGATAGTTCTACATACAACTTTTTGAGAAACAAGCACACATTTCCACAGTGGCGTACCATCTCACCCCTCTTAGAAGGGCAATGGTCCAAAACCCTGAACATACTAACTCACAAGGTTGCAGAGAAACGGGAACCCTGCACTGCTGTTGGGAATATAAAATGCTGCCGCCACTGTGGAAATGTGTGCTTGTTTCTCAAAAAGTTGTATGTAGAACTATCATTAGTTGTTGTTGTTAAGTGCCATCGAGTCATTGCAACTCACAGCGACTCATGGATTTCACCCTGTAGTTAGTTCAGTGCTTATCTTACGGTGCCACACCAAGACCTCAGAACTACCATATGAGCCAGCAATTCTACTCCTAAGTATATATCCAAAAGACCTGAAAGCACAAACACGAGCAGATACTTGAGTGCCAACGTGATGCGCAGTGGAATACTACTCAGTGATAGAGCTGAAGTCCTGATGCATGTTACCACATGGATGGACCCCAAGGACATTATGCTGAGTAAAAGAAATCAATCACAAAAAGACAAATACAACGGTGAGTCAAAATGTACTGCTATATAATGAAATGATATATGATAGGATGACTGTAAAGCTAATGTTCTCCCATGTAGACTATCACATCATTCACAATAAAACATAAAAAAAAAATTGTTGCTATATAAGTGACACCAGAGATGGAGGCAGAGACAATGACATGAAGAGATGGAGCGGCTGGGGACCCTGGACTCAGGGAGGGAGAGGGGCTGTGTGCTGATGGCCAGGGGGCGGGCTTGCAGGGTGTGTCCTTTGGTTGTTTAAATGGTTGTATATTCCTGAGTGCTTTGGTGTACATCCAAAAAAAAAAAAAAAACAGAGGGGAATGATGGAAGCAAATGCTGGTGAATGATGAATCATGAAGGGGATTGTAATCATTGCAATGAAATGAAATACGACAGGATTACTGTAACGCTGATGTTCTCCCATGTAACCTATCACCCAATTCACAATAAAAACTTTAAAAAAAATGTATTGCTATTTAAAAAATATGGAAACACCCTAAAAGCCCATCTGTGGAAAAATGGCTAACCAAGCTATCGTAAATACTACACAACTTTAAAGAATAATGATAAATCTACTAAATACCACATAACATGGCTTAACATGGAGGACATTATGCTGAGTGAAATAAGTCAGTTACAAAAGGATAAATATTATATGGGACCACTATTGTAAAAAAGTCAAGAAAAGATTTTTCACACTAAAAGAAACATTCTTTGATGGTTACCAGAAGCAAGAGGGGAAGGGAAGGAAAGTGATTAGAGGATTGCTGTTGTTGTTAATTAGTGCCATTGAGTTGATTCCAACTCATAGCAACTGTGCACAGGGTTTCCAAGGAGTGCCTAGTGGATTTGAACCATCGACCTTGCAGTCAGCAGTTGTTGTTGTTGTTGTTGTTAAGAGCCATTGACATGTGTTAGTTTGGGTTAAGGGGTGGGCAATACACACTATAAAATGATGGAGGTAGGGGAAGACACTGGGAGGAGTTCAAGAGTTAAAGGCCATATTATTATAGACGTTATACGGCAATAACGGTGACCTACGAGTTGAAGCATGGATAGGCATGCAGACTGAACAGGTTGTGGGAGCGACAATGGGGATATACTCATTCTCAGCCAAACAATAGGTTCAACAGAGGATATTTGTATACGGGTATTTACCTTTCCTGCAAATATATCCATGTATGTGGTAAGAGCATACAGGGGGCAAAGTTACAAAAATGTCTTAGACATAACCAAACACTTTTAGGGTAAGGGAACAGGAGGAAAATTACTGAGGAAAAGCTCAGTACAGGTAGCAGTGGGAAAGAGCAATAGAACCATAAAACAACAACAACAACAAAAAACTCCATATACAAAGAACAGGGGACAGGATGTAAATAAGATAAAGTCAATTAAAAAAATATATATATATATCCTTGTGTGTCTGAAACGTAGCAGGGTTTGTGAGCCCTCCCTCCCTATTCAGCTGCACAGTAGGGTTTGTTAACCATCAACTACCTATTAACCTTTCCCTTAACCAGTTTTTGGTGCCCCTTTTTGAAATCCGGTCGAACTGTTTCTGCAGCTTGACCTCTTACTATAAAATACCTTAGACTGTGAGCACCGAGAGGCTCTGCTGTCTGTGGCACACCACCCTTCAGGTATTTTCCATACTCTAATTGTTGTCGTTGTTGTTAGGTGACACAGAGTTGGTACTTATAGTGACCCTATGCACAACAAAACAAAACACTGCCTGGTCCTGCACCAACCTCACAGTTGCTACATTTGAACCCATCATTGCTGCCACTGTGCCAATCCATCTTGTTGGGGGTCTTCCTTGTCTTCTCTGACCCTCCATTTTACCAAGCATGATGTCCTTCTCCAGGCTCAGGTCCCTCCTGACAATACGTCCACAGTATAAGAGATGAAGTCTGGCCATTCTGGCTGTACTTCTTCCAACACAGATTGTTCTTTTGGCAGTCCATGGCACTTTCAACATTCTCCTGCATATACTTTAATGTTGTTGTTGTTAAATGCCATCAAGTCGATTCCAACCCATAGCGACCCTGTATAGGGTTTCCAAGGAAAAGCTGGTGAGCTTGAACCGCCAACCTTTTAGGTCAAACTGACCTTGTAGTCCAGTACTTTAACCCACATCATCACACGGGAACTCCATATCGTCTAGTAAAACCCTTCAATACTATATTTCATTAATTTCTAATCTTCTGTAGTCCGACCCTGTATCAATACCTCGAAGGAATGAGCCATTGGGGCTGTGGACTCAAGACCTTGATTTCAGGGAACACTAAAGATAATTGGCATGACAGAGTCCACAAAGATAATGTTCTACATCCTACTTTGGTGAGTAGTAACTGGGATCTTAGAAGCTTGTTAGCAGCCATCTAAGGTGCAGCTATTGGTCTCTCTCTGTCCAAAGGAATGAAGAGTGATGAAAATCACATGGAAACAATTCGTCCAATGAAATGATGGGTCACACAGACATCACTCTCCATGACCTAGAAACCAGAACTAGAGGGGGCTCAGCTACCAATACCAACTGCTCTGAAAGGACTCACATTAGAAAGTCCTTGCATATATTGTGAGACAAACATGAAATAAAATTCAAAATCATAAAATAAACCGGGATTACTGGTCAATAAGACTGGTGGAACTCCCCCCTAGACTATGGCCCTAAGTCACCTTTCAGATCTAGAAATGAACTCACCCCCATGACTCAATTTTCAGTCAAACAATGTTGTTGTTATTAAGTGCCATCGAGTTGGTTCTGACCCATAACGACCCTGAATAGGGTTTCTGAGGAGCAGCTGGTGAGCATGAACCACTGACCTTGCAATTCAACCCCACTTTGCAATCCAGTGCACTGTTGTTGTTGTTGTTAAGTGCCGTCGAGTCGATTCCGACCCATAGTGACCCTGTATAGGGTTTCCATGGAGCTGCTGGTGAGCTTGAACCACCGACCTTGCAGTTCAAACGGCTTTGCAGTCTGGTGCATTAACCCACAGTGCCACACCAGGACTCCATCCAGTGCATTAGACAGATCTATAAAGAGGACTATACTACTAGGGAGGTCTGAACACCTTAGACTAACCAACCATTTGAGATCAAAAGGGCAGCATTTACCCAAGGACAACACTCAGAAGCGTTAAGATAAAAGGAAGGATGAAACAGGAAACATAGGGAGACTGATGCTTCATTGTGGGGATTTCCATGAAACAAAATGTGTATGTATTTTCAAATGTAAAACTGATCTGCTCTGAGCTGGGGACTTTAGATCCAGAGAGGGAGAGCGACTGTGTACTGAAGACTGGGGGGTGGGGTGGGTGGTGGTGGAGTGTGGGAGGCAGGCTTGCAGGGTATACCCTTTGGTTGGTTGATGATGCATGGAGGGGGTTGTAACCATGGCATTGAAACGATATACGATAGAATGAATGTAAAACTAATGTTCTCCCATGTAAACTATCACATAATTCACAATAAAACAATAAGAAAAAAAACACTGATCTGCTCTGTAACCCTTCACCCAATTCACAACAAAAAAAAGAAGTATTGCTATAAATCATAGAAACCTTTATTAAACAAAATATCAAAAGGTGAAGCTGTCATTTCTCCACATATTCTCCATCTAGGTCTATACACTTCTGAAGACTGTTTCCATTTTTCTAACCCTTTCCTGAAGAATTCGGTGCTTTTCTACACCATGTCAAAACAGCAATTTAGGTATCCTGGAGGACACAATTGTGTTCCTTTTACATATTCTTTGAGTTTGGGGAACAAAAAGAAATCTGTCTGAAGGGTGGATGGAGTAAGGTTTCCTGATGAAATTCTCTTAGGACAGCACTTGCTGCCCTCAAAGCATGAGCAGGTACATTGTGATGGGGGAAAAATTCCTGGGTGCAATTTTCCTGATCTTTTTTTCACCAATGCAGTTTTCAATATTCTAAAACTTCTTCATAATAAACTCCCATGATCATGCTGTGTCCTTCAAGAAAATCTATCCAGATGAACCCTTTGGAATCCCAAAAAACAATCATCATAACTTTCTGAGCTGACCGTTCTGCTTTGAATTGAACTGAACCAGCAGTTCAACCCTCAGATGTCACTGTTTTGATTGGACTTTTTTTCTGAAGGTAACTTAATGAGACTAAGAAAAGTGAACTACTGAGAAAACTTGTCTGAAGCCATCCACTGATTGTGGAAAGGTGTTTAAATATGTATTAAACATATTTAAATTTAAATATGGAATAAACTCATGCATTTATGAACTGTAACCCTAGAAGCAATACTTTTTGATGTTCCCTGCTATTATTTGACCTCACTCAAATGAAATAAGCAAATATATAGAAACCAAAGTTTATTGGTGGTTACAAAGTTTATTAGTGGGTTATGACAACAAGGTCAGCAGTTCAAATCCATCTGTCTCTCCACTGGAGAAAGATGAGACTTTCTGCTCTTCTAATAGCGTAGTGGTTACGAATCGGGCTGCGAACCTTAAGGTCAGCGGTTTGAAACTACCAGCCGCTCCGCGGGAGAAAGATGAGGCTTTCTACTCCCGTAAAGATTTACACCCTCGGAAACCCTGTACAGGGTCGCTATGGGTCGGACCTGACTCGATGGCACTTAACAACAACAAAAGATTTACAGTCTCGGAAACTCTCATAGAGTTACTATGAGTCAGAATCCACTTGATGGCATTGGGTTAGGGGTGGGAGGTAGGAGGAAGTTGGGATTTTTTTCTTAGAGCCACTGAGATCATGTTAATTGTGGTGGAACAAAATTGGGTGCACACTTTGAAGAATGTAATCAACGATACTGAATCAGTCATGCAGAAATTGTTGAGATGGTGTACGTTTTGTTATGTATTAGAAGACCTTTCCGAGTGCACCTACTTTTCACTTACCAGCTATCTTGTTAGCCAACATTTTGCAGTTATGACAGTAATAAAAAATCTACTCCCCAACTCTTTTGCACATTAATGTCAGTAATGAATGCCAAGGTGTATAGTGAGAATAATACTGGTTAAGGTGATGTGTCGACTTAGTTGGGCTATGAATCTCTGTGGTGTGACAGTTATAGAATGATGTAATTTGGCAGTTATGTAGTAATGTGATTAGACAGTTATATGGTGATGTGGTCATCCTCTATTTTGTGATCTGATGTGGTCAAGCTCCATTTTTGGCATAATATTGAGTTTTGCATAATGACTTGGTCTTTGGACCATAACCATGTTGATAAGTGAGGAGTGAGTGTATTTTCACCACAATAATTTTTTTAAAAGGAAAGCAAAAATGTATTGATGGACAGATTATTTAAAGCCATATTTCTGATGTAAAGGAACTCCCTTTCCATTTTATGTTTCAGTTCTACCTGTTCTGACCAATCATTCCTAGTGGCACCTGTGACTGATCTAACATCTTTTGTATTTAATATTTAATTCTTCAATGGCCTCTGTACCCCAAAAGGGACATCTGAAATACAGTGTGAATAAGCATCTCGAACAAAGATTCAAACAAGTTTCTCTGATTTCAGTTCAGTTGTGAAGATTCTAGTGAAGGCAAACAGAGTTCAGAAAATGAATAAAGAAGACACCGGGGTGGTGGGGTTAGTGGACACACTCCCCAGCTTGCAGATCAAGGCTAGAGAGCTAGATTAGTCAGGCAGTTTTATAGTGAAGGGAGCAGGGAATGAAGTGCTTTGGCATAATTAAGTTGTGGAGTCCTGGCTGAAGAAGGAAGGGGCTGGGGAGCCAGCAGAATAGGCAGAGGGCCTGAATGAGTGGAAGAAGCTCAGGGGGTGGATATCAGGATTGGAAGAGGGGCTCAGGCCTAAGGGCAGGTGGTGTGGACTAATACAGGACTTTCTTCCCAGTCAGATGGATGGTTCCTTGGGAGATGGGCAAAGGCGTTCCTGAAAACAGAGGCCAAAGGCTTTCTGGCAGAGAAGTGGGCACTTACCCTGTGTCCCTGCCAGTCCCAAGGAGATGACAGGAATGAAGTGTTAAAAATATTAAAGGAACCTCCTCCTTCTCTGTCCAGTTCTCCCACACCTCCCCTGCACCCCAGCCCAGTCTGTACTCAATGCCTTCCCTTGTCCCAGTTAGCAGGGGCACTGTTCAGTGGCCAAGCTGAGCAAGAGAGGTTCCATACCGCTTTCCTCCAGCTTGGTGCCAGCGGAAAGGCCTTCCTTCTGTGCATATTGGTTTTAAAATGAACTCTTCCTCTTTCTCACCAGAGTCTTCTTCAGTCCCAAGTACACCTGCCCGGGACTTGTGCCCTGGCTCCACACAGAACTTGTGCTTGTGATGATCTGTTTTTTCACCTTGATAAATCTGGGCAGCCAGGCATCAGTTCAAGGCATCTCAGGGAGAAAGAAAAAGAGAAGGCAGTTCCACCTACTCGCAGAGAGGACAAAGGGGCAGTTATGGTGGGGTGGAGGGAAGAGTAGGCAGAGGGGAGTTCCAGACCAGGCAGGAGTGAGCTGTGTTCTCACCAAAAGCCAGGAGTTGATAGGTGCCATCTGGCAATGAGTATCACTTTTCAGCTTTGAGTCAAGGAGATATGTTCCCTGGGCACATGGTGTTCTCTCTTGGGTAAAAGGCACTTGTTTAATCTATGTACAAATGACTAGATGTGTAACTGGTGCCAGGTGTGTGTGTATTGGTGGACACTTACATTCAATATTCTTCACCAACACCATAATTCAAATGCAGCGACTCTTCTTTGGTCTTATTTATTTATTGTCCAACTTTCACATGCATATGAGGCTATTAAAAATATCATGGCTTGAATCAGATGCACCTTAGTCCTCAAGCTGACGTCTTTTCTCTTGAAAACCTCAGAGATCTGGTGCAGCAGATTTGCCTAAAATTAATATGTAGTTTGATTTCTTGACTGCTCCTTCCATGAGTGTTGCTTGTGGATCCAAAGCAAAACGAAGTCGTTGGCAACTTCAATCTTTTCTCCATTTATCATGACGTTATTTATTGGTCCAGTGGTGAGCATTTTTGTTTTCTTTACATTGAGATGCAATCTATACTGAAGGCTGTGGTCTTTGATCTTCATCAGTAAGTATTTTAAGTCCTCTTCACTTCCAGTGAACAAGGTTGTATCATCTGTCTATGTTGTTGTTGTTAAGTGCCGTCGAGTCGATCCCAACCCGTAGTGACCCTGTGTAGGGTTTCCGAAGAGCAGCTAGTGAGCTTGAACCGCCAACCTTGCAGTTCAAATGGCTTTGCAGTCTGGCTCATTAACCCACAGCGTCACACCAGGACTCCTGTTGCCACATTCTTAACCATATAAATCTTTACGGCTTCTCAGATTATTTGCTCAGCATACAGATTGGATAGGAGCTCTGGTAGCATAGTGGTTATGAGTCAGGCTGCTAACCTCAAGGTCAGCAGTTCAAAACTACCAGCGGTTCCACGGGAGAAAGATGAGGCTTTCTGCTCCCGTAAAGATTTACAGCCTTAGAAACCCTATACAGGGTCGCTATGAGTCAGAACTGACTCCACGGCACACCACCACCACCATACAGATTGGATAAGTATGGTGAAAGAATACAACCCTGGCACACACCTTTCTTGATTTTAAACCACTCAGTGTCCTCTTGTTCTGTTTGAACGACTGCCTCTTGGTCTATGTACAGGTTCCTCATGAGTACAACTAAGTGTTCGTGAACACCATTCTTCGTAATATTATCGATAGCTTGTCATTATCTACACAGTCAAAAGTCTTTGCATAGTCAAAAAGCACAAGTAAACAGCTTTCTGGTATTCACTGCTTTCAGTCAAGACTCATCTGACATCTATCCCTAGTTCCATGTCCTCTTCTGAATTCAACTTGAACTTCCGGCAGTTCTTTGTTGATGTACTGTTGTAACCATTTTCTAGTTTGTTTGGTTTGACTTTTTATTGTGAGCTAAGTGAAGGTTTACAGAGCAGAACATCAGTTTTACGTCCAACAAATCATACACTGTGTTGCATCTCAATGATTGCAATCCCTTCCATGCTCCAACAGTTAACCCTCTTCATTCCTCCACAGGTTCCTATTTCCATTGCACCCACCTTCCCATCCCTTCTCAACTTTGTCCTTAGGTAAATGTTGCCCTTTAAATTTTGAATGACTGACCATTCCATGTGAGCATACTTTGCTAGTGTTGTCATCCCCCCTACATTACCTATCTACTGCTTGGCTAAAAATTGGACCATTAGGGTGAGTTCCTTTCCAGACAGGAATGGTAGTCTCAGGTTTTGCCAGTCTCTTTCTGACCAGTAATCCCAACCTTTAAATAATTTTGAGTTTTGTTCCACATTTTCTGCCACTCTATCTGGGATCTTCTAATGTGATCCCTGTCAGAATCGTTGGTAGAGGTAGCCAGGTACCATCTAGTTCTAGTCTTAGAGTCATGGAGAACGATGTTTACATGTTCCATTAATCCATTGTATTAACTGAATCCAAGCATCTTCAGTTCTCATCACTCTTCCTTGTTCTGCACATTGAGAGACCGATAGCTGCACTTTAGATAGTGTTTCATCAGCTTTTAAGATCCCAGACACTACTCACCAAAGTATGGGGTAGAACATTGTCTTTGTGGACTGTTATGCCAATTGACCATGGTTTCCCCTGAGGACCAGCAACTTGTTGTTTTAAGATGTTCGATAATACTAAGAAGTTTTCATCTTTGTAACTGTTACTGAATTATCTTTAGCACAATTTTACTTGCATGTGATATTAATGATATTGTCCAGTGGTTTCCACATCACGTTGGGTCATCTCTCTTTGGAATGGGCACAAATATGGATCTCTTCCAATTAGTTGGCCAGATTCCAAATTTTTTGACATTGATGAGTTAGCGCCTCCAGTGCTGCATCAGTTTGTTGAAACATTTCAATTTGTAGTCTGTCAATTCCTGGAGCCATATTTTTCACCATGACTTCAGTGAGGCTCAGACATCTTCCTTCAGTATCACTGGTTCTTAAATAAATCTACCTCTTGAAATGGTTGAACATCGACATGTCGTTTCTGTGCAGTGACTCCAGGTATTCCTTTCATCCTCTTTTGATGTTTTCTGCATCATTCAATATCTTGCCTAGTTTGTTGTTGTTGCTTCTAAGGGTCATCGAGTCGCTCCTGACTTATAGCAACCCTGCAGAGGGTTTCTGAGGAGCAGCTGGTGGGTTTGAACTGCCATCTTTGTGATTCAAAGTCCAGTGCTGATCTTACAGCACCACAACAGGATCCATTTTAGCCATAGAATTCTTGAGTATTTCAAGTCGAAGCTTGCTTTTTTTTCTTCTTCAATTCTTTCAGTCTGAGAAATACTAAGCATGCTCTTCCCTTTTGGTTTTGTAACTTCAGGTCTTTGCACATTTCATTATGACACTTTGTTTTGTCTTTTCGAGCTGTCTTTTGAAATTTTTTGTTCAGCTATTTTAC
The DNA here is from genome assembly GCF_000296735.1 of Chrysochloris asiatica. NCBI lineage: Eukaryota > Metazoa > Chordata > Mammalia > Afrosoricida > Chrysochloridae > Chrysochloris > Chrysochloris asiatica. The sequence goes on along the minus strand of NW_006408677.1, from coordinate 3,755,894 downwards.
CAACTCATTTCTTCCCTTTGCTTTAGTATCTCTATGCTGGAGAGCAAGTTTCAGAGTCACTTCTGACATCCATTTTGGTCTTTTCCTTCCTGTCTTTTAAATGACCCTTTGCTTTCTTCCTGTATGATGTTCTTCTTCTTCTTCTTTTTTTTTAATGTTTTATTGTGAATTATGTGATAGTTTACATGGGAGAACATTACTTTTACATTCATGCTATCGTATATCATTTCATTGCTATGGTTACAATCCCCTCCATGCATCATCCACCAACCAAAGGGTATACACTACAAGCCTGCCCCCCGGTCCTCAGCACACAGCCCTTCTCCCTCTCTGGATCTAAAATCCCCAGCTGCTCCATCGCTCCACGCCATCGTTTCTGCCTCCATCTCAGGCATCACTGCTTCTCTGGGTAGGGTCCCGCTCTCCGCTCTTCTCCCTGTATGATGTTCTTGATGTTATCCCATAACTCTATTGGTCTTCGGACATTAGTATTTAATGTATCAAATCTGTTTTTGAGATGATCTCTAAGTTCAGGTGGGAGATGTTCAAAGTCATATTTTGGCACTTGTGGACTTGTTTTAATTTTCTTCAGCTTCAGTCTGAATTTGCATATGATCAATTGAGGGTCTATTTCACAGTCAGTCCTTGGCCTTATTTTGGCTGATGATATTGAGTTTTTCCACCATCTCTTTCCACAGATATATTCAGTTTGATTCCTGTGTATTCTGTCTGGTGAGGTTCAGATTGATGATCTACTTCTAGGCACTGGGCTTTAGAGACTTGCTTGTCCTTTTTATTTAGGAAAAAAAAATGCTTTCTGATTATACAAATAATTACATGCTCACTGTAGACCTTTTGTGTTATTTTTAAAAAGGTACTTGCAATTAGTAAGTCATTGTTTTGGGGAAATCTGTCTTGCGATCTCCAGCATCGTTTTTATCACCAAGGCCATATTTTCCAAATACTGATTCTTCCTCTTTGTTTCCAACTTTTGCATTCCAATCACCAATAACTATGAATACATATTGATTGCATGTTTGATCCATTTCACACTGAAGAAGCTGGTAGAATTCTTTAGTTTCATCATCACCAGCTTTGGTGATTGGTGCATACATTTGAATAATAGTGGTCTTAACTGGTCTTGTTTGTAGGCGTATGGATATTATCCTATCACAGACAGCATTGTACATCAAGATAGGTCTTGAAATGTTCTTTTTGATGATGAATTCTGCGCCATTCCTGTTGAATATGTCTGATTCAAAACCATAAGATGATCTGATTCAAAATGACCAATACCAGTCTATTTCAGCTAATATTCTAGGATATTGAGCTTTATGGGCTCCATTTCATTTTTGACAATTTATAATGTTCCTAGATTCATATTTTGTACATTGAATATTATGATTATTAATAAATGTTTACAGCTGTGTCTACTCATTTTGAGTTGTGTCCCAACAGCAAATGAAGGTTCCAAAAGCTTTCCTCTATTCATGACATTAAGGTCAACTGCACTTTGAGGAGGCAGCTCTTCCCTGGTCATAGTTTGAGTGCCTCCAACCTGAGGGGCTGATCTTCAGGCACTCTATCTGTCAATGTTCTGCTGCTATTTTTAATATTTTCATGTTCTGGATCTATATCTGGCAATGCTCCACTGCTATTAATAAGGTTTTCAGTGGCTAAACATTCATAAGTAATCCGTCTCTCCTTCTTCCTAATCTGTCTTAATCTGAAAGCTCAACTGAAACCTGTCCACCATGGGTGACCCTGCTTTTATTTAAAAGACTGATGGGATAGCTTCCAGCATCACAGCAACATACAAGCCACCACGGTACAATAGAGGAGTAGTGGTAGGTAGTATCTATATGAATTCAAGTGTGTAAGGCTACATACACATCAAATTAATATTGGTTACTCCAGATTGATGAGGCATATACTTTTCTTACTGTTATTATAAGGAGCTCTGGTAGTGTAGTGGTTACGAATCGGGCTGCTAATCTCGCGGTCAGTAGTTCGAAACTACCAGTGGTTCCACAGGAGAAAGATGAGGCTTTCTGCTCCCGTAAAGATTTACAGCCTTGGAAACCCTATGCAGGGTTGCTATGAGTTGGAACCGACTCCATGGCCCATAACAACAACAACTGTTATTATAATGAGCATGGATTATTTACAACTTTTTTTTTTTTTTAATTCAATAATTTTTAAACCATTTTCAAATTACCTTTTTTTTTTTTTTTTAAAGAAAATAAGGTGAAGAAGAAAAAGAAGAATCCGACAGAGCTGTCCTAATTCTTGGATAAATCCTCCCTGTCATCTTTAGCACAGCATCAGGAGTTTCCCCTACATTAGAGCATCTAAACCTGGTCACTAATGGATGCGTTTTATACCTATGGGACCATGAAATAGTTAATAGAGTTCCTATGTTGTTAAAATTTTGGTTCACACCAAAAATAGTTTATACAGGTTGTGTAACAGCTGCTGTTGCAATTATGTCTAATGGAAGGTTTTGATTCACACCAAAAACACTTACATGTGTTTTGAGTGGCTAAAACTTCTGGTTTCCTAGGAACTAACTACACAAGTCTCCCCTGGGGACTCTGAAATCATCTTTCTTACTTTTGCCTGGTTCACTGCCTTGGAAACATCCAAAACAGATTGCTGATCTACTTCTAGGCACTGGGCTTTAGAGACTTGCTTGCCCCTTTTATTTAGGGGGAAAAAATGTTTTTCTGATTATACAAGTAATTATATACTTACCGTAAAAAATCTGAAAACAACAGAAAAGTATAGAAAGAAGCAGAAGAAGATTCACATGTAACCTTCACTACTTGAAGACAACGACTGTTAATCTTTTGGCATATTAATGATAAATTTTGTTTCCATGCACTATTTTACATAGTTGAGCTCATCCTGGACATGGAACTTTGTATACTGCTTTTTGTCATGTAATGTGATAAAATGGGCGATTTCTGATAAATAAAACACGCTTTTATATTACTCTATTACCTATAGGGAGTCCTGGTGTGGCGCTGTGGGTTAATACGCCAGACTGCAAAGCTGTTTGAACTGCAAGGTCAGTGGTTCAAGCTCACCAGCTGCTCCTCAGAAGCCCTGTACAGGGTCGCTATGGGTCGGAACCGACTCGACTGCACTTAAAAACAACAAACAACAACAATTACCTATAGATACAATCTCAGGTATGCCCTTTTATTCACCATTAGTTTTCATTGTTTTGCTATTTTAAGTAACATTGCAGTTTATACCTTTGGGAATAAAACATCTGATTTTGAAACCATTATCTATTTATAATGTTGATGATGGTGGTGGCGGTGGTGGTTGTACGCCGTCAAGCCATTTCAAACTCATAGTGACCCTGCATAGGGGTTTCTGAGGCTGTAAATCTTTGCGGGAGGAGAAAGCCTCATCTTTCTCCTGCAGAGCAGCTGGTGGATTTGAACTGATGACCTTGCTGTTAGCAGCCCAATATGTACTGCACTGCGCCACCAGGACTCTTTAATGTTGATGATAGCATTGGTTAACAGCTGTGCTTCAGTAGAGTACTTAAAACTTTTCACCTTGTGAACATCACAGAGAATTCCAAGATATAAGCCCACCAACTAAGAAGCTGCTCACCTACAAATAAGGGACAAGGAAATAAATGAAATTATATCTCCAATTATAGAAAGGACAAGCATGTTATCCTAAAACCAACCCATATATATTGAAAATTCCAGAACAGTTGTATTTGTCCTTTATATTTACCGGCCCCATATAGTGTTTCCCAGAATTGGCTGGTGGGTTTGAACTGCCGACCTTGCAATTATTTGGCCAGTACTTATCCTACGGCACCACGCCAGTACATCAGAGGTCATATGGTCATTGTAAAAGATATCTGATCCTTATTGCCAGCTCCCATAAAGTCCCACCATATGTAGCTGCCTGGGTCCTTTCACAATAATGATGTCTGCTACCATTTCTGGAAGGGTTACTATGTCCTAGGTACCTTGCCAAGTATTTAACATACATCACCTTTTATTCTTGCAGCAACACAATGAGAGAGGCCATAAACACCCTGCTACTCTGCTTTACTGC